>NC_088392.1:21225000-21556250 GCF_037993035.2 Macaca fascicularis
TACAGTTCCACGTGGCTGGGGAGGCCTCACGATCATGGCAGAAGGTGAAAGGCACATCTCATGTGGCAGCAGGCAAGAGAAGAGAGCTTGTGCAGTGAAACTCCCCTTTATAAAACCGCCAGATGTTGTGAGACTTATTCACTCTCATGAGAACAGCAGAAGAAAGATCTGCCCCCCATGATTCAATTACCTCCCACCAGGTCCCTCCCGTAACACGTGGGAATTCAAGATGAGATTTGGACACAGCTAAACCATATCAAGGAGTCTGCAGGAGCAGAGGGTGGGGTACCATAGGGGAGAGCTTTCCCTCACTAATCGCCCAGGGCTCCCCTTCACCGCCCAGGGTTGGGCTCAGAGAAACCCCAGTGAAGGTGTGTGGAGCATCATCAGGCCTGTCTCACAAGCCAGGTGCCTCATCTCTGCAGCTGAGAGCAACCCAAGATAGGTGGATCAGAAGGAGCAGTCAAAGGCCTAAACTCAGCAACTGACTTTATTTCCCTCTTGGAAGATGTGGATTTACTCCCTTCTCACGTGGGTAGCCCAATTCGTTTATCATTATTTCTAAAACAGGCCAGAGGGAGAAATGTCACATTCCCATTTTATAGACTTGGAATTAAATATAAAACTGCTTAGCTTTACAAAGGAAGATGCTGTTCTCTTAGCCACCACGGTAATGATTTATAGAGGAGACACTATACCTAAATATAAACAATGAGAATAACAACAAAGGATAGTTTATTTAGCTGATTCTGCTTCTTTATCAGAGATTATGAGAATCTTGACTGTTTATTTGCTTTCATAATGTAATTTGTGCTTTTCCTTATTCATTGCATGTCCTTAAGGCCATGTTGTTTCTAGCCTTTTATGACCCTTAAGGAGGACAGAAAGTTATGAGACTAGCATTTTCCAAAATGTGTTCCAGTAGATGTTGTGGGGTGGCAGGGGGAAAAGAAAAATTATGTGGTCAAATACATTTGGGAAACATTAGGTTCAATAAATTTAAACAGGTTCTTTTGTTACCTAATCTATAATATGCCACGTGTATTACAAATCTCCAGGAGTGGCCTATAGCATGCAGTGCTTGCAAAACTTTTCTGTAAAACTCATTTTTAAAGGACCAGCTTATGGGACAAGGAGGCTAAGTGCCAACAGAACATACTTTAAGAAAAGCAAAATTAGACTAAAAGAAGCAACAAAGCCTATTACTTTAGTTTGCTGAACGTTAGTGAGCTTGAGTAAGTTGACAGACTTCAGCTGTAACATATTTAAATCTGGTATGTTAAAGAATGTGTTGATTTCAAAATGCAGTAGAAGACTAGGATGTACTGCCAACAAAGAAGTGTCAGTTGCTTACTAATGAGTTAAAAGAATTGCATTGGTCATACTGATTCAAAACCGTTTTGAGTTTTCCTATGAGTATAACGAAGCTGCACTATTGCTTTAAACTTATAAAAATATTGAAGATATGAAATTCAATAAATTTCTTGGCCTGGATTTCAAATTTCAATAAAGGGATTTGAGCAGCAATATAATCAATAATTGAAGTAAAAATTTCTGTATTAAGAGAATAATCATGCTGCCATCCAAAAAAAATGTCCTTAAAGGCTGGGTGCAGCAGCTCAGGCCCATAATTCCAGCACTTTGGGAGGCTGAGGTGGGAGAATCACTTGAGGCCAGGGGTGCAAGACCAGCTTGGGCAACATAGTGACACCCTATCTCTACAAAAATGAAAAAATTTAGATGGGCATGGTGATTGCACCACTGCCCTCCAGCCTGGGTGACAGAGTGGGACCCTGTTTCAAATAAAAGTAGTCCTTAAAGATCACAACAGGTAGAATGTGTTAGTTGTAGTTCTCCAGAGAAACAAACAATAGCGTATGCGGTGAGGGGATGAGGTGGGAAATGCAGAGAGAGAGAGAGAGAGAGAGAGAGAGAGAGAGAGAGAGAGAGAGAGAGATGGAGACAGAGAGAGACAGAAAAATACTAATTTTAAAGAACTCTCTCATACAACTGTACAGGCTGACAAATCCACAATCTGCAGGGTAAGCTGGTAGGCTGGAGATCCAGGGAAGACTTGATGTTGTAGCTTGGGTCCAAAGACAGTCTACTGATGGAATTTTCTCTTTCTGGGGGGTAGTCAGTCTTTTTCCTATTAAGGTCTTCAACTGATAGGATGAGACCCACCCATATGCTGGAAGGTAATCTGCTTTACTCAAAGTCTACTGATAGAAATGTTAATTTCGTCTAAAAAATAGCTTCTCAGGAATATCTAGACTACTGTTTGACCAAATATCTGGGTACTGTGGCCTAGCCAAGTTGGCACATAAAATTAGCTGTTACAATGACTTACGGTATAAACCGCCAAAATTATGTAAGCTTAAAATTATCTGCATCAACATCCTATTGGGACTCTAAAATATCTTAAAAATTAAGAATAAATCAATTAGTGAAAATATTCTGTGAATCAGCCAGCTATTCTATTGCAATCATTTAGACCAAGGGTTGACAAAATATGACCTATGGGCCAACTCCAGCTGTGTTTTCATATGGCCCCTGAGCTAAGAATGGTTTTTGCATATTTTAAATGGGAGAAGTCAACAGTAGAATAATATTTCATGACCCATGGAAATTATATGAAACTCAAATTCCAGTGTCCATCAAAAGTTTTATTGGAACATGGACAGCTACACTCATTTGTTTACGAGTTGTCTGTGGTTGTTTGGGACTATATTGGCGGGGTTAAATAGTTGCAACAAAGACCATATGGTCCCTAAGGCCTAAAATATTTACCATTTGACCCTTTACAGAAAAAGTTTGCTGATTCATGATTCAAATAAAGTAACTGATAGAATAAATTTTTACTATGCTACTAGACTGAATTGGCATCCTATTATAGCCTGAAAAAGACATTTGTGTAGGATGACAGTAGCTTTAATAGGTTATTTGCAACAGCAAGGGATGATACCTACCTTCTGTAGAATAAGCTTCCAAATACTCTTTTAATGTTATAGACTCTATGCTTTTCCTTTGGGTTAAGTAGGAAGGAGTCTCCCCCTCCTCTGTTAACAACCTGAAAACAAATATAATCATCACATCGGATCTGAATCATATTCCAATATATTCAAGAATATTTGAAAATATTCAATTCACTTAGAAAGTATTTGAGAAGTTACAATTTTAAAGTGGTGTGCTGGAATTTGCTAGAATCTTGCTGACAGTCATCTCAAGAAAGCGATTGCAATGAGTGAAGTTCCCTCTCATGGGTCACCACACAATGGACCCCTGAGAAGAACCTTCCAATTTCTTAAAAGACAGAGCATTTCCCCTAAACCTGGGTGCTAAAGGCTTGTGGAGACATGGGCAGCCTTCTGGGATAGTTTAAAGCTTAGAAGAATTTCTGAAACTGGGGTGTACTAGCTATGAAGTTTCTGTTTTGTAGTGATAATTAGCATTGAAAGACATTATTGGAGAGTAATATTTTGTCAGTGATTTTCAAGGTGGGTCCAGATAACTATAAGGAATTGATCATAATCTCAGCAATTTACAAGTCTTTTGTTCAGCCATTAAAAGGAATCTGTGTTACTTTTGTTTAATATACTGGCTCACATGGTTGCATCTTTGGGACAGGACCAACTGAATACATTTGAACTGTTTGAGATAAAAGAACTTCTCCCACTAAATCAACCTTCTTAGGGCCACGTTTCTCCACCTGTGGCAATGGACCCTGATCCAGAAAGTAAGCTCCTTGCCCTTCCTTAAAGAGACAATGCACGGAAAGTATTTGGCTCGGTGCCTGACCCATATTGAATGCTCACTAAAAATTAATAATGAGCATTGTAATCTACTTTATTAATAAAATTAGTATGTATTTGAAACAAGTGTGGGGAATGTGTGTGTGAGAAACATTATTATTATTTATTGTCTCTAACAAGTGCAGTTCCTAGTTTCATTCTCTAAAGCAAGAATATAGAGAAAGGGACAAGGGCACTCAGAACTAGAACAGGTTGTTCTCAATGACCTATCCTCATGCCTATTAATATAGGGATGAGGTATGATGTAAACAAATGCCACAGCAGATGCAGTAATTGAGGAAGTAAAGGGAACTGGAGAACCACTGAGCTGGGAGTTGGGAGACATGACGTCCAGTCCTGGGTCTCCTACTCACTGTAACCATGAGCAAGTCACCGTCTATCACTGGGCCTCGTTTTTCTCATCTATAGAATAAAGGATTTGTACAAGATGACTTCTCTGATCTAGCCATGAAACTCTGATATACTGAGAGGTGATTACAAGAGCAGAGAATGGTTACATTCCCATGTTTATATGTACTGGGAGATACAATAATAAGATATATTGGACTATTGGAAACAGTCCAATATATCTTATTACTGTTGTTGGTGCAAAAGTAATTATGGTTTTTGCCATAGGAAGTAATGATGAAAACTGTGATTTCTTTTGCACCAACCTAATATATGATATTTGCCTGGCACACAGTAATAATCATAAGAGCTAATAGTTGAATGCTTCCTAGGAGCTAGGCACTGTGTGAAGGACTTTATACAATTTACTTATACAAAGCTTACAACTAACCTAGGAAGAAATCTTATCCATGTTTGCCAGATAAGGAAACTGAGGCACAGTAACTTGAATAAGTGTCAAAGTGCTGGGATTACAGACGTGAGCCACCATGACTGGCCTTAAGTATCTTGTCTATACAACTCATAAATGATAAAGATAGATAAGTGGATGTTCAAAAAATTATTGGTTGAATAAATGAGTGAATGAATGAACAGGTAAAAGAGAAAACCAGGCTTTTATTGGCCCAGATATTTTCTTCCAGTCTAGCTGGGCAATGTGAACAATCAGTATAATTACAGCCTGAGTGTCTCTTATCCTTCTTGGCCGCCTGAGAAAGCAGGCTCTTTCCAGGTCAAGCAAAACCTTCTCTTGAGCTAGGTCTCCTAGATTCTGAGTCACAAGTCTATCAGAACTGCAGCCGTTATAGGATGGCTCTATTATTATGACTCAGTTCTTTCAGGAGTTATGACACAAAGATTGTTTTCTTTTTTGAGTATCTTGAAAATGCCAGGTGGCATTTAGTTATTTCTTAAAATGAATTATTTATTTTGCTTTAAGCAATTTGTGATTCAAGAAATTCTAAAGTTTATCATTTCTTTCTAAACCTTTTTGTGTTCATATACTCCAGAAAGAATGATTTCCTTGTTATGTCACTTGTAGCTGAAAATAAGTTTGAACAGGCCATGCTGAATATTCAATTATATATGAGCAGTTTTTCAAATTCCAGTCTCCTTATTGGTGGCCGATGGCAATAGCACTTACTTGATGTGGTCATCGTAGAAGGGAGGTGAGTCACAAATAAACTGTCTCATGGAAGAAATGACTAACATTACAATATGTACCAGTGCCCAGGAAAGAGGGAGAGAGAGAGAGATGAAAGAAAAGAAAGAAAGGAGGGAGGAAAGAAGGAAGAAGGAAAGAAGGAGGGGGGGATAGTGAGGGGACTCAAACCCTCAAGCAGATAACTGTGAGACTCTCTTGTCCCAAGTTCTTAACCAACTGACATTCCCAGAAAGCCTTTTGGGCTCAGCCCTTTACCACTATTCCACTTACATGGAAACCAGTAGAAGCTCAGGTTATACTGCCTCAATGCGAAATGGGGTCTCTGGCCAGATTTGTATGTCATACCAAGAAATACAGACCAGAGTTAAATTGCAGTGGGTTCTTTTTCTCTACTAGTGAAACAGAGATCCCAGTTCAAAGTCTAGCTTAACACCTTGGATAGGTCACTTACTAGGTAGTCTTAGTGTTCTCGTGTGAAATGAAGATGACACAGAGATAATGGTCTTAGCATAACAGAAGCATAATCAGGTGTTTTTTCTTTTTTTTTTTGTTTTTTGCATGACAAGTTAAGAGACACCTAGACAAACTTTTCTGAGGAAAGTGTCCAGAATGGTGAGGGGATGTGTTTGAAGAACACCATATGTGATGTTCATGTGAAAGAATCCATATGTGTTTGAAGAAACTGAACATGGCCACCTTGAACAAAACCACTTTAGAATACATGATAATTGTCTTTATTCTAAGGGCTATTACAAGAAAAAGAGATTAAGTTATACAACTTGGGTCAAGGAGTGGATGTGACAAGAAGCAAGGTTTTGATTTATTTCAAGAAAGACTTTTTCAACAATAAGAGGTGTTTTTGTTTTGTTTTGTTTTTGTTTTTTAAATGATGTGCTCAGATCATGGAAGGTGAATATCCTGTATGTGGAGATACCTAAATAAATGCTGAATGACCACTTACAAGTGTATTCAGGCTACAAATCAGAGATGTGATTGGAAGAGATCAAGTCTTTCTTCAAACTAGAAATTCTAATTTTCTGTAACTGCCCTAATTATTAAAATACAAATTATTTGATTAAAATATGAATTAATGTGTTAGAAAAAACTTGAAAAGTTGAATGTCAGATGATGTCAATGATGACAACATGAGCAGCAAGAGAGCTTTCCAAACTCCTTTTCATATATAGTGGTGCCTTGCAGTAAAAGTTGAATGAGTAAAAACACAATCTGTAAAAGCACAATACATCTTACTGGCCGGGCGTGGTGGCTCACGCCTGCAATCCCAGCACTTTGGGAGGCCAAGGAAGGTGGATCACCTGATGTCAGGAGTTCGAGACCAGCCTGACCAATATGGTGAAACCCCATCTCTACTACAAATACAAAAATTAGCTGGGCATGGTGGCACGTGCCTATAGTCCCAGCTACTCAGGAAGCTGAGACAGGAGAATTACTTGAACCCAGGAGGAAGAGGTTGCAGTGAGCCGAGATCACGCCACTGCACTCCAGCCTATGTGACAGAGCGAGATTGCATCTAAAAAAAAAAATACATTTTACAATTTACATTAGCACCTCAGGAATTTAGAATTATCACCCCTTAAAAATGAAATACTTAGATATAAATTTAACAAAATACATGTAAGATTTATATGAAGAAAATTACAACATTTCTGGGAAAAAAATCAAAGACCTACTTAAATGAAGAGACAATCCATGTTTATGGATAGAAAGACTCAATATTGCCAAGATGTTGGTTCTTCCTAAATTCATCTATAGATTCAATGCAATCTCAATCAAGACCTCAGTGAGTTATTTTCTGGATATTGACAAACTGACTTTAAAGTTTATACAGAGGCAAGAGACCCCTAATAGCCAACTCAATATTGAAGTAGAAGGAGAAAGTTGGAGGACGACATTACCCAACTCATAAGACTTACTATAAAGCCACAGAAATGAAGACAGTGTGGTATTAGTAAAGGAGCAGTTAAGTAGATTAATGGAACAGAATAGAGAGCCCAGAAGTAGACCCACACAAATGTAGTCAACTGATCTACAGCAAAAGAGTAAAGACGTTACAGTGGAGAAAAGATAGTCTTTTCAGCAAATGGTGCTAGAACAATTAGACTTCTATATGCCAAAAAAAATTACACACAAATCTTACCTTTTTCACAAAATTGAACCCAAAATGGATCATAAACCTAAATGTGAAATGCAAAACTATAAAACTCTTAAAAGATAACATAAGAGAAAATCTAGATAACCTTGGGTATGGTGATGATGTTTTAGGTACAACACCAAAGAAAGAATAACTCCATGAAAGAAATAATAAAATGACTTTATTAAAATTAAAAATTTCTGCTCTGCAAAAGATACTGTCAAGAGAATTAAAAGACAAGCCACAGACTGGGAGAAAATATTTGCAGAAGACATATCTGATAAAGGATTGTTTTCCAAAATATACAAAGAACTCTTAAAACCTAATAAGAAAACAACCCAGTTAAAAAATGCACCAAAGATCTTAGACACCTCACCAAAGAAGGTATATATGGTAAACAAGCATATGAAAAGATGTTCCATATCATATTTAATCAGAGACACGCAAATTAAAACAACAGTGAGGTACCACTACACACCTATTAGAATGGCCCAAATCCAAAATGCTTATTATGGAAAGGATAGAGGGCAGTAAGAATTCTGATTCATTGCAGATGAGAATGCAAAATGGTACAGCCACTTTGGAATACAGTGTGGCAGTTTCTTACGAAACTAAACATAGTCTTACCATACCATCCAGCAATTTATTTCCTTAGTATTTATCCAAATAAGTTGAAAACATAGGTCCACACAAAAACCTGCACGTGGATGTTTATAGCAGCTTTATTCATAATTATCAAAACTTGGAAACACCTAAGATACAGGTGGGTGGATAAACTGTGGTCCATCCAAACAATGGAATATTATTCAGTGCTAAAATGAAATGAGCTATCAAGCCATCAAAGACTTGGAAGCAACTTAAATACACACCACTAAGTGAGAGAAGTCCGTCTGAAAAGATTACATACTGTATGATTTCTAGTATATGATATTCTAGAAAAACCAAAACTATGAAGACAATAAAAAGATCTGTGGTTTCTGGTGGTTAGGGAAAGGGGAGGATACATAGGCAAAGCACAGGATATTTTTAGGGTAGTCAAGCTATTCTTTCTAATACTTTAATGGGAGATACATGCCATGATACGTTTGTCCAAACCCGCAGGATATACAGCGCCAAAAGGGAACCCCAATGTAGATTACAGACTTTGGGTAATAATGATGTGTCAATTAGGTTCATCGATTACAACAAATGTACCACTCTGGTGAGAGATGTTGATGGTTGGGGAGGCTGTGCATATGTGAAGGCAAAAGTATATGAGAACTCTTGTGTTTTTCTACTCAATGTTGCTTTAACTAAAAACTGCACTAAAAATAAAATCTAAAAATAATAAACAGCAACTATCACTGTTGCTTTTGCTAGAAAAGAATTCTATGCAAAAAGAAAATTAAAGCTAAAGCTTTTAACTACCAGAAAGAGATTGCCTCACTTTTTTCTGACCCTGTGCCCATCTGTATTTTAGAATTTTGTTAGAGGGAAAAAGATGGAAAGATAAGATGAGAGAAAGGGAAGAGCAATGTAGCAAAAAGACTAGACTCAATCTCCCTATACAAAAAAGGAGTCATGGTTCTTATCTTTTTCCTGTAGTCCCGTGGTGAGCAGTTATGGGACTCAGAAATGTGCCTAGAAGATGACTGTGAATATTCTCTGTATCTGATGGGGAAGAAAGCTCCAGAGCACCTAGGACTGAGCAACCCTCACTTAGAATTCCCTGCTCAGTACCAACGAAATGAGACCAAGAAGGCATTCTATAGAGAGCTGGGCTAGTGATTGACCAGGCACAGTGGCTCATGCCTGTAATCCCAGCACTTTGGAAGGCCAATGCGGACAGATCACTTGAGGTCAGGGGTTCAAGACCAGCCTGGCCAACATGGTGAAACCCCATCTCTACTAAAAGTACAAATATTAGTTGAGCATGGTGGTGTGTGCCTGTAATCCCAGCTACTTGGGTGACTGAGGCACAATAATTACTTCATCCCAGGAGGCAGAGGTTGCAATGAGCTGAGATTCTGCCACTGCACTCCACCCTGGTGACAGGAGTGAAACCCTGTCTCAAGAAAAAAAAAAAAAAAAGGCTTGGCTAGTGATGGTTCTTAGATTATCATAACTCTTGAGTTATTCAGCCTGTCCATGTTGGTTTCAAGTAAATATGCGTTTTATACATATGGTCAAAATATGAACACACACTTTAGTGCTGGAAGCATTTTTTATTTCAACAGATTTACTCACCATTAAGTAACCTATGTGTCACCAGCCTTGTCCTACAATCAGAGTTCACATTTACCACAGAATGATGAGTACACTTGGAATTACTCAACTGGGGGCATTCTTAAAAAAAAAAAAAATGACATTTCATTTATATTGTGTCCAAGGTTTTTTTCTTACTTAAAATTTCAGACTATTGTTTCTTGATGCCCTGTTGGATAATTTTGCTTGCTTGGCTTACCTAGAAAAGTACATCAAACAGAGTGGATAGTGGTCTCCATTACATTTTCAACAAGTTTTTATTCTGAGGATGATTAAGAGTATGACCTAATGTCCTGTCTGACCATTTGAATGGGAGGTCAAACTGTCAAATATGATTCCCGGGAGCTCCTCAGAGGTAAAACTTTAAATACAGAGAGATCAGGAAGGAAAGGAACCTCAGAGACCCAGCTCTGTTCTCCTCAGGGAATAATCACCAGCAACTTCAGAAATCCAAGGAAAATCCCCAGGATTGCCCTGGAGATGTGTAAAAAGAGTTAATATACAATACAAAGGGTTAAAGCAGCCTTCATTCATATTTTCCAAATGAGGAAATATGTGATTAAGAAGTAGTTCAAGCTGTTCAAGGAATCTGAATCTACGAGAACCCAGAGTGAAGAAATATAGAATATTCCTTTCAGATAGAGTAAACTATGATGAGGAATGAAAATCTAGTAAATGCTCATGATAACAGAACAACAGTATTCTGGAATATTAAGCCAACGGTCCAGGAATTCTAGTCTCCCTCCTGTGTGATTACTTGCAATCCTCTTCCGTAAGAGTGGACATAAATAGCACATAAACAGAGTGTCTGAGGAATTGAGAAGCAGATGAGAAAGGAAAACTTACGGTGAGGTCCTTCCCAATGGCACAGAGACATGCTTTAATCATCTTCTATGTGAGAGTGGAGGGTAAAGTGAAGTGTGGGGGTATTGATTTTACATCATCCCTAATGCTGTCTGCACAGGACCTGGGACGGCCTTGACAGAGGTGAGAGGGAGGAGAAATGGCAAGCTTTTAGCTCCCATTTAGTGTCCCAGTGGAAAGTGGCTCCCAGAGATCTCCTAAGGAGGTTGTCTTTGAGAGGACAGCCCTCATCCACTCCAGCTCTCCCCAACTGAGGCCACAGAGAATCCTTCAGATCGTTCCTATTCCCCATTTCCAGAAGGAAAAGAAATGCGGATGTCCTAGCTGAGATTAGGACATAGATAGTCATGCAGAGATGGATTCAGAGTGAATAAAATCCCATCGAATTTTTCTCTGTCTCAAGACTTTTCTCCTCCCATGAGCTAGCAGGGCAATTTTACAGTGTCATGACTACAACCACATGGCATTTGATACTCCAGAAGGGAAGCAGTGGAGAAGATGGAGAATGGAAGTCAAGAGTTCAGCCAAGACATTCAAAAGTGAGAAATACTTCCCAGCTGCCCTGAACCGCTTTGAGGAGTCAGTGGCTATCAACACCTTGGGAAGTTCTAGCAGCTTCCACACAAGAGGCCCCAGCAACAATCCCCTCAGTAAATCCAGGGCCAGTCAACAGTCACTCAGAGAGCACTTGTTCCAAGTCACTGGGCTAGGCCACGTCACTGCTCAGAAGCCTGTAGAATACACAGCTATGAAAAATGACATCTCAAGGCTGTAGGTGTTAAGTGGCAAAGGGCTAATACAGAGGTCTGTGGATTTTCAGAGCAGGAGACAACCAATGAGAGACTCTTGAGTTCCTATCCTTCAATTTCAGGCTAAGTGGGTGCTCCAGTAATCTCTTTGGCCTTGTCCCAAAGGCTTAAGATAGAGATACAAACCCGGTCTACATTATGTAAACCAGGATCATGTGCTCACTGCAAAACCAGTCATGCAGAGTCTATAGTGGTAGATGTAGGCAGTTTTCTGAACATGGCAGTGATTAATTGGAGGAGAGGGGAGGCAGCCAAGAGAGCATGTTTTCTTTACTGATTCTTCTTTTTAAAAATATTTATTTATTTATTTAGAGACAGGGTGTCACTCTGTTGCCCAGGCTGGAGTGCAGTGGCATGATCATAGTTCACTGCAGCCTCAATATCCTGGGCTCAAGCGATCCTCTCTCCTCAACCTCCAGAGTAGCTGGGACCACAGGTGTGCACAACCACACCTGGCTAATTTATTTATTTATTCTGTGGGGATGGGGATCTCACTGTGTTGCCCAAGCTGGTCTCAAACTCCTGGCCTTAAGCAGTCCTCCTGCTTCAGTCTCCCCAAGTGGTGGGATTATAGGTGTGACCCACTGAGCTTAGCCTTTATTAATTCCTAAGGACCACCTGCCTTTTCTATGAACCTATTGTGGTTGTTAGGGTCATAGAACTAAGTTAGCAATGAAAAAGACTGTGGTAACTTATTGAGCACCTAACTGTCTGCCCAACTTCAGTGACTGAGAGAAAAAATGTAGATATTTGAGGAAACTTTATAGTCTAATTTGGAACTTACGATCTAGTTTGAAACATTAGATGAACATATAAAAGAACTTGATAGTTGCAGGGCAAGCGGGAGTGTATGAGGTAGTGTTCGAGGCTGAAGAAGTGAGATGGTTAGGGAATAAGACACGCCAAGAAGAGGAGCTTGGGTTAGACACACAAGATTGGGTCATATTTGGGATCTGCCTGCCTGGCAAAGTCAAAGGCAAGGAATTTTTGTGTGTGGTGCATAGAGCAATCGACCTAAAAGAACAGATGTTTTGATATTGAGGAGTAATTGGAAAAAGAGATGGCAGGACTGTAGTTAGGAAGGTGGGTTTAAAGTCAGGTTTGGATCCTAATGCTATTTCCTTGTAGCTGTGCGATATTGAGGAAGTTATTTAGCTTCAGAGTCTCAATGGCCTCATCTATAAGATGGAGCTACATGCCTTATCAGGCTGTGAGAAATAAGAGAGACAATCTGGTCAGGCACAGCGGCTCATGCCTTAATCCTAGCACTTTGGGAGGCTGAGGTGGGCAGATCACCTGAGGTCAGGAGTTCAAGACCAGCCTGGCCAACATGTCAAAACCCCCTCTCTACTAAAAATACAACAGGCGTGGTGATGCATGCCTGTAATCCCAGCTACTCAGGAGGCTGAGGCAGGAGAATCACTTGAACCCAGGAGGCGGAGGTTGCAGTGAGCCAAGATTTCACCACTGCACTCCAGCCTCAGTGACAGAGTGAGACTCCATCTCAAAAAAAAAAAAAAAAAAAATCTATTTTAAGTGCCTAGCACAGTGCCTGGACTTGTAAACTTGCAACAAATACAGCTCTTGTATTTTTTAAATTTATATGAGGGTAGGACCTGTGTCTGTCTTGTCTGTCATTGTTTCTTAACACAGCACATAGTATGTCAATGTACATTTTAAAATGAATGAACAGAAGACATGAACGAGCAAAGAAACACAAGTGAGCATACTCATAATAATCTCATTACCAAGAGGACCAAGTTTCTTTAATCCAGTTGCCATATTTATTTAGATAGAGTTTCCTTGGGAGTATTTCCTTCTTGGGTCATGGGAAAAGCAAGCAAACAAAACCCCAAGAACCTGATATCTCACTGATGGCATTACAATTAAAAAGAAGATTATCCAAAGTAATTATGTATGGTAACGTTATCATGTTAAAATAAATCTGATTATTCATTTGTAAAAGTTCAATGAGTGTTCAGGTTTCTCTATAGAAAAACAACAAATATCTCTGCCCTTTATATAAAGTGCTAGTTAATTTGTTCAGGCCCATAATAGAGAATGCTGTGGCACAATTCTAAGAACATTATTTTTTGCTGATAAATGATGCCCCATAATTATGATTAATTACAATTGCTTAAAAATCGATGTAACAGTCAATTTAGCAGGTTAGTTTATTGTGACATAAGTTAACTGGATTTTGGTGATTTAAGTCTGACTCTGAGCATGCAGTTGCAATATTTTATGTAGCATCTGACATAGAGATAAATGGATTTTGTCAGGAAGCCAAGAGAACAAGTATTAATAATATTCTCTTCACACTCATTGAGGGCTTCCTATGTGTCAGGTATTTGTAAGAGCTTGAATGGTATTCACTAATTTAATCTCCACAACTCTATAAAGTAGGTAATTTTATCATCCTCATTTTACACATGGAAAAATAAGGCACAGAGCACTTAGGTAACTTGCCCAGGAGCATCCAACTAGCTCAGCAGCAGAGCTGGGATTCAAAGCCAGGCATTCTGACTCCTGAGTTCACACTCGAGGGCTGTGATTTGTCAGATACTGAGATAGAATAGAAATGGTACACAGCTCCTCTTTCACATTTTTTTTCTTTTTTCTTCTTCTCTTGTCCCACTAATCATAAAGCCCACACCACTACCTCACTGGCAATATACCAATATTCCTGCTAACCCCAAGGCTTTAGTTGTACAAAGCAAATAGCCATTCTTCCGTGCTCTCATAATGTTTAACCATACCTTTTACTTAAAGAATTTTAGGAACTGGCCTTTGGAAATCTAAATATCAAACCAAGGTTATGGAGTGTCCTACTTCAGGCAGCAATGCTCGACAATGATTTGCAGCATTGTTGCTGCTGGCCAGACCACCAGGTGGTCCATTACTCAAGATAACTCTTGTGGCTGGGCATGGTGGCTCATGCCTGCAATCTGAGCACTTTGGGAGGCTGAGGCAGGAGGATTGCTTGAGCCCAGGAGTTTGAGACCAGCCTGGGTAATGTAGCAAGACCTCATCTCTACAACAACAACAAAAATCAAAAAATGAGCTGGGTGTGGTGGCACATGGCTATAGTCCCAGCTACTATGAAGGCTAAGGCAGGAGGATCGCTTGAGCCTGGGAGTTCTAGACCACTGTGGGCAACATAGCAAGACCTCATCTTTATAACAAAAACAATAAAATAAAAAATTATCCCAGTGTGGTGGCACGTGCCTTTTAGTCCCATCTACTTGGGAGGCTGAGGTGGGAGGATTGCTTGAGGCTGGGAGGTTGAGCCCTGCTCACACTGCTGCACTCCAGCTTGGGTGACAGAGAAAGACCCTGTCTCAAAACAATAATAGCCATCACAACCAGACATGTTGACTGCATACCCTATCCCTCAGGTGCTTTGACCAGTCCGCCTGCATACTTTACCCCTGATGTCAATTCCCACACTTGGCTTAAGAAATCCTTCCCGGCTTTTCCATGGAGTCAACTAGAGAGTCAGTCCTTGCATCTCTGCTGTCTCCCTTGTACTCAAGACAAGCGCTGAAATAAAAACCTGGTCTGGGAAATTTGCTTGGCCCCAGGTTAATTTTATTACTTGGGGAAAACCAAAGGCCTGTGATCTGTAACAGATTCTCTGATGAGCTAGCCAGGAGCACGATACGTAGAAACCGTTTTCCTTCCAGGAATGGGAGGCTTGTGAGTTAGTGGGACAGCCAGACACATTTCCTTTACGGCTGATGGGCGGCCGCCTGAACTATTGGCTCAGCATCACTGCAACTGGCGTTTTCTTTCCAGGGGCTCCTCGCTGGCCCCCAACCTGAGACAATGCTTTCCCTCACCTCCTGTCCGCTATCTGTGGTATCTTTCTTTTTTCTTCTTCTTCCTTCCTCCTTCCCTGCTTTCGCTTTTCTTTTTTATCTCTTTCTTCCCTCCCTCCCTCCCTCCCTCCCTTCCTTCCTTCCTTCCTTCCTTCCTTCCTTCCTTCCTTCCTTCCTTCCTTCCTTCCTCCCTCCCCTTCCTCCCTCCCTCCCCTTCCTCCCCTCCCCTCCCCTTCCTCCCCCCCCCTCCCCTTCCGCCCCGCCCCGCCTTCTCCCTTTCTTTCTTTTGAGATGGAGTTTCGCTCTTTCACCCAGGCTGGAGCACAGTGGTGCGATCTTGGCTCACTGCAACCTCCGCCCCCTCCCCTCCCCCACAACAGGGTTCAAGCTATTCTCCTGACTCAGCCTCCGGAGTAACTGGGCTTATAGGTGCCCGCCACTGTGCCCGTCTAATTTTTGCATTTTTAGTAGAGACGGGGTCTCACCATGTTGGTCAGGCTTATCTCAAACTCCTGACCTCAGGTGATCCACCTGTCTTGGCCTCCCAAAGTGCTAGGATTATAGGCATGAGCCTCTGCGCCTGGCCTGCTTACACTTTTCATTAACTTCAGTGGCACAGCCTGAATAGACATCTATAGAGGATGGATTGAAATGGCTGATTGGTTCGACCGGTAGAAACCTCTGCCTGGCACTCTGACTTTGGCTTCTGTAATCTTCTTTACGTCTTCTAAGTATTAGGTTGGTGCAAAATTAATTGCAAATTGCATTTTTTGCCCTTAAAAGTAATGGGAAAAACCACTCCAACCAGGCTCCAGCAGCACCTTCTTTTGCTCTTCCACCAACCCAGGGCTATTTTCTCCTCAGAGAAGTGGCAGATGGAAACAGGGAAGTTACAAGGGTGCATGTTCCTTTTCAGCAATGGATCTAGGACTGTGTAAAGGAAAATTTGGTAGATTTTCAAAGAATCCTGATAAGTTTATTATTTTTTTATTTTTATTTTTTTCTACAACAGGGTCTTGTAGCAATACAGTGGCCTGATCATAGCTCACTGCAGCCTTGAACTCTGGCCTCGAGCCATCCTTCTGCCTCAGCCTCCCAAGTAGCTGAGACTACAGGTGTGTGCTGCCATACCCAGCTTATTTTCAATTTTTTTTGTAGACACAGAGTGTCTCTGTGTTTCCCAGGCTGGTCTCAGACTCCTGGGCTCAAGTGATTCCTCTGTCTTGGTCTCTGAAAGTGCTGGGATTATAAGCATGAGCTACCATGGCCAACCTCTTAAGTTTAGAGATAAATTTTGTTAAACCAAATTTAGCATTTTCCTGACATGGCAGGATGTTATGGTCATTCTGGCACACTGTTGCACTATTGATGAGAAAGAACACATGTTTAAGAAGATTATACTATGCAGCCAAAAAAAAGGATGAGTTTGTGTCCTTTGTAGGGACATGGATGCAGCTGGAAACCATCATTCTTAGCAAACTATCACAAGAACAGAAAACCAAACACCGCATGTTCTCACTCATAGGTGGGAACTGAACAATGAGATCACTTGGACTTGGGAAGGGGAACATCACACACTGGGGCCTATCATGGGGAGGGGGGAGAGGGGAGGGATTGCATTGGGAGTTATACCTGATGTAAATGACGAGTTGATGGGTGCTGACGAGTTGATGGGTGCAGCACACCAACATGGGACAAGTATACATATGTAACAAACCTGCACATTATGTACATGTACCCTAGAACTTAAAGTATAATAATAATAATAATAAAGAAACATGCAGATGGCCAGGTGGTCACCAACCTCTCAACATGCCATCATTTATGTACGGGGAGATGCAGTCCCAGCACAAGACCCCAAGTGGGACTATAATGTAGATAATGCTAGCTTGAGACACTTGGTCACTTGCTTGACTGAAGGAATGAGGTAACGTGTAATAAAACCTGTAAACTATGACAGGATCGGGGAATCATCTGGGGAAATGAGGAGAGCCCAGCAGTCTTCCTCGGATGAGTCACTGAGGTCCTTAAGAAATACACGAGTGCAGGCCAGAGTCAGGGGAAGGGAGGGCTTTGATTGCCATGCATTTTGTCACTCAGTCAGCTCCAGACAGTAGAAGGAAATACAGAAGCTGGAGGCAGGACCCCAGACCCCGCCGTCGACCTTGGAGAAGGCTTTTAAGATTTTCAGTAACAGGCCGGGTGTGGTGGCTCACGCCTGTAATCCCAGCACTTTGGGAGCCTGAGGATCATGAGGTCAGAAGATCAAGACCATCCTGGCTAACACAGTGAAACCCCATCTCTACTAAAACCACAAAAAATTTAGCGGGGCATGGTGGCGGGCGCCTGTAGTCCCAGCTACTCGGGAGGCTGAGGTGTGAGAATGGCGTGAACCCAGGAGGTGGAGCGTGCAGTGAGCCAAGATCATGCCACTGCACTCTAGCCTGGGCAACGGAGCGAGACTCCGTCTCAAAAAAAAAAAAAAAAAAAAAAAGATTTTCAATAACAGAGACAAGACAGAGGAGGCTGATGAGGAGATTGGCCAAGATAGCATGGCTTTCAGCTGCCTTTATCCATCAGCCACCTCAGGGTGACCCTAGCAGACCCAGGAGAACAGACAACTGATTGAAGATAAGTGGCCTTGGACAGACCCAATGTGCACATTACAGGAGGGAGGGCCCCTGGAAGAGGGACTGCCCTGACTGCACTAAGATAAGACGGCTGGCAGGCAACCCTGGCCAGCCTCCCCTCCTTGCCAATCTCTTAGATGAGAGATCAATACACACCAACTGATGGAGCCTGAACTCCTGTCCAGCTCCAGCTGCAGCCCACTCCATCATTATCATGCCAGCAGAGCCTCAGCTCACCCTTGATCTGGCAGGTAGGAAAATTGAGTTCCCTGTGGACAGTGGAGCCACCTACTCTGTCCTGACCCAGCCTATTGACCCCCTCTCTAACCGTGACTGCATGGTAATGGGAATAGACTGATGGCCTAAGGCAGGAAAATTTACTTTCCCTCTTGCTTGGGAGGCTGGGTCTAAACTTATTTCTCACTCATTTCTGTTTGTCGCTACATTTCCTACTCCATTTTGGGGTAGGGACTTATTAAGCAAAATGGGAGCCACCATCGCCCTGGAAGAAGACGGAGTACAGCTGGAGTTAGAGCCAGAACACGGAATCCACTTGCTGGCACTCTTAAATGGAGAGGAACTGGAGAACTCAAACATTTCTGAGGAAATCAAGGATCAAGTAAACACTTCCACATGGGATGCTATGGTCCTGGGATGGGCATAATGTTCCCCCAGTAAAAACAGACCTAAAGCCTGGGGGTGGGCTACTCATGGAAGGAACAGTTCCCCTTAAAACCTGAGGCACTGAACAGGATTCAGCCATTACTCCACAGATTCCTACAGCATGGGTTAATTAAACCCCACCAGTTCCCTTGCAACACCCTGATCCTCCCTGTCAGAAAGCCTAGTGGAGAATATTAGTTTATGTGAGACTTCCAAGCGGTTAATGAGATAGTCATTCCCATCCACCCAGTGGTCCCAAACCTGTACACCTTGCTCACCCAGCTCCCTTAAGATGCTCAGTTTTTTACTTTGCTGGACTTAAAGGAGGCTTTTTTGTGTGTGTACTCCTCTATCCAGAATCCCAATATCTTCTTGCTTTTGAATGGAGAAATCCCGATATGCAGGAAGCCACACAATACAAGTGGACTGTGCTTCCCCTGGGGTCTGGGAAAGCGCCCACGTTTTTGGGAAGGCATTGGCTAAAGAGCTCAGGGAGCTAAGCCTATGGAATGGAACTTTATTACAATATGTAGATGACTTGTTAATTGCCAACCAGACAGGGCAGGATTTAGATTTTAATACCATTAAAAGCCTGAATTACCTCACTGAGAGTGGATACAGGGTCTATTCAAGGCCCAGACTTATTTGCAAAACGTTTAGGGTCTGGGGTTCCTTCTGATCCGAGAAGCCCACATTCTGGCTGGGAATTGGAAAAAGGCAATCACTTCATTGCTGGTCCCATAAATGAAAAGGCAGCTCAAAGTGTCTTGGGAATGGTGAGCTTCTGTCGTATTTGCATTCCAAATTACGACCTAACTGCTAAACCCTTATGTGAGACCCTGAGAGGGGAAAAAGCAGAGCCCTTGTACTGGGATAAGAAATGCCAACAAGTTTTTGAAGCCTTAAAAACTGAGTTGGGTCAAGCCCTCACCCTTGGACTCTCCAACTTAGAAAAACCATTTATCTTGTATATTTGTGGGATACTAGGAAGCTTTGGGAGTCTTAATCCAAAGGTTAAGACCTGTTCAGTGGCTGGTGGCTCATTTTTCAAAACAGTAGGACGCAGTTGCACAGGGGTAACTTTGCTGCTTGATGGCAGTAACAGTCACTGCCCTCCTGGTTAGTGAAGCCTCTAAGCTGATGCTGGGGTAACGTTAATATAGTATGACTTCCTACCAGGTTCAGACTGTGTTAGAAGTCAAGAGACACGATTGTCTCACTTGGTGGTGGGGGGAGGCTGACCAAATACAAAGCTCTCTTATTAGACACCCCAGACATTACTTTGAGCATATGTCAGACCCCGAACCCAGCAACCTTAGTCCCAGCCACCGATGATGAGGGCTTATGACAGTGCAGAGAGACCATAAAATAGACATTCGCCAGCAGGCCTGACTTATGAGACCAGCCTTTTGAGAACCTGGAGGCAGAATGGCATACTGACGGCAGTAGCTTTGTAGAGGAAGGGACTTGAATGGCAGCATAGACAGTAGTAAGCCTGAATGAGACTACAGAAGCTAAAACGCTTCCTCCCCAAACCTCGGCACACAAAGCAGAACTGATGGCCTTCGTCAGAGCCTTACAACTGGGAGAAGGGGAGTGAATACATGTGTACGCTGACTCAAAGTATGGGTTTCTTGCACTGTGTGCCCATGCAGACATATGGAAGGAAAGGGGAATGTTAACAGCTAAAAATTCCCGAATCAAACATAAGGACCTAGTCCTACTTCTCCTGGAAGTGGTACAACTTCCCTGCCACAGAGCAGTCATTCACTGCAAGGGCCACGAGACTTACAGGTCCCTCATTAGCCAAGGAAATAATAGGGATGATAGGGCCACAAAACAGCCTGGTTACAGGAACCCAGCAATGTATTGGCCTTAATGATAGACCCCACCAACCTTCTGAATCACCCACGATACTCACAAGAAGAGCTAGAGGAGGAAAACCATGATGGATGGTTCCCAGATGGTGATAAGATTTTTATTCTGGAAACTGGCCAGTGAAAACTTATCAAGCATCTCCATGATGCCACACATTATGGGACAGATGTTTTATGGAACATTGTATATAAAATATTAATTGAAAAGGGATTGAGAAAAACTAAAAGAAGTAACCTTTGCCTATGAACTGTGTTCCCAGAATAATCCCCAAACCTATCTAGTTCCTCCCTCTTTACTTAAGCTGGTTCAACACAGGGGAACTTATCCAGGAGAAGACTGGCAGGTAGATTTACTCAAATGCCCCCAAATCTAGGGTACAAATATCTCCTGGTGTTTGTGAATACTTTTATTGGGTCACTCAAGGCTCTTCCTATCCATACAGAGGGAGCAGTAGAAGTCTATAAATCTTTACCAAAATAAATATTAATAATTTCTTGATTTGGACTCCCCAAATCCCTTCATAGCAATAATGGGCCCTCCTGTGTGGCTAAGATTACTTAGAGCCTCTCCACACCCTAGGAATAGATTAAAGACAGTGCCATCCTGGCACCCCCAATCATCAGGTAAAGTTGAAAAGATGAACTATATTCTTAAGCTGATTCTAGAAAAGCTTTGTCACAGCCCTGGGTTACGATGCTCCCAGTTGCACTTCTTAGAGTCTGCATGGCCCCTTGGGGCAGCCTAAGACTTAACTCCTTTGAGATGATCTATGAGAGGACTTTCCTCACCACTGACCTCCTGCTAGATGGATAATTAAATTAAAAATTATAGTATATAATTAATTTAGGACAGGTTCAAAAGGCAATTTCAGAGTATGGGAACAAAATCCTGCCAGTCCCTGCTAAAGATGGGGAAACCCGTTTATGGATTAATCCAGGAAACCAAGTCCTCCTTAAGACTGGGAAGGAGGACTTCCTGGAGGAACAACCATTGGCTAAATGGGAGGGACTTTACTGGGTGATCCAAACACCACTCAGAGGTGTACCCTAACTGAGGATCCCTTGTATCCCTAGCTGGGTACACCTCTCCCAATTAAACATCTTTTCTCCTAAATGTTTCTAGACGTGCCCAGAAAGCCCATCTTACTCCTGCAAACCTATGGACGATCTCAAATACCTGTTCAAGAGGGCCAATTCATCCCTGGAGTAATGTGGTTAGAGATCTTGAGTCCAGTAATTCTCCTTACAATACTAATTGTTTTACAATTATTCTGTTGCTTTGCTCGGCCTCCTCCCCTGGTAAACACCTCTTTTATCCCTGCTGCATATAGTTATACTCCTCTTTACTTTGTCCCTACTCCTCCATGTAGGGGGATGCAGTGGGCTGGGCCCTCTTGGAAGGGAACAAACTGTCTCATCCACCTTTCTGGCGTTGTCACTTTGGGTAATAATGTGTCCAATTGCTGGGTATGCCACCATCATCAGCAGGCTCAGGGGCTGCCTCTTTAATTTCCTAAAAGCTTGACTACCAATTTCACAAACGAGGTATGGGAACCTAAAGTAACCCCTGCACCTCTCATGGTACGCCTGAGTGCCTCATTTCCTGTGAATGTATAAACCTCACTGGCCTGCTAAATGCTTCAGTCATCGAAAAGGGTGGGAAAAGGGGAAGTTGAAATGCCTACTTTGACATCACACAGGCTTTTCCCTCATCAGTTTAAAAAAAAAAAAAAAAGCCCAAATCAAACGTGAGCTCAGGGAGTTCGTCTTTCTCTCCCAATGCCCCAGATAGTCATACGTCTCTCCAAAGCTTAGTCAGTCACCCGCATTCCTCTTGTCCCATGTAAACTGCACACCCCTAGGATATGTGTCCTCTTGTGGACACCAAGACCACCATTTAGCCAACAGCTATCCCCCAACCAATTTCACATCTCCATTACTCACACCAGCATGCCCTTGTGTCAATAATGTACAACACACTGCACCCTTAGCTTCTTTGAGCCCCAATGGAATAACAGTTCATAACAGCACACATCCAAAATCCAAAAGGCTGATAGGTTTAGGGCTAATTTTGGCAGGAGTTGGAATAGCTACCCGTTTACTTAACACAAACCCTTCAAACACTGTCAGCCACTACAAGGGGAAATTTAAAAGAACTTCAAGCTTCCCTAGACTCCCTAGCCAACGTTGTCTTAGACAAGAGATTGGCCCTGGACTATCTTCTAGCTGAACAAGGGGGAGAATGCACAGAAATAAACCACACCTGTTGTTCTTATGCTAACAATTCAGGGTTAGTTGAACTACAAGTTCAAAAGATTTACCAACAGGCTACATAATTTCAACAGGATGCATAATTTCAAAAACCCCACTTCTCAGACCATCTGGGACTTCATCAAAGGATACTTACTAAGAATGACAGGATTTTTACCTTTCCTTAAACCTAGGTGGTCATTTTATTGCTATTACTTTTCGGGCCTTATATTTTTAACCTTTTGGTAAAGTTTGTATCTTTCAGGCTTCAATAGTGTTAAGTCAAGCTAATGATGGCCCAAAGATTTCAACCCATACCATTCCAGAAGGATCTCTGTCCCTGCAGGTCTTTAGAACAATCAGTGAGAGACTTCCACACCCTCCAAGATTAGGCATGGAGGGCAACCCTGTTCAGCAGCAAGTAGCTTCAGAAGATGAGATCTTTGCTTCTTTCTTTTAAGAATAAGGAGGGGAAAGGTGAAATCTCTCAGGGGGGAAATTGAGATAGAATAGGAATGGGACGCACCTCCTGCTTCACATATGTTTTCTTTGTTTTTCTTCTCTCATCCCGCTGATCACAAAATTCACACCGTTACCTTGCTGGCAATCTACCTGCTAACCCCAAGGCTTTAGTCATACCAATCAAATAGTCATTCTTCTGTGCTCTCATGATGTTTAACCATGCCTTTTACTTAAAGAATTCCAAGAATTGGCCTTTGGAAATCCAAATATCAAACCAAGGTTGTGGAGTGTCCCACCTTGGGAAGGAATGCTCAACAAACATTTGCAGGCTTGTTGCTGCTGGCCAGACCGCCAGGTGGCCCATGACTCAAGATGATCAATGTCATCAGATACGCTGACCGCATACCCCACCCCTCAGGTGCTTTGCCTACTCCAGCCTGCACATATTACCCTTGACACCAATTCCCATGCTTTGCCTAATAAAAATACCCCTACCAGCTTTTCTGGGGAGTCAGCCGGAGAGTCCTTGAGCCTCTGCTGTTTCCCTTGCACTCAAGCAGAAGCCCCGAAATAAAAGGCTTGTCTGGGACATCTGTGTGGCTCAGTGTTAGTTTTTATTACACGGGGAACCAAAGAGCCTGTGATCTGTACCAATAGCATAACTTGAGCATGGGTATAATAACTCATATTCCCAGATTCAGGGATTAGGGCAGGAAATCCTGGGGGACTGTTTTGGCATTTTGTCTGATCCAAGCCCTCATTTGTTATCCATGTATCTTATTCATCCATAGTCCAGTGTCTTTACAAAGAGCTCCTCTTCTAAGAGTAATTTCTCGCTTCCATTGTTCAAGAAGCAATTGCTTAGTTGCTTAGTTCAAATCTCTTTTTATCTGGCTTGGACAGACGTAGCTAGTGTATCTAAGTCAAGTGTATCTTTAAAATATGCCCCAGACCCAGGATTAACAGAATTGAAATCACTATTAAATTGCAGATTCCTCCTACTTTACCTGATCTCATTATTGATTATGGAATTATATATAATGAGTGTTTGAACTACAGTGATGTAAGCTTACTTCCCCAGCTAATGCTGTTCCATGAGCCAAAAATCTTTCAATAGATACAAATTGGAATTGGAATTGGAAAAACTTTTGGCCAATGTGTAGCAAGCTTTCCAGAGAAGTATTTTTCACTGACATTGTTGAACCCTAAATAGACTTCTCCCCTAGGATCCTCATAAAAGTCTGGAAATATCAATCATCCCTTAAACATAGTCCAAGATTTTCTGTTTTCTGGTTTTTACAAACTGTCAGTTTTGATTTTTATTGAGCAATAAGAAGCTTAGTTGTTTATTGGAACAAACAAGGCAAGTAACAATTCTTTCCAAGTGCTGGATCTTTCCATTCACTTAAACTAAATGAAGTATTTCTGGTATGTCCATAAGAGACAAGAGTGTGGAGCAGCCGAGCATGCCTCTGGAAGGATTTGCGGTGCTCCCTGGGGGTCACTTCCCCACGGTCAACCTATTTGTTTTTTTGTTTTCTTTTTGAATATTTGCAAACACAAAATGGATACAAATTCTAATTCCCCTGTGGTAGAACTGGAAGATAGTGAAATAATGAATAAATTAGGAGTTGAAATTCCATGGCAATGTCTTTATTTTAAAGCAAACAAACTGAGCACCATGGAGTATGAGCAAAGGGCTTAGACATAGTGAGCCTGGATACTCCGACACTGGAGAGGTCAGGTGTGGCGTGGGGTGGTGGAGAGGAGCAGTGGCAGTGGGTACTTTTGTGGTGGGGTCTGTCAGTAGTGGATGGTGAAGAATCAGTTCTTGAGACTCAGGGTGGGACTGAGGGCATAGCCAAGACTGTACATTTAGGCTTTTTCCTCATCTGATCAAAGGGCTCTTTTCATTCTTTTCTCTCAGGAGAGTAGTGTTTTCAAGTCTCATTCTCTCTCTCTCTCTTTTTTTTGACGGAGTCTTGTTCTGTAACCCAGGCTGGAGTGTAGTTATGCGATCTTGGCTCACTGTGACCTCCACCTCCTGGGTTTAAGCAATTCTCCTGACTCAGCCTCCCGAGTAGCTGGGATTATAGGCGCCCACCACCACACCCAGCTAATTTTTGTATTTTTAGTGGAGATGAGGTTTCATCATGTTGGCTAGGCTGGTGTCAAACTTCTGACCTTAAGTAATCCACCTGCCTCAGCCTCCCAAAGTGCTGGGATTATAGGCATGAGCCCCTGTGCCTGGCTTCAAGTCCCCTTTTGAGGTTCCTTTGCTCTGTACAACCACAGAGGAAGGGGATTTTTTTTTCTCTTTTGCCCTTCAAGGTGCTCCTTTCCTCCCAGCTTATATTACATCCAATAAAGAATACCTCTAGGTAGAAATATATTTCTACATTTCCACTTTTTTCCATAAATGTTAGAGTATTTAAAAAAAAAACATGATCACAAAGTTTCATATCCAATAAATTCAATTGGTGAGTTGATGGTTTTAGAAATCAGTTCTAATTACCCATAATTCTACAGGGTTTCTTTCTTACTTAGCAACTTAATGATGTGAATATATACACAATTTTTCTCTATTTTAAAGGGACCAGTCTTTTTAACATGCTTTTCCTCAATCTGTTGACTTTCCAGTGACAAACCAATGATTCTTCTCCTCTCTACTGCCTCGTTGCTCCTTGACTGATCTGCTGATTAAGTCTTAACTGAGAATAGAAGGACTCATTCTATTGAGTTTGAGGAAGTTTTGTTCCTTTGTGTGAAAATTGTCCTGGACAAATTGCTTGAAGTAGAAGTCAAATCTTATTTTTTTAAAAAAACTTGCAGCCAGGCACAGTGATTCACACCTGTAATCCCAGCACTTTGGGAGGCCAAGGTGGGTGGATCGCCTGAGGTCAGGAGTTTGAGATCAGCCTGACCAACATGGTGAAACCTCATCTCTATTAAAAATACAAAAATTACCTGGGTGTGGTGGCACACACCTGTAATCCCAGCTACTCGGGAGGTTGAGGCAGGAGAATTGCTTGAACATGGGAGGCAGAGATTGCAGTAAGTCGAGATCATACCACTGCACTCCAGCCTGGGTGACAGAGTAAGAGTCTTAGTAAATAAATAAACAAACAAACAAACTTGCCAATATTGCCTGACTCCTTTATTCCATGTGCTGTTGCACTAACAAATGAACTATTACATAACTCAAAGTATGTTTTAGCTGAAGGAGTCATAGACTCTAGTTAGTCCAACCTTCTCATTCTACAGATGAGGACCATGAAGTCCAGGCAATTTTAATGAATGAGCCCAAACTCAAACCCTCACCAGATAGGTTTAAAAATTTTATACTAGAGTTTCTGATGTTAAGGTAATTCAACCTCATCTGAGTTCCAATGAAAAGGATATAATCAGGGATACAAGCTCTTTTCTGACATTTATTTTAAACACATGTCCCATAGTCAGGTTTAGCACTTAACTGATGCTTGCCCACATTCCTGCTGAAGCACATAAATTGTCAGGAAATTAAATTTTTGGTTCATCTTTTGTTTGATAGAAATGGAATCTTTGAGTAAGGTGGTATTTGAAGTTCCTTACTTACAGTTCAACATGGCTATTTCTGTTCATTTTTATGAAGTGCTAAGCTAGCCGTGATGCTGTGCCCTAAAATACAATGCCCAGGATATTGCTGTTCCATTAAGCTGCCTGTTAGTGTGTATACCAGGAAAGGTCTTGCCTGACTTTAGTGTAGGCACAGGTAGGTTAGAAAAATCTGCCTGCCGCCGGGCACGGTGGCTCATGCCTGTAATCTCGGCACTTTGGGAGACCAAGGTGGGTAGATCACAAGGTCAGGAGTTCGAGACCAGCCTGACCAATATATTGAAACCCCATCTCTACTAAAATTACAAAATTAGCTCGGTGTGGTGGTGCACACCTGTAATCCCAGCTATTCAGGAGGCTGAGGCAGGAGAATCACTTGAACCCTGGAGGCAGAGGTTGCAGTGAGCCAAGATGGCGCCACTGCACTCCAGCCTGGGAGACAGAGCGAGACTCTGTCTCAAAAAAAAAAAAAAAAAAAAAAAAAAAAAAAGAAAAGAAAAGAAAAACATACCTGCCAGGCCATGGCTACTTTTTTTGTTTCTCCCCACACTTATCAATAACCATATAATTATGATTACCATAAGCAACCAAAGTCCTAGAGATTTGGATTATGTTTAAATAGCAATATCTTATGTTTAAGATATTAGTATTTTTACTACAGCTTGCATTATTGTAAGCCTAGACTTTCAAATATGGCCAGATGATGGCTGACATTGTAAATCTGACTTACCCAAACCGAATCACAACTTTCTCTGAAATAGTAGCTCTCCACTGAGGATGAGTCTGCCCTCCAAGAACATTTAGAAATGTCTGGAGACATTTTTGATTATCACAGCTGGAGGTAGAGGGAGGTGCAGTACTATCAGTGGGTCGAAGATAGGATTCAGCTAAACATCTTATAACTCAAAGGACAACCACAACAAAGAACTGGCTCAAAATGCCAATAATGTCAAGGCTGAGAAACTCTGCTCTGAAAAGAGTGCCAGTCTGCACACCAAAGAAGAATGCAGTATGATTAATATTTTTAAAATTTTTAGAGTAAGTTGCCAAATAAACATTCAAGATTATAGCCCAAAATACCATTCTCCAGAGGAAACCACAATATGCCAAAGTGGAAAATGTATATTTAATGGGTTTAACTGAAGGCCAAGTAAGACAACTACATATAAACGCAGTGGTATATGGGGATAGCATTCAATAATTTTGCCATATATATTTTTCATACATACTTTAGAAACAGACATATATACCTACTAAAACTTCATCAAGATTTAGGGGTAATCAAGCTCTCTCTCTCTCTCTTTTTATATTTCAACCACTAGGGCCCTGGGACCCCAGCTATTTATATTTTTAAGCTTCAATATAGGAATCCTCATATGAGCTATTGTTGTTATCCAGACTAATATTTTCTGTGTCAATATTTTTTCTTTTTCTTTTCTTTTCTTTTCTTTTTTTTTTTTTTTGAGATGGAGTCTCACTCTGTTGCCCAGGCTGGAGTGCAGTGGCACTGTCTCAGCTCACTGCAACCTCCGCCTCCCAGGTTCAAGTGATTCTCCTGCCTCAGCTTCCCGAGTAGCTGGGATTACAGGTACCTGCCACCACACCCGGGGTTTCACCATGTTGGCCAGGCTGGTCTCGAACTCCTGACCTTGTGATCTGCCCACCTTGGCCTCCCAAAGTGCTGGGATTACAGGTGTGAGCCACCTTCCCCAGCCTGTCAATGGTATTTTACCAGCTAGTTTTTGCTGCATAACAGACCATCCCCAAATTCAAAAGCTTTCGTGAATAGACATGTACTTTGGTGTTCTTGGGCTCATTGAATGGATGGTCTATGTCAGACTCAGCAAGTGGTTCCGCTTCAGGCTATTGGGTCTTGCTAGGCTAAGCTCTTCATTGTGATTGGACTAGGATTTGCTACATGTGTGTTTTTTCGCCCAGGCTAAAGCAGCAGCATCTGCTCATGGGAGATTCTTCTGATGGCAAATGTGCAAATCAGGGAGCAGAAACATGCAATGTACCTTTAAGCCCAGGCTTCAAACTGGCACACTGTCACTTCTGACCATAATTGGCCAAAGTGAGTCACACAGCCATGCCTGACATCTATATTCTCTGCACATGACAAAGAGTGTAGAAATGGGAGGAGAAGAATTGGGAACAATTACGTTATCTACAACAGATATTACGGCTATTCCTTGTGACATCATCTCAAAAGTTTAATGGGTCCATGTAATGCAACTCTAAAACCTTGCAAATACCCATTTTTGCTACATCATTTATAAACTTACCTAATTTTTTAGAAGTTTATTTTCTTTTTCTTTCAGTGTGAAATTTTAAAATCTTACGTTACAATAAATGGAAAGTACAAAAGACTAAAGAAAAAAATCCATAATATTACAGTCTACAGAAAATTATTGCTGTTTGGGTACATTTACTTTTGCATTGAATTGTTTTGGGATTATAGAAGAAATTTTTGCCTATGTTGAGAATTTGGAAGATAGTAAAAAGCATAAAACTTCCTTGAAATCCTACTACACAATCATAATCTCTGTTACCTTTTTTTCCTAGGCACAGATGTGTTTTACCTAGTTGGGATTATATATACAATACATGATTTATTTCTTTTTTTTTTTTAATTATACTTCAAGTTCTAGGGTACATGTGCATAACGTGCAGGTTTGTTACATATGTATACCTGTGCCATGTTGGCGTGCTGCACCCATCAACTCGTCAGCACCCATCAACTCGTCATTTACATCAGGTATAACTCCCAATGCAATCCCTCCCCCCTCCCCCCTCCCCGTGATAGGCCCCGGTGTGTGATATTCGCCTTCCCGAGTCCAAGTGATCTCATTGTTCAGTTCCCACCTATGAGTGAGAACATGCGGTGTTTGGTTTTCTGTTCTTGCGATAGTTTGCTGAGAATGATGGTTTCCAGCTGCATCCATGACCCTACAAAGAACACAAACTCATCCTTTTTTATGGCTGCATAGTATTCCATGGTGTATATGTGCCACATTTTCTTAATCCAGTCTGTCACTGATGGACGTTTGGGTTGATTCCAAGTCTTTGCTATTGTGAGTAGTGCCGCAATAAACATATGTGTGTATGTGTCTTTATAGCAGCATGATTTATAATCCTTTGGGTATATACCCAGTAATGGGATGGCTGGGTCATATGGTACTTCTAGTTCTAGATCCTTGAGGAATCGCCATACTGTTTTCCATAATGGTTGAACTAGTTTACAATCCCACCAACAGTGTAAAAGTGTCCCTATTTCTCCACATCCTCTCCAGCACCTGTTGTTTCCTGACTTTTTAATGATTGCCATTCTAACTGGTGTGAGATGGTATCTCATTGTGGTTTTGATTTGCATTTCTCTGATGGCCAGTGATGATGAGCATTTTTTCATGTGTCTGTTGGCTGTATGAATGTCTTCTTTTGAGAAGTGTCTGTTCATATCCTTTGCCCACTTTTTGATGGGGTTGTTTGTTTTTTTCTTGTAAATTTGTTTGAATTCTTTGTAGGTTCTGGATATTAGCCCTTTGTCAGATGAGTAGATTGCAAAAATTTTCTCCCATTCTGTAGGTTGCCCGTTCACTCTGATGGTAGTTTCTTTTGCTGTGCAGAAGCTCTTTAGTTTAATGAGATCCCATTTGTCAATTTTGGCTTTTGTTGCCGTTGCTTTTGGTGTTTTAGACATGAAGTCCTTGCCCATGCCTATGTCCTGAATGGTATTACCTAGGTTTTCTTCCAGGGTTTTTATGGTATTAGGTCTAACATTTAAGTCTCTAATCCATCTTGAATTAATTTTCGTATAAGGAGTAAGGAAAGGATCCAGTTTCAGCTTTCTACTTATGGCTAGCCAATTATCCCAGCACCATTTATTAAATAGGGGATCCTTTCCCCATTTCTTGTTTTTCTGAGGTTTGTCAAAGATCAGATGGCTGTAGATGTGTGGTATTATTTCTGAGGACTCTGTTCTGTTCCATTGGTCTATATCTCTGTTTTGGTACCAGTACCATGCTGTTTTGGTTACTGTAGCCTTGTAGTATAGTTTGAAGTCAGGTAGCGTGATGCCTCCAGCTTTGTTCTTTTGACTTAGGATTGTCTTGGCAATGCGGGCTGTTTTTTGGTTCCATATGAACTTTAAAACTTTTTCCAATTCTGTGAAGAAACTCATTGGTAGCTTGATGGGGATGGCATTGAATCTGTAAATTACCTTGGGCAGTATGGCCATTTTCACGATATTGATTCTTCCTATCCATGCATGGTATGTTCTTCCATTTGTTTATGTCCTCTTTTATTTCACTGAGCAGTGGTTTGTAGTTCTCCTTGAAGAGGTCCTTTACATCCCTTGTAAGTTGGATTCCTAGGTATTTCATTCTCTTTGAAGCAATTGTGAATGGAAGTTCATTCCTGATTTGGCTCTCTGTCTGTCTGTTACTGGTGTATAAGAATGCTTGTGATTTTTGCACATTAATTTTGTATCCTGAGACTTTGCTGAAGTTGCTTATCAGCTTAAGGAGATTTTGGGCTGAGACATTGGGGTTTTCTAAATATACAATCATGTCATCTGCAAACAGGGACAATTTGACTTCTTCTTTTCCTATCTGAATACCCTTGATTTCTTTCTCTTGCCTGATTGCCCTAGCCAGAACTTCCAACACTATGTTGAATAGGAGTGGTGAGAGAGGGCATCCCTGTCTTGTGCTAGTTTTCAAAGGAAATTTTTCCAGTTTTTGCCCATTCAGTATGATGTTGGCCATGGGTTTGTCATAAATAGCTCTTATTATTTTGAGATATGTTCCATCAATACCGAATTTATTGAGCGTTTTTAGCATGAAGGGCTGTTGAATTTTGTCAAAGGCCTTTTCTGCATTTATTGAGATAATCATGTGGTTTTTGTCTTTGGTTCTGTTTATATGCTGGATTACGTTTATTGACTTGCATATGTTGAACCAGCCTTGCATCCCAGGGATGAAGCCCACTTGATCATGGTGGATAAGCTTTTTGATGTGCTGCTGGATCCGGTTTGCCAGTATTTTATTGAGGATTTTTGCATCGATGTTCATCAGGGATATTGGTCTAAAATTCTCTTTTTTTGTTGTGTCTCTGCCAGGCTTTGGTATCAGGATGATGTTGGCCTCATAAAATGAGTTAGGGAGGATTCCGTCTTTTTCTATTGATTGGAATAGTTTCAGAAGGAATGGTACCAGCTCCTCCTTGTACTTCTGGTAGAATTCAGCTGTGAATCCATCTGGTCCTGGACTTTTTTTGGTTGGTAGGCTATTAATTATTGCCTCAATTTCAGAGCCTGCTATTAGTCTATTCAGGAATTCCGCTTCTTCCTGGTTTAGTCTTGGGAGAGTGTAAGTGTCCAGGAAATTATCCATTTCTTCTAGATTTTCTAGTTTATTTGCATAGAGGTGTTTATAGTATTCTCTGATGGTAGTTTGTATTTCTGTGGGGTCGGTGGTGATATCCCCTTTATCATTTTTTATTGCGTCTATTTGATTCTTCTCTCTTTTCTTCTTTATTAGTCTTGCTAGCGGTCTATCAATTTTGTTGATCTTTTCAAAAAACCAACTCCTGGATTCATTGATTTTTTGGAGGGTTTTTTGTGTCTCTATCTCCTTCAGTTCTGCTCTGATCTTAGTTATTTCTTGCCTTCTGCTAGCTTTTGAATGTGTTTGTTCTTGCTTCTCTAGTTCATTTAATTGTGATGTTAGAGTGTCAATTTTAGATCTTTCCAGCTTTCTCTTGTGTGCATTTAGTGCTATAAATTTCCCTCTACACACTGCTTTAAATATGTCCCAGCGATTCTGGTATGTTGTATCTTTGTTCTCATTGGTTTCAAAGAACATCTTTATTTCTGCCTTCATTTCGTTATGTACCCAGTAGTCATTCAGGAGCAGGTTATTCAGTTTCCATGTAGTTGAGCGGTTTTGATTGAGTTTCTTAGTCTTGAGTTCTAGTTTGATTGCACTGTGGTCTGAGAGACAATTTGTTATAATTTCTGTTCTTGTACATTTGCTGAGGAGTGCTTTACTTCCAATTATGTGGTCAGTTTTGGAATAAGTGTGATGTGGTGCTGAGAAGAATGTATATTCTGTTGATTTGGGGTGGAGAGTTCTGTAGATGTCTATTAGGTCTGCTTGCTGCAGAGATGAGTTCAATTCCTGGATATCCTTGTTAACTTTCTGTCTCGTTGATCTGTCTAATGTTGACAGTGGGGTGTTGAAGTCTCCCATTATTACTGTATGGGAGTCTAAGTCTCTTTGTAAGTCTTTAAGGACTTGCTTTATGAATCTGGGTGCTCCTGTATTGGGTGCATATATATTTAGGATAGTTAGCTCTTCCTGTTGAATTGATCTCTTTACCATTATGTAATGGCCTTCTTTGTCTCTTTTGATCTTTGATGGTTTAAAGTCTGTTTTATCAGAGACTAGTATTGCAACCCCTGCTTTTTTTTGTTCTCCATTTGCTTGGTAAATCTTCCTCCATCCCTTTATTTTGAGCCTATGTATGTCTCTGCGTGTGAGATGGGTCTCCTGAATACAGCAGACTGATGGGTCTTGACTCTTTATCCAGTTTGCCAGTCTGTGTCTTTTAATTGGAGCATTTAGTCCATTTACATTTAAGGTTAAGATTGTTATGTGTGAACTTGATCCTGCCATTATGATATTAGCTGCTTATTTTGCTCGTTAGTTGATGCAGTTTCTTCCTAGCCTCGATGGTCTTTACATTTTGGCATGTTTTTGCAATGGCTGGTACCGGTTGTTCCTTTCCATGTTTAGTGCTTCCTTCAGGGTCTCTTGTAAGGCAGGCCTAGTGGTGACAAAATCTCTAAGCATTTGCTTATCTGTAAAGGATTTTATTTCTCCTTCACTTATGAAACTTAGTTTGGCTGGATATGAAATTCTGGGTTTAAAATTCTTTTCTTTAAGAATGTTGAATATTGGCCCCCACTCTCTTCTGGCTTGTAGAGTTTCTGCCGAGAGATCTGCTGTTAGTCTGATGGGCTTCCCTTTGTGGGTAACCCGACCTGTCTCTCTGGCTGCCCTTAAGATTTTTTCCTTCATTTCAACTTTGGTGAATCTGGCAATTATGTGTCTTGGAGTTGCTCTTCTCGAGGAGTATCTTTGTGGCGTTCTCTGTATTTCCTGGATTTGAATGTTGGCCTGCCCTACTAGGTTGGGGAAGTTCTCCTGGATGGTATCCTGAAGAGTGTTTTCCAACTTGGTTCCATTTTCCCCCTCACTTTCAGGCACCCGAATCAGACGTAGATTTGGTCTTTTTACATAATCCCATACTTCTTGCAGGCTTTGTTCATTTCTTTTTCTTCTTTTTTCTTTTGGTTTCTCTTCTCGCTTCATTTCGTTCATTTGATCCTCAATCGCTGGTACTCTTTCTTCCAGTTGATCGAGTCGGTTTCTGAAGCTTGTGCATTTGTCACGTATTTCTCCTGTTATGGTTTTCATCTCTGTCCATTCGTTTATGGCTTTCTCTGCATTAATTAGTCTAGTTATCAGTTCTTCCACTTTTTTTTCAAGATTTTTAGTTTCTTTGTGCTGGGTATGTAATTCCTCCTTTAGCTCTGAGAAGTTTAATGGACTGGAGCTTTCTTCTCTCATCTCGTCAAAGTCATTCTCCATCCAGCTTTGATCCGTTGCTGGTGATGAGCTGCGTTCCTTTGGAGGGGGTGATGCGCTCTTATTTTTTGAATTTCCAGCTTTTCTGCCCTGCTTTTTCCCCATCTTTGTGGTTTTATCTGCCTCTGGTCTTTGATGATGGTGACGTACTGATAGGGTTTTGGTGTGGGTGTCCTTCCTGTTTGTTAGTTTTCCTTCTAACAGTCAGGACCCTCAGCTGTAGGTCTGTTGGAGATTGCTTGAGGTCCACTCCAGACCCTGTTTGCCTGGGTATCAGCAGCAGAGGCTGCAGAAGATAAAATATTGCTGAACAGCGAGTGTACCTGTCTGATTCTTGCTATGGAAGCTTCCTCTCAGGGGTGTACTCCACCGTGTGAGGTGTGGGGTGTCACTCTGCCCCTAGGAGGGGATGTCTCCCAGTTAGGCTACTCAGGGGTCAGGGACCCACTTGAGCAGGGAGTCTGTCCCTTCTCAGATCTCAACCTCCGTGTTGGGAGATCCACTGCTCTCTTCAAAGTTGTCAGACAGAGTCGTTTGCATCTGCAGAGGTTTCAGCTGCTTTTTGTTGTTGTTGTTGTTTAGCTGTGTCCTGTACCCAGAGTTGGAGTCACAGAGACAGGCAGGACTCCTTGAGCTGCTCTGAGCTCCACCCAGTTCGAGCTTCCCAGCCACTTTGTTTATCTACTTAAGCCTCAGCAATGGCGGGCGCCCCTCCCCCAGCCTCGCTGCTGCCTTGCCGCGAGATCGCAGACTGCTGTGCTAGCAATGAGGAGGCTCCGTGGGCATGGGACCCTCCCGGCCAGGTGTGGGATATAGTCTCCTGGTGTGCCCGTTCGCTAAGATCCTTGGTAGAGCGCAGTATTGGGGTGGGAGTTACCCGATTTTCCAGGTGTTGTGTGTCTCAGTTCCCCTGGCTAGGAAAAGGGATTCCCTTCCCCCTTGGGCTTCCCAGGTGAGGCGATGCCTCGCCCTGCTTCGGCTCTCGCTGGTCGGGCTGCAGCAGCTGACCAGCACTGATTATCCGGCACTCCCTAGTGAGATGAACCCAGTACCTCAGTTGAAAATGCAGAAATCACCGGTCTTCTGTGTTGCTGGCGCTGGGAGTTGGAGACTGGAGCTGTTCCTATTCGGCCATCTTGCTCCACCCCTATGATTTCTTAATTTTTATTTTTCTTGCCAAACTACATACTAAGCATTTCCCATGTCATTAAATGTTTTACAAACAAAGTGTTAATAGCAGTCAAATATTCCAACATTTGCCTTTGATACAATTATTTAAAAATCTTTTTTATCTTCATACATTAATCCTTTTAAAATTGTGCTTGCTTTGCTATTTATAAAGCACTTTTTTTTTTTTTCTTAAGATGGAGTCTCACTCTGTCACATAGGCTGGAGTGCAGTAGCATGATCTTGATTCACTGCAATCTCTGCCTCCCAGGTTCAAGTGATTCTCGTGCCTCAGCCTCCTGAGTAGCTGGAATTACAGGTGTGCAACACAATGCCCAACTAATTTTTGTATTTTTTCTTTTTTTTTTTTTTTTTTTAATAGAAACGGGGTTTCATCATGTTGTCCAGGCTGGTCTTGAACACCTGGCCTCAAGGGATCTGCCTGCCTTGGCCTCTCAAAGTGCTAGAATTATAGGCATGAGCCACCGCATCTGGCCAGTAATGCACATCTTTGAAAAACCATTAAAGACAATGGGAGTATATCCCAGATATTGATCCAATTCTGGTTTTATTCAACTTTCACATAGTCATTTAAAAAAACTATATCTGGTAAAGTTAACCAAAATAGGAACCAGAATTCATCAGGGCCAATGCAAGTCTCAATAGTTCTTTGAAGGTTTCTACCTGGCTTATTTATTATTCTGGAACTTATAGTAATATTTACTTTCCAGTGATACTTTCTATTGATTTTCTTCTAAAGGCAGTATGGTAAATATTTCATTTGGTGATTATGTAGCTAAGAGACATATTAAGGCCTTAAATCACAGAAATCTAACAGTTTACAATGTCAGCTGCTTTCCATTCTAAGTGCTTTCAGGGCTGCATGTAGAGTTCTAAGGAGCCACATGTCCCTGGCTGGCCACCTTAGGTGTATAACAATACTTATGTATTGATGAGGCTTCAAATGTTAGCAGATACAAATGGCTTAAGGATTAAGTTCTAAATGTTTAACCCAAATTGCCCTTCGTATCCTACAAGCTGATATTGAATTGAGTTCAAAGAAATGTACAAACCAGGTATGTTGGTTTCCCGAAGCAGCCCTAACAAAGTCCCACAGAATGGGTGGCTTAAAACAACAGAAATGAGCCATACATGGTGGCTCATGCCTGTAATCCCAGTACTTTGGGAGGCCAAGGCAGGCAGATCACTTGAGGTCAGGAGTTTGAGACCAACCTGGTCAACATGTCGAAATCTCATCTCTACTAAAAATGCAAAAAATTAGCTGGGTGTGGTGGTGTGCACCTGTAATTCCAGCTACTCGGGAGGCTGAGACACGAGAATCATATGAACCTGTGAGGTGGAGGTTGCAGTGAACTGAGATCGTGCCACTCGCTCCAGCCTGGATGACAGAGTGAGACTCTGTCTCAAAAAAATAAAAAATAAAAAATAAAAATAAAAATAAAAAAACACCAGAAATATATCGTCTCCCATTCGCAGAGACCAAAAGTTCGAAATCAAAGTGTCAGCAGGGCCATGTTGCCTTTGAAGCCTGTAGTGGAGAATCCTTCCTTGCCTCGTCCAGCTGCTGGTGTTTCCCTGCAATCACGGGCATTCCTTGGCTTGTGGACACATCACTACAATCTGTCATCATATAGCCATCTCTCCTTGTGTGTCTTTTCTCCTCTCTATAGGGACTCCAGTCATATTAGGTTAAGGGTTCATCCTATTCCAGTATGACTTTATCTTAATCCCGTCTGCAGTGACCCTATTTCCAAACAAGGTCACATTCTGAAGCACTGAGGGTTAGGACTTCAGTGTATCCTTTTGAAGGACATAGTTCAACCCACAGCACCAGGAAATGGAAAGTTAAAGTTCTGAGTAAATGAAATACCCCATAATGGTATGTGTTCTTATTGCTTAGCTGGAAACTGAATAAATAATAAAAACATGTTTCTGCAATTGTGGAATGGCTTTAATTAATAGAACAATGGAAAGTTCCCCTTTGGTCACTTACCAACACTTACTCTGTTTTAATTTCAAACTTAAAGAATATCATTCTGAGAGGTTCTGTTAGCATTCTGAGAGCATGGCATCTCTACATAGGATGGTCACAACATTCGTAAGGTAACCTCCTGAGTTAATTACTGTTTTCTGGGTCTTTTCCAACTTTCCCTGAGTTTCAACATTAGTGATATGATGCAGGATAACAGCATTGTGTGATATAGGGAGATATATGGCCAGAAGGGACACATTTTTCTAACTCCTCATGCAATCTGAGATTTGGCTAATTAAGTCCATCTCAGTTGCAAATAAGCCAAAGGAGAAGATCTTTCCCAGAATATTGCTTGATTAGAAAAGTCTGCCCCAGTGTATTTCAGCTGCAGGCCAACCGGCAATGTCCTGAATCACCGAAGAGAGCGTCAATCATGGGCTTCCTCATATTGCTCTCCTTGATAAGTAGTTATTGTCCACAGCAGCTTTCCGAAAGCAGTTATGCATACCCCAAAACTCATTTATTGAGTGTCACATAATAAATCAGTTACACACAGACATTGTCTATTGCTGATTGTACATGCTTTATTCAATCAACTGTGCTTATGGAATACCCCTGGCAGTATGAAAAAAAATGTGTAGCATGTAAAATAAGCTCGCTGGTGAGATAGATTCATAACACACTCTTAGAACAAGTTCATCAAAGAAGACACTTAAAAAGGTTAGGATTAAGCTTAAGATATTTGAAAAAAAATTTAAAGATTTTTTTTCTTCACTCAGGACTGTTGTTTTGTTTTGTTTTGTTTGAGATGGAGTCTCACTTTATTGCCCAGGCTGGAGTGCAGTGGCACGATCTTGGCTCACTGCAACCTCTGCCACCCGGGGTTCAAACGATTCTCCTGCCTCAGCCTCCTGAGTAGCTGGGATTACAGGCGCCCCGCCACCATGCCTGGTTAATTTTTGCATTTTTAATACAGACAGGTTTTCACCATGTTGGCCAGGCTGGTCTTGAACTCCTGACCTCAGGAGATCCAACTGCTTCGGCCTCCCAAAGTGCTGAGATTACAGGCATGTACCACTGCACCTGGCAACATTTTAAATTGATAATATGTCCCTCAGTAGAATTGTTGTTACCATCTAAACGTTATTGAATTAATTGCCCCATCCTTAAACTAGGCACATCATTTTCTAAGAGAAAAATCTGAAACAAAAATAACCAAGTGACTTTCTATGATCCTAAAGGGTTGGATAAAATTAGGATGCTTGTTTTTAATTTCTCTTGTCACTAAGTGCACACTCACGGAAACATGTATACAGTGTGTTTGCTGAGCACATTTTTATATGCTCAGTGCTCTGTCCTATAGGACTTTCATGTATTATCTAACTTGCAGTAACATTATGTTGTGGGAATTATTGTCATTCCCATTTTAAAGATGAGGAAATTGAGGACTAGACGGGTTAATGTACCTATGGCCCAAGCTAGGAAGTGGCACAACATGGATATGAAGCCACGGGGGCAACGCCAGAACCTGAGTTCTTCCGAGGTCATTTATTCCCATTTCTCTAAAAAGAATCCTTAATCTGTCTCTTCTGTCCTTGTTGAAGACATTCTGTAGCTGTGGTTGCAGCCAATGCGCATTCCAGAATTCATCACTGATTCAGGGTGAGCTTAGTTGTGTGAACAGTAAATTTATGGATCTAGGATGCTGGAAGCAGCACCACCTCGTATCAGAACAATTCATCCCTGTCATTGCCTTTGTTATAGGTTTCCCATGATGTCACTGCTGAAGGCCGGGTAGATAGTGAAGGGGTTGGCATCCCCTGAAGCACAGGCTTAGACAGGTTTGTGCGATGGGGCCATTGCTCCCTAGCCCGTCCTCAGAAGGCCAAGACTCCTCTAAATTGAATGCAGGTTGGGGGTGTCTGGGGTGCCAAGTAACTCCCTCGAATTCCTCCCAGCTCACATGAGCTGTTATTCTTCCTGTGGAAAGTAACCACTGCAAGCATTCGGTATGAGAATGAGGATTCTGTGAGATTATAAATAACATCCCCGTTCCTCCACTCCCTATGAGCATATTCCAGGAAAACATTTTGGGAGCCTAGAGGAAGATGAGTAACTAGAAGCAACTTTGGCCAGCTGTGACTATGGCCAAAACATGCATTTTGAGGTTAGAGTGCTGTGGTTTAACTCTGCCACAGTGAGCTGCTGTGAGGACCACTGTTCCTCTCTGATTTGTTTCTAAAATTTATCATTTGCATACAGAAACACTCTCAACAAAAAGCAAAATAAAACAAAATCAAATAAAGAAATAGCCGACTCTCATGATTGAATTATATGAGGTATTGGGGAACTGCCTGGATAGCCCTGCTGATGGGAATGAGAAAGATGGGGAAGAAGGGCTTACTAACATCATCACCATTGCTTACATTGTTTGTCAAGGCTTTCTCCTGATTTATCGGGGGCAGGGGATGACATTGAGGCTCAATGACTTGTTGGCCATGAAGAATGGGGGAGTGTGCTGTTCCTTTCCTATACTCACAAGAGGTTTCTGCTACTTTGATCCTTCAAAGTGAGGCCATAGCCCCCCACAAAGCAGTGCTGTCTGCAAAGAGGCGTGTTCAGTGCTGAGCGCACAGACGTCTCCTTCCCACCCGGTCCTGGGCTCTCTGCTCCCCATCGCCTCTGGCAGACCTCACTCTGATTACAGTAACTTCCCAGCGGGGACCAGGCCACCTCCAACAATCACAACACCTCATTAAACCATCTTTTCTAACCTCCTCTCCCACTCCGCCTTCTGGCAGGACTGTGACAATAGGGAAAGCCTCTGATGGATTTTTAATTCTATTTCCTTTCCCTCCCTTAGACTGGAAAGGTCTAGTGAGGCAACTAAGCAGTGAAGAGTTTCAGGGAGAGCTGGAGTCTAAGGGTCTAGAAACCCACAAGCTGTTCATTATATGAATAATCAGTTATTGACTGAGCCATGAGCACTGATCCAGATTCATGGAGAAGGGACAGAATCCCAAGCCTGGGTTTGTCTGTGAGGGTGTTTCCTGCAGAGAGGTTCATCCTAGTGCTGGCTGCAGTCTGGGCCATTACCCCTTATCTTCAGATGCTGCTGCTCAGCACTCTGCCCACCCAGTGAGCCAGCTCACAGCTCCTTCCTGGCTGGGGTCAGTTTTCTGCCTAGCTTGCTACCTCTTTGTATCTCTGTGGTTTTGTTAAGTCTTTTTTCTGAGGGCATCTACGCACCCATACAGTCTTCTGCTATTTGCATTTTTTTCTCAGGAAAGCCAGCTGTAGCTTCTGAAGATTTCAGAAGCTAGGTCAATAGCAGAGAACCAGAAAATAAAAATCAGAAGGCAGAGAAAGGCAGCTGCCCTATGCTACAGCCTCCAGCACAGTTGCGCGGAATTGGGTGTGGCAGAGACCCGCTGATCTGGAATATTGGGTACCAACCCTCAGTTTTCATACCCAGAGCAGCTGGTCTTCCTTACTACAACAACGACCATGATGATAGTGATGACTAAGACGATGAATATAAGACTTTGCAAATAGCTTCATAGGTGACATGTGAAACGAACGTAATCTAATCCTTTCCTTCAACTGGGGTGGAATCATTTAACAAGTAAGAGATGTACATCTGTGATGGCTAACTTTATTTTCATTTTTTGAGTCTCACTCTGTTGCCCAGGTTGGAGTGCAGTGGTGTGATCTCAGCTCACTGCAATCTCTGCCTGCCAGGTTCAAGCGATCCTCCCACTTCAGCCTCCCTAGTAGCTAGGTCTACAGGCATGCACCACCATGCCTGGCTAATTTTTGTATATTTTGTGGAGATGGGGGGGGGTCTCCCTATGTTGCCCAGGCTGGTCTCGAACTCCTGGGTTCAAGTGATCCTCCCGCCTTGGCCTCCTAAAGTGCTGGGATTACAGGCATGAGCCATTGTGCCTGGCCTGTGATGGTTGCCTTCAGGGGTCTCCTTGAATGGATTAAGGAATGCCTAGAAACCTGGCAAAGCATTATTTCTGGGTATGTCTGTGAGGGTGTTTCCTGCAGAGATTAGCACATGAGTCTGAGTGGACTCGGTGGGGAAGATCTGCCCTCAGTGTGAATGGGTGCCATCCTATCTGCCAGGGGGCCCAGAAAGAACCAAAGCAGAGGAAAGGCGAGTGTGTCTCTCTCCTGGAGTTGGGAGACGCTCTTCCTCTCCTGTCCTTGGACATCAGAACTCCAGCTGCTCCAGCCTTTCCACTCTAGAACGTACACCAGTGACCTCCTGTGTTCTCCAGCCTTTGGCCTTAGACTGAGAATTACACTATTGATTTCCCTGGTTCTGAGGCTTTCCAAGTTGGACTGAGCCATGCTACAGACATCCCAGGATCTCCAGATTGCAGACAGCCTATTGTGGGATTTCTCAGCCTCTATAATCACACGAGCCAATTTCCCTAGTAAATCCCCTCTCATGTATCTGTATGCTGTATATATCCTATTGGTTCTGTCTCTCTGGAGAACCCGAATACAACATTCTACAAGAATGCCATAATGCACTAAATAGATCCCTTTTATTCATTATTCAACAATCATTTGTTGGGAATGTATTGTGTACAAGGTTTAAATGAAATATCCAAAGATATATAATGGGCCAGGCGCAGTGGCTCACGCCTGTAATCCCAGCACTTTGGGAGGCCGAGGTGGGTGGATCACTTGAGGTCAGGAGTTCGAGACCAGGCTGACCAACACGGTGAAACCCCGTCTCTACTAAAAATACAAAAATTAGCTGGGCGTGGTGGCGGGTGCCTGTAATCCCAGCTACTCCAGACGCTGAGGCAGGAGAATCGCTTGAATCTGGGAGGCAGAGGTTGCAGTGAGCTGACATCGTACCATTGTACTCCAGCCTGGGAGACAGAGGGAGACTCTGTCTCAAAAAGCAAACAAACAAAAAAACATAAAGATATAAAAGGTTCCTTGCTTTTAAGTCTTTTTTTTTTTTTTTGAGACGAAATCTTGCTCTGTCACCCAGGCTGGAGTGCAATGACACTATCTCGGCTCACTGCAACCTATGACTCCCAGGTTCAAGTGATTCTCCTGTCTCAGCCTCCCAAGTAGCTGGGATTACAGGTGTGTACTACCACGCCTGGCTAATTTTTTGTAATTTTAGTAGAGAGGGGGTTTCACCATGTTGGACAGGCTGGTCTCAAACTCCTGACCTGAAGTGATCCACCTGCCTTGGCCTCCCAAAGTGCTGGAATTACAGGCGTGAGGCACTGTGCCCAGCTCGCTTTTAAGTCTTAAACTTGGGCTTCAGGTTCTAGACAAATCCTGAGTGGTCCTGAAATTTTTCTTGTAAATAATGTCCTCGTTTGGTTTGCATGCACATCCCTAACCCCCGCATGCACTTGAAGTTGTTTTCTGGCTGTAGTAACGGCTGCATCGTTCATTTCCAATTGCTCACCCAGATCCCTCTCAGCTCTATGCATTTGCAAGATGGTAGCCTGGAATTCTGCACACAGCCTGTGGCCGTGGAGCTCATCAGGCTGCCTGGCTCATACCGGACTGCTCTTAGAATACCAGGGCCACAAATCACCAAGTTGGCCAACTAACTGTGAGTGGTAATCACTGAAGGACATTGTACGGAATGAACCTCTGATTCATTTCCTCTTTCCTTAAGGGAACCTATGACTTTTTTTGCAGGCAAAGCACAAGCTGCCCTGCTGGCTAAATGAGGTCACTAAGAATCTTCAAGGGTTTTAGGGAGACAGAACCTATCAGTGAAACGATGGTGAGAGACTCAAAGGAGGTTTCTGTAGGGCAAGTGGCCTAGACAGTGACTCTCTGTGCTAAATAGGCTTTAGATTTGTAAAAAGAGAGCCAGCCAAATGGGGTAGTGGCTGAGCACGTGCTCATCCAGGCCAGAGAGCCTGCTTCTGATTCCAGGCCCCACCACCTACTGGCCATGGGGCTTCGGGCAAATGATGGTCCTTCCCATGCCTCAGTTTTCTCATCTACAAAATGGGGATAGGATAATAATATTTACCTTGCAGGCTTATTGTAAGGACTGGATGATGTAACCCCAGTGAATCACCTAGAACAGTGCTTTGGATGGAGTGACCAGTCCATGAAGGATTGCCAGAATTGTTACTGAGACATCATAGGGCACAAGCTCAACCTTGATAGCAATACCAGGAGGCTCGTGTTCTCTCCAGGAGTGCATCAACGTCATAAGGCCGTGAAGAATGTGCAGACCATCCTCAGTCCAGCAGCAGCACCCCAGCCTGACAATAGATAGGGCTATCACAGACAGGATAATAGCCTTTTCAGGGACATCCAGACAGCTGCAGGAAAAAGGCCCTTCTCATGAGAAAAAATAAGGTGATAAATGCTTGGGGAAAAGATTTTCAAACGTGTTTTGGTCTCAGTTTAATCATCTAGAGGAAAACAAATTTGTTCCTTTACATGGAGATTTCTTTTTTTTCTTTCTTTCTTTCTTTCTTTTTTTTTTTTTTGAGACGGAGTCTTGCTCTGTCGCCCAGGCTGGAGTGCAGTGGCGCGATCTCGGCTCACTGCAAGCTCCGCCTCCTGGGTTCACGCCATTCTCCTGCCTCAGCCTCCTGAGTAGCTGGGACTACAGGCGCCCGCCACCTCGCCCGGCAAATTGTTTGTATTTTCAGTAGAGACAGGGTTTCACCATGTTAGCCAGGATGGTCTCGATCTTCTGACCTCGTGATCCGCCCGCCTCAGCCTCCCAAAGTGCTGGGATTACAGGCGTGGGTCACCGTACCCGGCCTACATGGAGATTTCTTATACCAAAGTTCCCGTTACAGGATTGGCAGCATTTTGAAAGCTTATGCTAAGTCTTTCTGTTTTCCTTAAATCCTCTAAACTGCTACTCTAAGTTTTCTCAATCTTGACCTTGGATTTCAGGGAATTCAGAAAAATAAAGGCGGCCTCAAAATAGTTATTGTGGGCTACAAGTTTCATAACATTGGGGAGGCATCCTATCACTGAGCTGGAGCAACTTTCACACTTTTCACAACTGTCTGGATTTGCAGAGAGGTGGTCCAGTGCTGCTGGATGGGTGGGGTTTCCATGGCAACAACACAGCTCGGCCCACTCTGATTTATTATTTGCTCACAGTATTGAGAACAACAGTTTGACCTTAGGAGAAAGAAAATAGTCTTTCTAGGGACTGTTTAGTTTAGGTCGTTTAAACCACTTGCCTTCTGACCCTTTTCTTTGAGACTTGATTGAATGTTGGTAGTGTTTTTGCAAGAAGTGAGAAATAAATAAATAGAGCCACGGAGCTGTCACAAGTGGTACAGCAGCTCCTCAGAGTCATGGGGGTTGGGGGCTTTGAAGTCAAATGCAGGAATCTCTCATTACAGTAGTCTTTTTCAGAATGTTGGCCTTTAGTGCAGGCAGGGGAGGGGAAGGAACACGGTATGCCTGGATTCTTGCGGTGGTGATTTTGCTGCGCTACACGTGTGTCCAACTGTGTCGCTTCACTTCACAATTCATTCATCTGCAAAGGAGGGATCTTAGACACAAAGATCGACTGGAATGCAACCGATGGTTGGTAGCCTCAGACTTCTTGGTCCTTGCTGTGCTATATCCTCTCCGTGGAAGGGCAGCACATCACTCATTCACTCAACAGAGATGGCCTGAAACCATCAATCAACAAGCTCTGCCCTAGATACTTTAAAAAAAATCAGTAAGTTTTCTGGCTCTTTCCTTTCTTTGCTCTACCAACACCTGCTCTCAGATCCTTGTGCCTTAACAAACCAAAGATGACAGATAATGGCGTAAAAAGCAACTCCTCTTACGACAACTTGCTTTGATTGGAAATGACACCTGTTTACGGCCATACCACCTTGAACGTGCCTGATTTCATCTGGAAATGACACTTGATAGCAAATTTCCAGGAAGAAGACACCAGATAGGAGGCGTCCTGAAGGCCCTGTGGCCTTTTAATAGATTTTCTTCACTGCTCGAGAAGTCCTCCCTATCAAATCTTCTCCCTGATGCCATCTGGAGTTGCTGACAGCTCCCACACCCTACCATCCCCTGTGATGGGGAAATAAACTGCAAAACCTTTTACAAGTGTGAATCATCGTGCACCTGCCCATTCAATCTTCTTTCATGTAATTTGGAAAATAACTCTTTTTTACATAGAGCTTTTAAAAACACCTGGAAAAATTGGAAGCGCAATAAGGCCAACCCCCTGCCCCCCACACCACCCTTAGGTACTACAGTCCTAATAATAACTAGAAGAATAAACACAATTGGATATCTGTCATGTGCTGGGTACTGTGCTAAGTGCTTTCAATGCATCAAACCATTTGATTCTCTGTAAGCAGTGAAGATAGATATGGCTATTATTCCTGTTTTCGTGATGCAGAAACAGAGGCTGAGAGAGGAGGTAAAGTGACTTTCTGGCTCTTCCTGACTCTAGAATTTGAGTTCTGACCCATCATATTATCAGCTGCTACCAACAGCAACTAATTCCTAGGTGAAGTCAGGGCCCTTTTTAAATCTTGATAATAATTGGAGTCTCATGAAAGAACTAGAACCACGCAATTAAATTTTCATCTCTATATTTGATAGTGAATGAAAGAATACCAGTCTGATTTGCACCAGAAGTACAAATCAAATTGCACTTCTTTTTTTTTTTTTTTTTTTTTTGAGACAGAGTCTCCATCTGTCACCCCAGGCTGGAGTGCAGTGGTGCAATCTCGGCTCACCACAACCTGCGCCTCCCAGGTTCAAGCAATTCTCCTGCCTCAGCCTCCTGAGTAGCTGGGATTACAGGCATGCGCCACCATGCCCAGCTAATTTTTTTGATATTTTTAGTAGAGACGGGGTTTCACCATATTGGCCAGGCTGGTCTTGAACTCCTGACCTTGTGATCTGCCCACCTCAGCCTCCCAAAGCAAATTGCACTTCTGGTAGTTCAGGTTTCAGCTTGGGTGCAAGGCAGACACCAGGACTCTGGGAAGTCTGAGTCACAAATGTGCTGTGTGACTCTGACTGCTCTGAGTCTCAGCACCTTCACCTGTAGGGTGGGGCGCCCTGACTCAGTAATTCACACTTATTTCAGTGGAATCCTTTCCTCATGAAGTCTTACCTAAGCCTTCCGGTGGAAACCAGGAGACCCATTATCTTTAACGGGGCATCCTGCTGTATGTTCTCACCCCAACAGAATGTTCAGGGAATACCTTCTGAGTACTTTGCTTTGATTTTTTTTTTTTTTTTTTTTTTTTGAGACGGAGTCTCGCTCTGTCATCAGGCTGGAGTGCAGTGGTGCGATCTCGGCTCACTGCAACCTCCACCTCCCGGGTTCAAGCGATTCTCCTGCCTAAGCCTCCCAAGTAACTGGGGTTACAGGTGTGCGCCACCAAACACAGCTAATTTTTGTATTTTTAGTAGAGACAGGGTTTCACCATGTTGGTCTCAATCTCCTGACCTCATGATCTGCCTGCCTCAGCCTCCCAAAGCACTGGGATTACAGGTGCGAGCCACCATGCCTGGCCTGCTTTAATGTTTTATAGCTCCTGTTTTCAGGACAGTGCAAAGCGTTCATTCATCCATTCATTTATGCTGCAAATAGTTAAGGAATGACTGATACAAAGTATTTGAAAGGTGTCAGAATTTATGATACCAGGTGGATAGAAATCAGGAGATTGATTTTTAAAAAATCTCTTGAAGGGTATCATAACTTCATTATTGTTCTGTACAGAAGGAGAACAAATGGGTATTCTGAAAAAAACAAAAACCCGGAGCTGGAAGCCAGGAGGGCCGCGCTCTAGCTCTGTGTGCACCAAGGAGGGTGTGACATGATCTTTCTGGGTGTCAGTGTCCTCATTTGCAAATTTAAAATAACAGGGTCTGCCTTACAGAATTGCTCTTTTCAATGCATGTGTAGGAGCTCATGGAGAGTGTCCCTAGGAATCACACTCAGAAAATTTGGAGCACCCAGACATGGCCCAAAGGGTTTTATTACTGGGAAGCAGTAATTACAGGAGACGGAGATGAGGCTGGGCTCCAAGACTTCAATTAAGTGACAAGAGAAAGTGGTCACCGCAAAGCTCCTAATCCTGGGTTGTGCACCCAAGGAAGGGATGCACTGGGTGGCTAGCAGGAGGAGACCAAAGCTGGGGCTGAGAGATTGTGAGGAGGGCAATTGTTTTACTATAGCAGGGTTTGGGGAAACTTAGCGGGTACAGTCACTCCTTACATTGTTTCCAAGCTCCCACCCTGATGGAATGTGCATCAGATCCCTTTTTTTTTTTTTTTTTTTTTTTTTTTTTTGAGACAGGGTCTCACTCTGTGGTCGAGACTGAAGTGCAGTGGTGCAGTCTTGGCTTACTGCAACTTCCACATGCCAGGCTCAGTTGATCCTCCCACCTCAGCTTCCCTGTAGCTAGGATTACAGGTATGCACCACCATGCTCAGCTAACTTTTCAATATTCTGTAGAGACAAGGTCTCGCCATGTTGCATGAGCTGGTCTCAAACTCACAGGCTCTAGCGAACTTCCCACCTGGACCTCCAGAAGTGTTGGGATCACAGGAGTGAGCCGCTGGGCTGGCTGGCTGATTCTTCATAACTGAAAGAGCCAGTCAGATTGAGAAAGCTGCATGAGGATGGAAAAGGAGCTTCCAGGCCACCCTGCTTCATCTGTATCGAGTGCTGGTGAGGAGATGCTGCTGTGCCCCAGGGATCTGAAATTCTACACACCTACAAGAAACTTGCCTTTCCTACCATCCATACAGTCATGGGAACAGGGGCTTCCTTGGAGCCTCCCTTTCTTCTGGACTGTCTCCCAGCCGCCAGGTCCTGCCAACAGTCCCTCACAGAGTTCTTTTGTATCCCTCCCTCCTGCTCCATGCCAGCACCACAATTCCAGCCCATGTCACTTCTAGTCCAGCCTGTTCTCCTCCAGTTTCAACCCCTCAATTTGTTTTCCTCCTAAGCCTCTAGACCAGCACTGTCCAAAAGAAATCTAATGTGAGCCACATACGCAATTTTACATTTGCCAGTGATGACCACATTGCCTAATGAATAAGGTATCCGACTTGGGATTAGAAGATTCAATGTGCCAGTGGCCTTGTTTAAAAAGTAAAAAGGAACAGGAGAAATGCAAACATTTAATACATTTTACTTAACCCAATATACCCAAATTATTAATACACAAAATTTTAATAAGATATTTTTATGTTTTTCCATACTAAGTTTTTGAAATCTTGTTGCATATACACATACCGCACATCTCAAATTTGGACTGGTCACATTTCATATACTTACTTGCCACAGGTTGCCAGTGGCCTGGACTGGACAGTGCAGGTGTAAATGCAACCTCATCACTTGAGAACTTTCCAAAATCCTTTAGTTCACCGCCCCACCCCCACCCCAAGATAAGCTTCAGTTTCACCTCTGCCTTTCTTTGCAACATCAGTTTTGACCCTTCCCCCAATACCACACACTGCATTCCCACCATACCAAACTTCTGGCGGTTCTTAGTCTGTGGCAGACTCACTATCACCCCAGCACCTTTTATATACTCTATTCTTCCACCTCCATTTGGGCACACCTCCTCTTTGAAGCCACCCCCCTACCCTAACCTAACCTAAGGCACATAGCAGGCGACATAATGACCTTTAAAGCTGTATGCGTCAAAATCCCCAGAACCTGTGAGTGTGTTACCTTACACGGCAAAGGGTCTTGAGATGGGAACATCCCTGGGTTATGCAGATAGGCTCAAAGGAATCAAAAGAGGCCTTATAAGAAGGAAGAAGGCAGGTCAGAGTCAGGGAAGGAGATAGGATGAAGGAAGCAGGAAAAGAGAGATTAGAAGATGCTGCACCACTGGCTTTGAAGATGGAGCATGGGGTCAGGAGCCAAGGAATGCAGGTGGCCTCCAGAAGCTACATAAATCAAGGAAACAATTCTCTTCTAGAGCCGGCTGAAGGAACACAACCCTGCCCAGCACCTTGATTTTAGCCTACTGAGACTGATTTTGGACTTCTGACCTTTGGAACTGTAAGATAATAAACTTGCATTGTTTTAAGCCACTAGGCTTTGGTACTTGTTACAGCAGCCTATGGAAACGAATGCAAGCACTTTTTCCTTATAACTCCTGTAGCTCCTTACCTCTAGCATGCAGCACTGATTTTCGTGTGCTTAGGTTTTCTTGCTTCTCTGTCCAGCACACTTGGAGCTCCTTGGAGACAGTTATTCTCTCATTTACTTTATTTGTGCCCAGGAAGTCTGAGCCCCAAATGTCTGTGTTTTCGTTGTTGTTGTTGTTTGTTTGTTTTTGAGACAGGGTCTCCCTCTGTTGCCCAGGCTGAAGTGCAGTGGTATGATCTCACCTCACTGCAACCTCCATCTCCCAGGGTCAAGTGATCCTCCAACTTCAGTCTCCTGTGTAGGTGGGACTACAGGCACACACCACCATGCCCAGATAATTTTTGCATTTTTTGGTAGAGATGGGGCTTCTCTATGTTGCCCAGGCTGGTCTCAAGCTCCTGGACTCAACTAATCTACTTGTCTCGGCCTCCCAAAGTGCTGGGATCATAGACATGAGTCACTGTGCTTGGCCTCTCATTTACTTTAATTACTCCTACACCCAGCATTGCCCAGCATATAGTAAATGCTCCTTTAAAAAAAAAAAAAGAATGAAGGTAGTGGAAGGTCTTTCTTCTCTTTCTTACAGTGAGAGAAGAGCCTCCTCTGCGCCACACCCATGTTGGCAACACTCAAGCATTCATATAACAAAGAAGCCAGGAGCAGTTTCTGTGGCCAGCAGCAGGGGAGCTGAAAGAGGCATTGCAGGAAGGAGCAAGAAGGGCCCTGCAGAGGGCTGCTGTGGCTGCACCTGTCAGGCAGATGTGTTATGCTCCAGAAACTTTGAAACCAGAAGCACGGAGCTTAAGCTTAAGGACTGCATGGAGCTGGGTGCAGTGGCTCACACCTCCAATCCCAGCACTTTAGGAGGCTGAGATGGGAGGATTGCTTGAGCCCAGGAGTTCGAGACCAGCCTGGGCAACATAGAGAGACCCTGTGTCTACAAAAAATTTAAAAAAAATTAGCTGGGCATGGTGATGTGTACCTGTAGCCCCAACTAGTCAGGAGGCTGAGGCAGGAGGATTGCCTGAGCCCAGGAACTTGAGGCTACAGTGAACTATGGTCTATGATTGCGCCACTGCACATCAGTCTGGGCACAGAGGGAGATGCTGTCTCAGGGGGAAAAAAAAAAAAAAACTGCACTGGATTTGTGAAAAATTGGAAAATAAACAGAATTCTAAGAATATTTTTGTAGCTCCTCTAGGGCAGCTGAGTGAAAAGGTAGCTGCTGCACTAAGTCTCAGGGGTAAGATCAGGGCAAGTGTGAAGGCGTAAGGACTTTTCAGTCAAGAAGGAGCCGGTGGCAAGGAAGAGCAAGAACAAGTGAATGGGAGATTCACTAAAACCCCGGCCTGAGGAAGGAAAGGATTAAGCAACTGCGATTTGGAACCAGGAGAGAAAGCAGTCCCATTGAGAGGTGGAGACATCTGTGTAGACTAGGACTTCTCAGGCTTGGCTCTACTGACATCTTGAGCCAGCCAGTTCCTTGTTGTGTCACCGTGGCGGGAGGGGCCGCCCTGTGCACTGTAGGATGTTCAGCAGCATCCAGGCCTCTACCCACCGGATGCCAGTGGGTAAAGTCACTACCCCCGCCCCCAGTCGTGACAACTAAACATCTCTCCAGACATTGCCAAATCTCCACTGGGTACAGAGATTGCCCCTCCGTTGAGAACCAATGACTCAGAGGAAGAAATAGGATTGGGGAAGGAGTAGGGATATACTTTAAGGAAGAGCAGTGTAGCTGACAGAAAATAGCAGAGAATAGATCATAAAGCCACAGGAAAGAGAGAGGTGGTGGGTAAAAAGAGTCTCACCCTAGAAGGAGTGACAGCAAAAATGATTGATGGAAGAGGGAACAGACATGAAGACAAGCAAAAAGCAGAAAGTACAGAAAAAGACCTGAAAGGAAGTCTGGGACGGCTGTCCAGGGAGTGACGCCAGCCTGAGAGGGAATCGACCTCAAAGCAGGTCAATCCGAGGGTTTAATGACAGGTTATTGACACACAAGGTCAGGGCCCATTAGGCCCATTAGTCTTCTCTCAGGACGTAAAGATGTGAGAGCCAGATACATGTCAAATTGCATACACACACATCACTTCCAGGTTTATTATAATAATACTCCAGATAAATGTTGGAACTGAAAGAAGCTTCGAAAAGTCTCAACTCGCTTTCTAATTATCATGACGCTCATCAGAGGTTTCAAACCAAATGAACATCGCTGAAAGATAGGTTCAGGTTTAAACATCACTAATCAAGCAGAAAGATGGTAAACAATTACCCTGATCTACCACAAACAAAAAGGGATGCAAACCAATTAAGTGAAACTAAACCAAGTCAGCTCTTTTTATCTGGCATTCCTTTGGGATCCTGCATTGCTGGTAAAGATTAGGACTAAAGAATGCAAAACCATGCTGATCTTAAACCATTTCACTGCAGACAAGTCAACAACCTCCAAGAGTTGTGTTTATGTGTTGTTGGGATGTATGAGGGGAGGAACGGAGAGATCAATTCAAAGCTCTTCCAGCCATCTGGAGCAAAACCCGGTTGCAACTGCTTGCCCTTTTCTATTCATTCTAAGTTTCAGAGAATCACTTTCCAATTAGAAGGAGGTTCCACAGGACTGTGCTGTACTCTGAAGTTTTAAAAACATTTTGTCTAGGTATTTCCTTGTGGTGATTGCAGAAATGCTCTCCGTGAGTAGTCTTCATAATCTCCTAGTTTTGTGAGAGTCCTAGGTCTGATAAGAACCTGTTTCAGGGCCAGAGATAGAACTGGAAGGACAGTTTGCAGAAGTGCCAGAACTCCGAGTTGTGAAACCTCATCTCATTCTTCTCATGCCAGCATTCCCATGTAAATCAGCTGTTTGCCTCTAGGAGGACAGGTCCAATGGATAGAGCTCAGCTTTGCTGCAGAGAGCTTTGGGGCTAATACACGCAGGTGAGAACTTACAGGGCCGGCTGGTTAACAGAACTGCAGAAGATTGTGCCTGAGCATTAACTCAGGCAGTGTCGGGGTTACTGGTTATGGTGGTGGACCATGGGCCTTCCCTGGTTTGCATTGTGTCCCTGGGTAAACATACTGGATGCAGTCTGTCTCTTAGGCAAAAACTACCCAGTTGCTTACCTCTCCAAAGGACAGTTTAGTGTAGTGATGAGAGCATGAGCTCTGGCACCAAAACTGTCCTGATATCTGTACCTTAGGCATTTAATAAAATCACTGCCTCAGTTTCCATATCTTTATTTTAATTTCTTATTATTTATTTTTGAGATGGAGTCTCACTCTGTTGCTCAGGCTGGAGTGCAGTGGTGTGATTTCGGCTCACTGCAACCTCTGCCTCCCGGGTTCAACCAATTCTCCTGTCTCGGCCTCCTAAGTAGCTGAGACTACAGGCATGCGCCACCACACCAAATTAGTTTTTGTATTTTTAGTAGAGATGGGGTTTCACCACGTTGGCCAGGCTGGTCTCGAACTCCTGACCGCAAGTGATCTGTCCAGCCTCCGCCTCCCAAAGTGCTGGGATTACAGGTGTAAGCCACTGCATCCCGCCAGTTTCCACATCTTTAAAATGCAGACAATAATAGAATCAGTGACAGAAGATTGTGATAAGGCTTAAATGTGATAATACCTGTATAGTGCTTAGAATAATGTCTACATGTACCAAATGGTCAATAAATATTTGTTATTCTTTATTTTTTGTGCCAAATTCTTGGAAAATTATCATCCATTAAAAGGTTATAGGAATATAGCTTTCTTGGCATTATATAATGAACCAGGCCTCTATTATTTTTGTTATTTGTTTTGTTGATTGCTTTACTGCTCAGGCTGGAGTGCAGTGGCATGATCATGACTCACTGCAGCCTCAGATTCTCAGGCTCAAACGATCTTCCCACCTCAGCCTCCTGAATAGATGGGACTACAGGTGTGCACTACCACACCCAGCTAATTTTTTTTTTTTTTTTTTTGTAGAAACAGAGTCTATGTTGCTCAGGCTGGTCTTGAACTTCTGGGCTCAAGCAGTCCTCCTGCCTCATCCTCCTGCCCAATCCCTGTATTGGGATTACAGGTGTGAGTTACTGTGCCCAGCCACAGGACTCTGTTTTCTTTTTTTTTTCTTTTTTTGGAGACGGAATCTCACTCTGTCACCCAAGCTGGAATGTAGCTGCACGATCTTGGCTCACTGCAACCTCTGCTTCCCGGGTTCAAGCAATTCTCCTGCCTCAGCCTCCTGAATAGCTGGGAATATAGGCGCCCACTGCCATGCCCAGCTAATTTTTTGTATTTTATTAGAGACAGGGTTTCACCGTGTTGCCCAGGCTGGTCTTGAACTCCTGAGCTCACGCAATCCGCCTGCCTCGGCCTCCCAAAGTGCTAGGATTACAGGCGTGAGCCACTGTGCCTGGCCCACAGGCCTCTATTTTCATTAAGAAATGCATTCCACATTCTATTAGAATCTTTAACAACTTAAAAAAAAACTAACAACTTTTAAATCCTGAACTCTGAGATTTTTCTACACAGAATGGACTGTTGTTTCCTTTAAACACAGCAGCTCTTCAAGGAGATTGTGGACTCCTTAGTCTGGGGCCCCTTACACTGTTGCAAACTTTCCTGATGTCACCCAGTAAGAAAAGCTCAATATAACATGATGTCGCTAATGGATAGATTTGAAGAGAATTATTTTTGCCTCTCTAGAATTGATCAGGCTAGGCGCTGTGGTTCACGTGTGTAATCCTAGCACTTTGGGAAGCCGAGGTGGGAGGATGGCTTGATCTTAGGAGTTGGAGGCTGTAGTGAGCTATGACTGCACCACTGTACTCCAGCCTGGGCAACAGAGCGAGATCTTGTCTCTAAAATAAATAAATGAAAAATAGAATTGATCACAGCTGAGTTTTAACTAGGTAGCCTCTCAAACATTTAAACAATGAGGTAAAAGTAGGACAACAGTAATCAGAAGCACAGCTCTTCTCTAAAGGAAGTTTATACATTCTATTTTCTAGCAACCATTATTGGGTGATTTGATTTAGAGCCTTAGTCACCCCCTAATGTCTGATGAAAGCACAACGTTAATGACACCAATGTCAATTCTGCTATTTATTTGAGGCTGTTCTATGACATGGCATGCTATCATTAGCTATTCATTTCATGAAGTTATCTTTCATGGAAAGCAAATAAGGTGAGACAGGGTGGGTGGTCCAGCATAACTGCATCCTAATTATTGAAGAGAAAAATTAAAATAATCTTAAGTATCATTTATTACCGCTGATGTGATGGGCTTGTTATATCTCATTTACTCTTTTCATCAGTTCTATGAGATGGATATTGTCATTCTGTTTTATTTGTGGATAAACTGAGTCACAGGAAGATGAAGCAAATGTTTCAGGGTCACAGCGGTATTAGGTGGCAGAACTGAATTTCAAACCAATGTAAAACTTACTTTAAGTCTAGTTTTTTCCCAACTCCCAGTGCTATTTTTCTAAGCCCAGTTTTTAAAAGAGGAAAGTAAGGTCAACCTCATATCCAGAGGAAAAAAATGTTTTAAAGTAGCATCCTCTGCTGGCATGGGTAGTAGAGTTGTATTTATTCCACCATAAAAGATATCTTGGCTCAAATCAAAATACTTTCAAAGTCAGCATTATTACCTGTGAAATTGACTTGATACCATATTACTGAGTGAAGTATCTCCCAGTTCTTAATAAACATTAAGTAACTCTTACCCTCACGGAGTTAAGGGAGATAAACAGAGTTTGTTCTCCAAAAATAAAAGAAATGTTGTTGGCATTGGAATGACAGACACTCAAAGGAGTCAGCTCATAAGTCCTTGGGTGATTCAAATCCATTTTTTAAAACAGGGACTTCACAGCATGGGCCAGTGGCCCGACATCTGCTGCTGGCCCCTTGTCATTCCTTGTTCATGCTCATGGGGACAAGAGATGGGTCAGACCAGCTGCAGCTCCTGCCATTTCTATTTGTTGCAAAGGGAGCTGCAGAATTGAGTGGCTATAGAACACACTTGTCCACCCCAAATTCCAGGTTTGATCCTATAGCTCTTGATTGGTCAAGGAGACTGCCAACTCATATTGCCTCAACAGATACTGCTTTGGGGGAAAACCTAGACTGGGCCCCTGTGTGGTAGAACTTTCGAGACCAAATAAGACATTCAAATCACATGCATAATTTTTCTTGATATTTTTGGAGATAATCATGTAGCATGAAGTTTCTCTTTTTTCTATTTGTACATTTTTTGAGTGGCCTACCCACATATAAAGCTAACTAATCTTTGAAAATCGCTTTTATTTCAAAATTGGGCAAAAATGGTGTGATTCTATTATGGACACGGGAATCAGACATTTCTTCCTGCCTTGGGAGAAAATTCCAGAGACCAACAGCTTCAGTCAACTTTCAGAATTTGCGCAAGTTAAAACTAAGACAGGCTTAGTGCAAATGTAATGTACACACCCCAAAACCAGGGCTTTAACATCCATTTACTGTTTTAAAAACTTCTTATTCTCCTTGCCTCAAACAGTCCCCTACAATGGTTTGGAGACTGGCACACTTTCACACCTTCCAAGATGTAACCCTAATTCTCTAAGCAGACCTGGCTATATACGTCAATCAAAAATGAAACTGAAGGAAAGGTATCAGGGCAATCTGTTTATTTTAGGGATATCTTATCATATGTCTATCACTCACAGTACAATATGAACTTTACCCACACTTGTTGAGCCTTGTTTCACCTTACCTTATAGTTAGGTGACTGTTGCTATATTTCAGGGAGACTGGGGGAATAATCTGTCATTTTTTTCTAAGCAATTTATAGACTTTTCTTTTATGGTTACCTTGAATCTCATGACTGATCATGTAATTATCCTGAATTGACTTCTGAGAATTTGAGAACTGACTTGTGATCTGCTTGAAACGTGACCCAGGACTTTCTGCTTATACAGCCCTGCCAATTAACATAACATCAGCTTTATTTTATTATTTGATCCTGATTTTTCCTTTGCCTTAATTTCTTTATCTAATTTTGCCCAATACTACATACACTTTGTGTACATATGTACACACACACACACACACACACACACACACACGATAAAATAGTTTTTGTCAACCACCACAAATCTTTTTTATAGGAAAATCTTTAAATAGTGAAATGAATTGTCCCAATTGGTGGTGGTCTGTTCTTTACATCCCGATTTTCTCCAAATAAGATGTTGGAGTCCCTTAAAACTGAGAAGAGACCATTGGTTTTATTTAGAAGCATATTCTCTGCCCTGTGGCCTGGTGTTTACTTTTCTTTTTTCCTTTCACTTTACTTTTGTACGCAGTCCTCTCTCTATTCTCCAGCCAGTCACCCCACCCCCAGGCAACATGCAGCAGTACTACTTAACAATACCTGGTCTACCAGGGACTCTAACCTATAACATAGTATGCACTAGAAAGCCCCAGACACAGCCCCACGTCACAGGACACAGTAAATTGTGTAACTATCCACTCTCTGGTTTGTTTCAGGGAAACTGACAGATCTTTATGAAAAACTTTGCAGAGAAGTGGTATGCTGAAAAGAAATAATCACATAATCACACACAGCCTCCCTCAAGGACCATTTGGGGCCCTATCATTAATCTTTGTAACACTCCTACGAAAGAGGTGGATGGAAAGTTCTCTCAGGCCAGTGTTTCATAGGTGAGGGGACAGGGCAGGTCTGGGCTTGCGCATGGTTTAGAAGGGAGGAAAGAAAACTCAGCACCCTTAAGGCTCCCACCACAGTCAGCCCCAGCACTGACATCTCCCATGCAGCCCGCATCCTGGGCAGTGCAGGTTTTGTCTTCTACAGGAGTATTTAGTTTCTCGGGGGCAAGTATCCATATATGGCCATCCATAGCTCTTTCCAGCTTGGCAGTGCTCCCCGGACCAGCAACCCCTCCATGCACCCCATGCTGTCAGTAGCTGCCAGTAGGTTGAAATTACAGGCCTCTAGACAAAGTTTTTTCAGAAGGTTTCAGCTCCAGCTCACCCCTTGCAGAAATGTATGAAATGCTCTGACCACCCACCGTTGGGATTTCCTACCTGTGCAAACCTGAGCTGTTTGCTGGGCCCCAGCACCTTCTCTAACCCCTCATTCTCATAGGCGCTTAGCACCAGGAGCTGAAGATAAAAAGGCGGCAAAGTAGGCTCTGATGCCAATCTTCTGCCACACAGCTGTGTATAATGGTTTTGCTGCTATTTTGCAGCCTGAATCACTTTCCCTGAAATGCTGCAGGTCTACACTTGTAGCCTAGTAACTGTTTAATGAAACTGATAATTAATCTTCTACACCATGCTCTATTACTGTAGAACTAAAATCCACAATGCAACAGTAGAAGAATAAAATGAGTAAAGATGAGACAAAAGACAGCAAGTTGTCAAAATACAGTAATTGGTAAAGAATTAAAAATGGAACCTCCTACAAGATGGCGTCTCCCTCCCAAGATGGAAATCTAACAGTTTTTGGTCACAATCTGAAGAGATACAATTATCATAAACCCCAGAAAGGCTTTCTCATGTGCTTAGTGAGGTCTCTCTTTAGGAACCCAAACAACTGTTATCAAATGGATTCCTATATATCTAGGAAGTGAAAAGCTAGAAAGCTAGAAGGCAAAAACTTAAAGTTGTGTGCAATACAATAATTATGTTACAAGTAATAATGTTTACTGGGCACTCAATATATGCCAGGCATGATAAACAAAATGCTATAGATTTATATAGTAATGTAGTCATTACTTCATTTAATACTCGTAAAAATTGATGAGAGATATTTCCCCATTTTACAGATGAGAAAACGGAGTGTCAGAAGGTTAAGTAACTTGCTTCAGATCACTCCTCTAGGAAACCACACAGCCTGAATTTGAATCCAGTTTTTTCTGACCTCATGGTAAGTTTTTTTTTTTCTGACCTCATGATGATCACTCTCCAGTTTTGCAACATTCTGAAATGTCTTCTGAATTATCAAATAAAAATTAACTTATTTGTGTTAAGTAGCAGTGTCATATTTTAAAATCAAGTGGGTGGTCTTCCGAATATGTAAGTTTTGTAAAATAAACCAACAAAAACGCACCTCACCGAACTAAGAAATCAAATGCTTAGATTGAAGGGATATTGTGGGAACCAAATAAAATCTGGAATATGAAAAATCTTAGGAAAAGACATAGCATTCTACAGAAGAATAAGAATGTCATTGCTATCAAATATATCAATGTGGGCTGGCTGCTATGGCTCATGCCTGTAATCCCAGCACTTTGGGAGGCTGAGTTGGGCAGATCACTTGAGGCCAGGAGTTTAAGACCACCCTGGCCAACATGGTGAAACTCTGTCTCTACTGAAAATACAAAAATGAGCCGGCTGTGGTAGCATGCGTCTGTAATCCCTGCTACTTGGGAGGCTGAGGGAGGAGAATCTCTTTAACCCGGGAGGCAGAGGTGGCAGTGAGCCAAGATTGAGACACTGCACTCCAGCCTGGGTGGCAGAGCGAGACTCCATCTCAAAATAAAAATAAAAATAAAAATAAATAAATGTGTATGTGATATGTGTGGTAATTCTCAGTTGACCAGGATATTCTGTTTATCAAAACACGTGCTTACCTAACCAACTTACACACCGGTCACTTGTCAACAAGCCACCTTTTCACCTCACTTCGTAGTGCTGTGAGATGCAGAACCATGCATATTTTAGAGCTTAGGCATTAGAACTTTTCCTTTTCCAACTTATTTCTGGGCCACATCCACGTCCCCAGTTTCTCTTGAAAGGGCTGAGAAAACTCCTAAAGAGCAACAAAGTGTTAAGTTGCTGACACGCGAATTACAACTAGGGTCACCGTCAAGGAAGCCAGTTTAGGGCTCCCCTCCTCCGTTTTCTTGTTACCTATAAACGCGGCTGCATACGCTAGCAGGTAGCAGCACCTGTAATTCATTTGCCCCCACGCGTCTCATTTGATGGGGGAGGGAGCGTTTCCAGCTGTGATGTGCTCGGCATGGAAACAGTATTAACGCCGCTGAGGGGAAGATGTAAGGCTCCCAGAAAGACCTCCTTACTTGTTCCGAACTCGAGTTATGAAGAAGACAGAGCATAGTTTATTGACCAATGAAACAACCGGAGAAATTTCTTCTAAAGGTTTTAAGGAAGAGTGATTATACTATATAAATACCGCTATTTCAGGTTTGAACAATTTGAGAGGCCCGTTTGCCTTTCAACTCCCCCTTCCTCACATAATCTAAAAGAAAAGAAGACTAAGATAGTTGAAAAGCGCAGGGTAGGTCTTCAAGGAGGAAAGGTGAACACTGGCCTGACCCTGGGCTTTAGACACCCATGGACAACAGGAAGGAAGCTTATTAACCCCTCTCCTCCCCCTCCCTCTTCTCCTCAGTGGAGAATCAGCTCCTCCTCCTCCCGGTCGTTCGACCCTGGTGCAAAATGCAAACAACCGCCCGCTTTCCCCACCCTGCGCGGTTCTCCCAGAGGAGGGATAGGGAAGAGTCGAGGACGCAGCCCCAAGCCGAGTCCGGCAAGTCTGTCAATCCGGCGTGAACGTCCCGACGAGACAACTTGGACCTCAGGGCCCTCGTGCCGGCCGGACACCGCAGGTACCCCCTTTACCTGCCTCTCTGCTGGCACCCCAACTCCTAGCCTTATTTTCTCCCCAGCCACATAATATTCCGGATCTCTGCTCCCCGTGCAGGTGGTGCAAACGCCCCTGCTCTCCGGCGCCCCCTGCCGGGAAGAGGGAAGGCGGCGGCCGCGGAGGAGCAGGACGCGGGGCCGGGACAGAGCTCGGCTCTGGGAAGAAGCCGGGAGCTTCCCTGATGGTGCCGCCGCCTCCGAGCCGGGGAGGAGCTGCCAGGGGCCAGCTGGGCAGGAGCCTGGGTCCGCTGCTGCTGCTCCTGGCGCTGGGACACACGTGGACCTACAGAGAGGAGCCGGAGGACGGCGACAGGTAAGCGCTGCAAGCCCCAGCGGAGGGCGAGCTCCTGCTGGATGCGCGTCCGGCTCGCCAGGGTGCCGGCGGTCCTCCTCGGCGCCCACTCCCGCAGCGATCCGCACGCCCTCACTCCTCTGGCCGTAAGGAGAGTGCTCAGCTGTCCTGGGCTACACTTCCCTTAGCTCCCGGGTATCAGCCTATGCGCCCTGCCATCCGTGGGTCGCGTCTGGGATACCCTCCGTCTAGCGTTCCTGCCTCCCCCGGGTACCACACCGGCGGGCACAGCTCGTGAACCCCGCTTCCTTTCTCCTGAAACTGATTCGCTCCCTCGTGACCCTCGCCTGGCTCGTCCCTGTGCCCGGAGTCTGCTCCGCGTACGCGTTTGGGGACCAGCCGCTGCCCAGCGCGCCGGGACGCGGAGCCCGGCCATCCCCCACGCGCCAGGGACTCCCCAGCGCGCACTGCCCGCCTCCGCTCTCTCGCTGAGAATCAAACGTTTCCTCTGCACTTTTTCGTAGAGAAATCTGCTCAGAGAGTAAAATCGCGACGACTAAATACCCGTGTCTGAAGCCTACAGGCGAGCTCACCACATGCTACAGGTAATCCTGGGGGCTCTGCGGACTGTTCGCCACTGCGCACCGGGGCTTACTGGGGAGGCGGCGCCGTAAAGGAGGGGTTTGGAGACGCGCTTGGGACCCGAGCAGCGTTTACACTGGAACGTGCTGGGTGCGTGCCGCGCGGTGCGAATCTTTGAGTGTTGGTTGGATAGGAGTCAGAGCAACACTGGGCAACTGAGTTTGCATCTGGGGTGTGTGCCCTGAGATCCTGAGGATGTTTGCCGCTCCCTGAAATACTTGCGTGGCGAAAGTTGGAGAAGAGGCGGCTACAAGTCTGTGAAGGAGATTGGATTGGATTTTGGGTGTAAACAGTGGGGCATAGCAAACACGGATGATGGCTTTTGTATTCGTGTTTTGTTTTGAAAACACAAAGTCAACAAGGCAATTCTTGGCACTTGGCTGTCTTCTGACCTTCTGTTGGGGCAGCGTGTGACTTTTGGCCTCTGGACAAAAATGTAGGAGGAGGATTGTGAGTGGTTGTGTTGAGTGAAAACAAAAAGATTGTTGGGGCAGAGGAAAAAAGTATTTCTAAGAATGTGGGCCACAGATCCACCTGGGTATTTGTTAAATGAGTGACCTCGGGTGCTTGTTAAAACTAAGCGTGGATGGGGCTAGGGAATCGGTAGTTATAAAATGATCCCCAGGTGGTTCTTATCTCCCAAAGGAGAGAACCACTGTTCTGCTTGCAGCCTTTTGGAGATGAGGGTTGATTTTGGTTTTTCACCATTGAATTCTTGGCTTCTGTTCCAGTGCTCTCACTGGATAGAGGAGCATGCACCCATAAGCGTTTATTGGATATCTGCTTTTTAGAGGCGCTGTGCAAGGTACTGTGATCATATGCCCACACCTGACTGTCTCTGAGACTCATATACTCTGTTCGGGTTGCCGGGATAAATACTGAGTAGTACACGGTAACGCAGCAGTCCCTAGAAACGAACTTGAAAGAAAACAATGTTTTATTCCTCATAAGGTTGTTGCCTATGAATCAATCATAGCGTTTCCTGCAGCTGAGAGCATTTCCTATACCCAAAGGTTCAGACATAAGTGATTCCAGGGCTGTCAGTTTATGGGTGCAAAAGCACCATCAGTTACATCGCGTACTTCTGCTCTTAAATCTGTTGTTGGCAGTGGAGGGACAACAATCAGGCAAATCAACAGTCACTCCTTGCCCTTAGGAGTGACTCTTGGCATGTGGGGGGGGTGAACGCTGAACAAAAAGAGAGGTAGTAGAGGAGAAAGGAGTATGTTCAATTGGCAGGTTAAGTCTTCAAGAGGCTAACTGGGTGAGCAAGGTCACCGAGCTCCTGAAGTGACCTGGTGGTGCTGGCAGCAGGATTGCTTGCCTGGTTCCAGCCCTGTCTTTCATCCACATGACCACAGTGTTTCTTGGGACACATTGTTTTCCTATCAGCACGGTATAAAGCCTCGAATTTAACATGGGAAATGACAGTGAGATGGTTTGCTCATTCGTTTAGTCCCTGAAGGTCAGACTTCACATAAATCAGTGACAGTTACAGAATGCATGTTAGATTTTCAGAAACCATTTGGTGCCCGATTATTCTGTTTGTTAATGCCATGACTGTCGTCTTTTCCAGACTTTTTAAAGCAGTGTGGTGTTTCTTTTATACTCTTTCAACAGGAGACACTAGCAGCACCTTGGCGTGTGTTTTCACTAACAGCTACTCAAACTGCTATGAGATCTAGCAAAAATGATGTTTTATATCAAGGAGAAGAAAGAACTTTGTTTAAAGGAATGGGAAAGGATGCTTTCAGCTTGAAAGTGGTGCTGATCCTTGTGTATATGAAAAGATCTTAGATTTTGTTTTTAGATCTATTTTCTCTATGGAAGTCAAGCGTTCTCTGTATTCCATTAGTCTTACCCTGTTTCTATAATCTCATCTTGAACCCCAAGAATAGAGGATACTGTTTTCCTTAGTTTGTGACTTGATTGTCCTAACCCTGTAGACCCTTGCTACGTCAAGTATCATCTGGAAACCAGCTGCACAGCATGATCTGGGAGCTTGTTAGAATCCCAGGCCTCTGCCCCCAGATCTCTTGAATCAGAATCTGTCTTAATGAGAGATGCATACAATCTTGAAGCACTGTTGTAAGAAACCAGTGTCCTCATCCCCAGGATACATGCAGACCCATTTAGACAGATCCTGAAAGGAGCATGGAGGCCTTTGCAGATGACCAGGTAGCTGTCCTACCTTGTTAAACTAAAGTGAGATAAAGAACCAGCCTTCCAGGAAGCCAGCCTTTAAAAGTTACTTTGAATTGAGCCGTAAGTAATGCAGCATTACTGATGGAATGTTCTTTGACTTTATAGCATTCTCTTTACCAGGTGGCTTTTGGTGAATGGTTTTCAGCACAAGTGAAGGAACTCTGGAAGCCAATTCTGAACTTGAAGTGTGTTTAAAAATGACTTTTAAAAAGTTACTAGGCCAGGTGCGGTGGCTCATGCCTGTAATCCCAGCACTTTGGGAGGCCGAGGCTGGTGGATCTCAAGGTCAAGAGATGGAGACCATCCTGGACAACATGGTGAAACCCCATCACTACTAAAAATACAAAAATTAGCTGGGGGTGCTGGCGCACACCTGTAGTCCCAGCTGCTCGGGAGGCTGAAGCAGGAGAATCACTTGAACCCAGGAGGCAGAGGTTGCAGTGAGCTGAGATCATGCCACTGGACTCCAGCCTGGTGACAGAGCAAGATTCCTTAAAAAAAAAAAAAAAAAAAAAAGTTACTAACGTGTCATGCCACTGCATTCTCGCTCCAGCTTGTATAGCAGAGTGAGACTTTTTGAGATGAAGTCTCGCTCTTATTGCCCAGGCTGGAGTGTGATGGCATGTGATCTCGGCTCACTGCAACCTCTGCCTCCTGGGTTTGAGTGATTCTCCTGGCTTAGCCTCCCGAGTAGCTGAGATTATAGGCATCTGCCACCATGTCCGGCTAATTTTTGTATTTTTAGTAGTGATGAGGTTTTACCACATTTTGCCAGGCTGGTCTCAAACTCCTGACCCCAAGTGACCTGCCCGCCTTGGCCTCCCAAAATGCTGGGATTACAGGCATGAGTCACCACTCCCAGCCAAGACCTCATCTCTTAAATCATTGATATGAGAGATAGGTTTAATACTAAAATAAGTATGATAGAGTGAGTGATAAATCTGATCTGCCATTATACCCAAAAGTTATGGTAAACTAAATGATTTGGAGAAGAAAAAATGGACTCTGAATATCCTTTGTCCTGAAACTACCTCCTTACCCTACTTATGTTTTACATAGCTTCATGTAAGCAACACCTGTCCACTTCTAGCATTTTTTATTAGATATTAAATGGGAGTGACAACTTGAGGATTCAACAGTGTATTTCACTATTTTATGCACTTCACATACAGCCATCTCACGTACAGCCAACTTTGTAGCATTTGTATTATCTGAGCTTTACCAAAAAGTGAAGCAAACCTCAGAGGGATTAAATATTAATGATGTGCCCAAGGTCACAAAACTATATGTGAGAGCCAGGATTCAAACTCAGGGTTGTCTGACTTCAATGCATGAGCCCTTTCATCATCCCAGAGGTGCCTATGGGATGTTCCAGATTCTGGGATATAAGTAAGAAGACTATAAACCCAGATGGCTGTAAATTTCAAAGACAGTTTCATAGAAAACACTGGCATCCACCAGGATCACATCCAGGCTTTCTGAATTACCATTGCCCTTGCAGTCTGTCTTAGACAATTGAGCTTATATTATAGACAAAATTCGTGCATACATACATAACTCTTTCCTTGTAGGATTTTATCTTAGTCACAGGGTCACTGTCTCCATGGACTGTCTATCCTCATTGTGTATTGTGCCAAGTACCCAATATTTATTAAGCACTTCTCCAATGATTGCCAGTGACAGCTTAGTGAGTTTATGTATTTGCTCAGCATTATAATGTGACACAGGGAATATTCTTACCCGTAGTTAAGATATCAGAGTTGGGTGATGTAGCTGAACTGAACTGATAGCCAAACTAAGCATATAAAGTTATTACAGCATTACCCGTCTTGTGGGTATCAAAGTTTTGCCCACAAGTTCTTTTCCCCCCTTTCCCAAACCATGTAGCTTGAACAAAAGATTTTACCTTTCCTTTATTGGGTGATATCAATAAAAAGTTCCTGTCTGGGTGCGGTGGCTCATGCCTGTAATCCCAGCACTTTGGGAGGCCAAGGCGGGTGGATCACGAGGTCAAGAGATTGAGACCATTCTGGCTAACATGATGAAACCCTGTCTCTACTAAAAATACAGATATTAGCTGGGTGTGGTGGTGCGTGTCTGTAGTCCCAGCTACTTCGGAGGCTGAGGCAGGAGAATCGTTTGAATCCAGGAGGTGGAGGTTGCAGGGCACCGAGATCTCACCACTGCACTCCAGCCTGGTGACAGAGTGAGACTCTGTCTCAAAAAAAAAAAAAAAAAAAAAAGCTTTCCTTAAAGAAACATGCGTGTGTGTAGGAAACACTAATGAAACCCAGTTTTCATTGAGGCTGTGGAATAAACATCCTAATCAACCCTTGACTTCTTAATTAATAATCTATCGTGCATTGATTTCAAGCTCAGAATAGTCCTAGGAAATGTTTGAATATAAAATGATAAAATACAATCTCTGGCCTCAGTTTGCAGACTTGATTTTATATCAAGGTCTTTGAAACTGTGACCAATAAGCAATGGTGTATGATTGAGTTCAAAGTCATGTAGTTCATATGCTGTACTAGTAATGGGGAAGAGAGACAAGCAGCTAGAAATGGCTTTTGGGCAAAAGAAGATTTAACCATGTTCTTCAAAATGGTTTCCCCCACCTTTTTAAAAGTGTATACTTTCATTCAAGTGGTCTCAAGTCAGTGTACAGTTAAGCCCTGGCTGCCTCCACCCACTCTCAGGGAGACCAAAAGCCTTCATACGTCTCAAGTTGGGGGACAAAAAAGGGGGGCCATGAAGGCTGGTCAAAATAAAATACTTTTAAGATGAAGATTTAAAAATTTTTGCGTTACATGATTTACATGAAAGCAATGCTATCACCTCCCCTGTGTGGACTCCGGAGAGGACTGAGCCCTTCTTCTTAGAAGTAGGGTGGCTTTTAGGAAGGCAAGGGACTTCGTGTAACAGTGCATCTCACGATATTTGGAACGGTTATTTAAAAAAAGAACAATGTGTCCTTGGCCACATTGTAGACCTTTGAGGGATGCTCACTCCAACAGACTGCCATCACCTTCACAGAAAACAAGGTGAGATAGGTATGGCTTCGTGGGTGGGGGTGTGTGTGTGTGTGTGTGTGTTGGCTTGACGAAATGGTTCTTTAACTGTGTGTTAAATACTTTTTAAAAACTAGCTGTGATTTTTGACTTTGGGTTCATGGAGCTCCACGTGGAGGCTGAGTGGTATGGATGCCCCGGGTGCCCCTCTGCCCTGCTGGTATTCATCTGTCCAGCTAGTGCTGTCTCATTAGACGGTGTTCTTGCCTAATTTCCCATGTTCTCATGGGAAATAGTGACATGGGGGATGTAAAACGATGACCTTTCTTTGAGGTAATGCAACTATGTTGCCAAGTCTTGTGAGAATGTGAAAATTAATGTGATATTTCTGCAAATGTGTTTACTTGGAGTACTTTGAAGAGCAAGGTCCTTTTAATTAGAGTAGTACTACCAGATTGATAGCATTGGGCTCTAGGTAAGGACACATTTGAGGAAAGAGTGTATAGTGCACTTCTCTGGCAAGTCACCAAGTTCCCATGGGGGGCGGGGGTTCGATAACGTCAAAACACATAAAATAATATAAACTCTTTGCTGCAGTTTGAATCCCAGCTCTACTACTTGGTGGTTTTGTGACCTTGAACAGTTTTAATCTCTGTGCTTTTAATTTTCTCCTCTGTAAAATGAACATCCAATTGGTACTTAAATTATAGGGCCGCTGTGAGGATTGTGCTTAATATATATAAAGTGCTTTGAAAAATTCAAGACACATAGGAAGTGCTATGTTAGTAATACCTCCCATCGTCATCACTACATCTTGCCAAGTCTGCATGTTGAATGTTTTAGATACTCAATGGATGTTTGTTGAATTTTGTGAGTCTTATGAACTTTATCTTTTTGAAAGAGCAATTTGAGACCACAGCCAGAAACTTCACTCGTTTCCAGATGCTATTTTGAAATGTAGGAGAGCCCAGAAACCTAGTGCCCTGGGAAAATTAGAGTATTGTTGTTTCCTGCTACCTCCCTGACTAGCCAAGCTACTCTACTCATGGCCATAAGAGCCAGTAGAAGGCACAGCCTGAACTAGAACTTGAAGTTACACCACTTTCATCCCTTGTCCAGGATTTTGAAGGGTCTTACTGGCAGAAAGAAGACTAGAAATCGGATCATCAGCCCCAGGCCCATTCTGATTTCTCTCTCCTCTGCTTGCTTCCCTGTCCTCTGGCTGGCATAGCTAAGGCCAGGTACTGAGGGCAGCTCTGTGAAGAGTTGGCTCATTCAGGGCACGTAGTTCAGGGAGGAAATGATAGGAAAATTGTGAAGAACTCTAGCCAGGCGCGGTGGCTCACGCCTGTAATCCCAGCACTTTGGGAGGCCAAGGCGGGCGGATCAGGAGGTCAGGAGTTTGAGACCAGCCTGACAACATGGTGAAACCCCGTCTCTACTAAAAATATAAAAATTAGCCGGGCATGGTGGCACGCGCCTGTAGTCTCAGCTACTCAGGAGGCTGAGGCAGGAGAATCACTTGAACCTGGGAAGCGGAGGTTGTGGTGAGCCAAGATCACACCACTGCACTCCAGCCTGGGCAACAGAGCGAGACTCTGTCTCAAAACCAACAAACTTGTGAAGAAGAGAGCAGGGGCTAGGTGGTGGTGGTTTTGTGCAGAATGACCTGAATCACACACCTTGCATGCCGAAGGCGGCCTTCTCCTCTCCTGTGTTAGGCCATCTCTAGCATGGGCTGTCAACCCTCTGGGCCATCTGTTCTCATTCATGACTATATTCTCAGAGGCTAGCTCTGTGTCTGGACAGAGAGGCTGTTCTATACATATTTGTTGAATGACAGAATGACTATGTTAAAAGTCAACAATAAGATTGAACTGAAATCTGTTAGGCCTTCAAAAAACTTCTCTTCCTTTCCAAATGTGCTTTATTTAAAATCTGAGCTAGGAAGTCTGTTCTAAAAACCAGAGATTAACTGTACCTCTGAGATGCTGCCATTGTTTTCATTGGTTCCCAGTTAGACCTGCTTAACTTTAATTGCTAAATGTGTAGCAGGTGCTAGATTCTGGCAGCTATCGCTAACTCCTTGAACTTGCTATCTTAAATAACACCTGATGAGGACGTGTGGGTTCCTGCCCATGTGTTAATTGTGTCACAGACACTGGCTTTGGAGTAGAGGATCAAGGTTTTAAAGGGGGTCCCCCGCCTTCCCACAAGAACAGGTGTTAGAGGGAAGGAGGGAGGGAAGATTCTGTATCACTTCTCACTCACTCTCAGAGAAACAATGCAGAGTAATTGGAAACAATTTTAACTCAGTAACCACAAAAGGCTGCTCTTTCACTGATGTGTCCTTTGAGATCAGATCCAGTTGCGACTCTGGTTGCTGCCTGACTTCCTATGGTTAACTTCATCCTTTGTAAGTGAAGCTGGGGTGGGTGCACCCGGAAAAGCCAAACGCCTCCTTCTTGATTCTAGATATTCTGTCTTCTCAGGAGAAGGCTTGCATTTCACTCAGCAGCTTTCCAAACCCTGCTGTTCTCCTGCTCAGCAGGACCGGAGCTGCTTTTGTGAGCTTAGAGGGTCTGCTGGCATTTGGGGCATTGTTGAGTATCTAAAGAACAAAGATCACATTCTGTTTTAGATTATTGCTTTTATTTGCGGGATGAAAAAGTAAACAGCTATAACATCTGCAGTTCCTCTTCTGCCAAGTGAGGTCCTTTTTTTCTGCGAAGCTATTGACTAATTTTAATCTTACGAACAATCTTCATTTACTTAGTCAATGAATACTTGTTGGGTGCTTACAATCTGCCAGGCACCATTCTAGACACTTAGAGTATATCTTAAAATTGGACAAACCCACAACAGCAGCAAAAATTATCTGTCCTCATGGAATTTTAGTTCCCTTTATCTTTCAGTAAAGGAATTTTGACCCAAAGATTTCCTTTGGGACCTTTTAAAGATACTTGTTTTGGACATACATTTGATTAATGTCATGTTGGGGGTTAAGATCTTAATTTCCGGTAGCCCAGCTGCGTCCTTTCAGCAACAGAAATCCCACAGCTTCAAGCAGAGTCAGGAAAACCCAGGGACGGTGGTAACAGAAGGTTTTCTGCAGAGGCGCTGGCAAGAACTTAACATGTACCACAAGTTTCTTCCAAGAATTATTGGAATGTGAAAGCATTACAAAGAGGAGGTGAGTTATTTTGTCATGTGACCTGTGATGTGGATGGCAGCATCAGAGTTGCCTGACTTAGGGACAAATACCCCAAGCCCAGCTGACCTAGGCCAGCCTCATGTTTTCCGACGGGGACTAAGCAGAATTTTAAAGAAGGCACGCCCTTCCAACATTGCTTGACTCTCCACATAATGCATTATAGATTTGTCATCATATAAGGATGTGACACTTCTTGAACAGTTAGTTTCCAGCTTGAAACACCTGTAGAGAATGGGGTGGTGGTGATGCCTCCACACTTAATCCTCATTAAGCAAAATGTCACATCTTTCTAGCTGTAAGGTATGATCCATGTGTGCTAAGAGCCGATGTGAAAGCTTGGATGAATATGTTGTCACCTTATTGGTTGTGATAGAACTAGATCATGTTACCATGCCCTTGAGGACTTCAGAAACTGGGACCACATCCATTCTCGAGCTTTCTTTCTTGGCCACTCCTGTGGGATATTCTGTTTGCCTCATCTGCAGTGAAGCTTCTCATCCTTGGTCCTCTGGGAATGACAGGGGCAGATGTCAACTCCGTGGGTTGCCCCACAGGAGGCTGTGTAAACAGAACTGGTGGGAGATACAGGGGGGCTCTCAACAGGCAGGGTCTAACCCTGGGAGTTTGGTATAAAGCAGGGATTGGCAAACTAGGGCTCATGGCTTGTTCTTGTACTCTAATAGTTTGAGTCGTTTTTGGTTTTAAAGCATTGCAAAAGAACACACAGAATCCCAATTTGGCCCCCAAAGTCCCAGATGTTTACTGCCTAGCCCCTCACAGAAGAAAACTTGACTCCTGCAGATCCACTTTAATACAAACACCGGGAGTGGGACTTTCCATCCATAATACCTCATCCACATGTCTGAATTCTCAAGGTGACTTTGAGACAGTCACTCATCTTCATCTTTGGGTCACTTACCTGTGTATCACCTTATTTATATTACAGCATTTGGATTTCTTGGCCAAGCATCTTTAGTTGTCACTTGGTTTTCTGATCTCCAGAAATCACAGTTTTTGTTGAACTGGAACTTCTTTCAAGTCATCATTCCTAAGTGATACTCGAAATGAGCATAATCTGCCAGTTTCTAAGAAGCTGATTTTATTGCAAGGAGTTGATTGAGCACTCACTGCCTGCTGCCTTTCTACAGTTTTCCATGACAAGCCTTCCTGTGCCAGTAGAATAACCCTTGAGTGTTACCTTGGTTTGCTACCTTTCCTCATTGATTTGCATATCAATTATCACATGCTTGGTAGGCTGAAAGTCACCTCTCCACACATTTCAACATGTTAGGGTTTGTTTTTTTTTTTTTTTTTTTTTTTTTTTGAGACAGAGTCTCACGCTGTTGCCCAGGCTGGAGTGCAGTGGCGCGATCTCAGCTCACTGCAAGCTCCGCCTCCCGGGTTCCCGCCATTCTCCTGCCTCAGCCTCCTGAGTAGCTGGGACTACAGGCGCCCGCCACTGCGCCCGGCTAATTTTTTGTATTTTTAGTAGAGACGGGGTTTCACTGTGGTCTCGATCTCCTGACCTTGTGATCCGCCCGCCTCGGCCTCCCAAAGTGCTGGGATTACAGGCTTGAGCCACCGCGCCCGGCTGTTTTTGTTTTTTGAGACATGATCTCACTCTGTTGCCCAGGCTGCAGTACAGTGGTGCGATCATATCTCACTGCAGCCTCAGTCTCCGAGGCTGAACTATCCTGCTTCAGCCTCCTAAGTAGCTGGGACTACAGGAGCGCACCACCATGCCTGGCTAATTTAATTTTGTGTAGAGATGGATTCTTGCTACATTGTCCAGGCTGGTCTTGAACTCCTCAGCCTCCTAAAGTGTTGGGATTATAGGCATGAGCCACTGCACCCAGCTGAAGCGTTAGTTTTGAATTAGTATAGTAGAAAACTTTTTACATTCAAAGATCAAATGATAGCATATATTTGGAGGAATGCACATCTAGAAAAAAAGCCATTTTCACTGAAGGGTATTCTGAATCAGTTATAACTTTATATTTTTCCATGTATGGCTAAAAATGTATAATACCACTATACAGGTATACTATGCAGAATATATCAGTGATTAAACTTAATAATTTTTTTTTTTTTTGAAACAGTCTCTGTTGCCCAAGCTGGAGGGCAGTGGTGCAATCTCAGCTCACTGCAACCTCCACCTCCGGAGTTCAAGGGATTCTCCTGCCTAGTAGCTGGGACTAGAGGCTTGTGCCACCATGCCCGGGTAATTTTTTTGTACTTTTAGTAGAGACAGGGTTTCACCATGTTGGCCAGGCTGGTCTCAAATTCCTGACCTCAGGTAATCCACCCATCTCGACCTCCCAAAGTACTGGCATTACAGGCATGAGCCACCACGCCCAGCCTGAACTTATGAATTTTTGAACTTCCTTTTAACACCAGCTGTTTTGTTCCACAAAGCTCATGGAGACTCCTAAATAGTGATGGCTTTAACAATGACTGTGGAAAACAGTAGTGGAGGAGGAGAGAACAGTCTAAAAGAAATATTCTGAGGCAAGAGAGACAAAGTCTGATAATGGTATTTTGGCAAAGGAAGGGAAAAGTTAGGAAACTGGAATTCATCATTTGATGTGTTAGGAAGGTAAAGAAATGATGTGGTGTAAAGAAAAAAACACAGGCACAGATCTGTTCAGAAATAGGATCCTACGGAGATGAAGTTGTGAAAATTTTCTCATCTTTAACATACCCATTTTAACTTCGGTAGGCTTAAACTTAGAAAGGTTCATAGATAGACAAATGTAAGTTTTTTAACCCTCTGCCTTTGTCTAGCACTATTTCCTCGAAGATTGGACGGCATCTGTAAGCCAGCACAGATCACGCTGTGGCTTTTTCTGTGACTATGGCCTATTTGCTTTCATTTGGATTGCTCTTGATAATGTGTCCTTGCTTCATTTTGGAATTTTCCCACAAATAAATGGCTCACTTTTTTTGTGGTGTGAAATTGCATGGTAGAGCGGAGGTTGCCTTCCTGGGAACCCACCTAGACCACAGACTTGTTGAACCAACTGCAGGTTGTATGAGAGCAGGCGATGATGCCCTTTAGAGGCAAGGTTGCCCCCAAACAAAAATGCACTGGAGTGTAGTTCTGGCCAAATCTGAATGATGAGAAAAACTTAGAATATAATATCAACAGGCTTTTATCTCTGAGAACATTTGAAGGGTTTTAAAAATTCTGTAAAATTGGTTTTGGTATTGTTGGTTTTCTGCAGATCACACTGGCCTGGTTGGGTGGACATAGGGAGAGAGAAACTGTATTGTAACCCCATACTTGTGACTGGCAACAACTTCTATCTGGAACACAGCTGAAAAAGGAAGAAGGGGAGAAGGAAAGGGATGACAATACAAGGGAGCTTTGAATCCAAAATGGATATTATAAAGAAAACATCACAAGAAATAGATATTACAAAAGGCTTTGAGGAACCAAAGATGGATATAAAAAAGCATCAAATACTGTCTGATGAGTGCCTCAGTTTGCCCTGTGTGTGAGGACTCACTGTCAGAAGCTGTTCCAGCTTGTCTTTATACTGTGCAAGCTCTTGCATAGTGTCAAGGTCACATGCAGGTACATGGCAGGGCTGGGCTGGGCTTCGAAGCCAGGCAGTCTGACTCCGGAGCCTGTTTTCTTCTCAACTACTGGGCTCTTGAAGGCCTGACAATTGTGGTTACCTTGCTTTTCTGCCAACTGCAAATTTAAAAGAGGCACTTAGAGGAAGGGAGGACTGCTGGAAACAGTGACATTCATCCCACTAGTTAAAAACAAAAGTTGGACAAGTCGTCAAAAGTAGTCACAAAAATCATTCCCCCCGACTCCAAAAACCCAGCACACACTGATGCCATTTAATAAAGGGGGACACATTGTCATACATGCCTTGCTTTCGATGGATATCACTGTCCACGATGTCCTGAGTTTATTCAATGAAATTAAATTCTGTTCAACATCATTGAAGAATAACGGGGATTAAGCTTTATCTAAAATAACAGGGATTAAGCTTTACTATGCTTTCATTTCTGCAGAGCCTCTCTCCAGGATGGTGCCAAATTTGGGGAGATTAGAACCTATTCTGTTCACAGCAAGACATCACTGTTAAAAATGCATGTGCCCAGGCCTCATCCCAGACCTACCCAATCACAATTTGCATTCTGACAAGGTCACTAGGTGCTTGCTATGCACATCAAATGTTGAGAAGCACAGTCCTAATCGTCACTATATCACCATAACAACAGAATGTTCTGTTGTTTCCTTCCTGGCAAGGTGCTAGGCAGTGATTCTTAGCCTGGACTGCACATAGAAATCATCCGAGGAGCTTTTTAAAAATCCCAGCATTCAGGCTGCTCCACATACCTTGGCTTGCCACCTTTCACACCAGAGTCATGCCAGAAACTCTGGAGGTGGGTGCCAGGCACCAGGAATTTCTAAAGCTCCTCATGTGATTCCAGTAGGTTGAAAACTTCTGCCTTAAACTTGAGGAGGAAGCATAAGGTTGTGAGCAGCCTGGCTCTTTGTCAGAAGCTGGGTAAATGGTCTTTGTTTCTTCCATGGCCACTGAGCCGGGGTCTCTTGTGTCCTTTGCAATTGCTGCAGGTCCAGGTCCCTCAGTGGTCCCTCGGTGACTGTCACCATGCCTGTGTCTCCAATCCTTCATCTGTTAGACCCTCTCCATTCTGTGCAGGGTGGTTTGAGGGTGTCAGGGAAGTGATGGAGGGGATAACAGGAGAGTGGATCAAGGATAGGACGAGTTCTTGGTTTCTCAAGCTGAGCCATTCCAAATCTCAGGGTGCAAATGCCATCACTCTTTATTTTGTATTGTAGGCTCTCAGCTTGGTGTCTGGAGCTACTCAGTGACCTTTGGAGCATTAAAAAAAATATTTTGCTTTGTTGCTGCACTGCATGAAACTTCTCCCAAGATATAAACATGGCTCAGCATATTATAAATGAAAGCTTTTCAGCGTCAAGCTGTGTTTTTCTTTCCTTGTGAGTATCAAACACATTTTTTTACATGGTATGATTGGACATATACATGCTGTCGGAGATTCTCCCCTCACCCTATCTGTACGCTTTACTCTCCAGTCCTCCTGATAATTGGAAGAATTTCTCAACCCTTCACCCTCCACCCCAGAAAACACAAGGCTTTTTATGGGCTCGAGTTAACTGTATGCATCACAAAATAATGGTTTCTGTGGTTTGACCAGATAGTTATAATTCAAGCTCCATATTTACCACATGGCCTTAAACCAGGCAGTCTCCAAATATGTCTGTCTATAATGCATAGTTTGTACATGTAATTGTCTTTTTGAGTGTTACAATAGCAATTATGCTGGCTAAATCATAGAAATGGAAATGATTATAAAGCAAGAAATAAAGGAAATGCAACTGCATTTTGTGTATAGAGTATAGAGGTACCCCTGAGGCTCTTAATGAAGAATCTCTGAATTTGAGGCTGGCAAGACACAAAGTGGTATATAAGTGACCTGAGTTTAATATATTTCAAAGCTTGCTAGTTTGAGTGTGGCAGCCTATTACTGAGGATATTCTAGGAATGGAGATTTTGTTTTATTTTTGAGACAGAGTCTCACTCCGTCACCCAGGCTGGAGTGCCGTGGCACAATCTCAGCTCACTGCAACCTCCGCCTCCCAGGTTCAAGCGTTTCTTGTGCCTCAGCCTTCTGAGTAACTGGCATTACAGGCACTCGCCACCATGCCAGGTTAATTTTTGTATTTTTAGTAGAGACAGGGTTTTGCCATGTTGGCCAGGCTGCTCTTGAACTCCTGGCCTCAGGTGATCTGCTTGCCTCGGCCTCCCAAAGTGTAGGAAAGGAGATTTAATGAGAAGGCGTGAGAGGATCTGAGTGGACTCCTGACCATTACTCAGCATCTCCACCACCCCCACTGCTTTGCGAGTCCATTCCCAGAAACCCTCAGTGTTTCAGAAGTATAATTTGAGGCCGTAAAATATAGGTAAATTATAATCAGCAGAGACCACATTAAGGTCAATGAAAAAGGGTGCTCTAGGCTGGAGACAACTGGCCCTGGGAGTTCTGGTGGTCCAGCTGCTACCCTGCTGTCCTAGGGAAGGAGGTTTGAGGTCTTGGCACAGCCAAGGCCATGTCTTTGTGGTCACTGATGTGGGGAGTGAGGTGGGAATTCATGTGTACTGACTGGGATGCTCCAGCGTGGACTACCCCAGCTTGCAGCCTTTGGCCATCTGGCTTTGTTTACTCAGGCTGCATCTCCAGGTCCTGCCTCTTCAGTGAATCCTTCCTTGACTTTCTTTCCTTTTTTTTCCCTTTCTTTCTTTCCTTTGTTTCTTTTTTTGAGTTGGAGTCTCACTCTGTCACCCAGGCTGGTGTACAGTGATGCAATCTTGGTTCACTGCAATCTCCGCCTCCTGGGTTCAAGTGATTCTCCTGCCTCAGCCTCCAGAGTAGCTGGGATTACACGTGTGCGCCACCACTGCTGGCTAATCTTTTTTGTATTTTTAGTGGAAATGGGGTTTCACCATGTTGGCCAGGCTGGTCTCAAACTCCTGACCTCAGGTGATCCACCTGCCTCAGCCTCCAAAAGTGCTGGGATTACAGGTGTGAGTCACCGTGCCTGGCCAACTTTCTGTTTAAAAAAGGAAAACTTCACACTGTTCAACCTTTAAAAATGCATGACTTGTGTGATCTTAGGAGTTGTGTTCATTTGCTAGCACAGATTGACCACTATTGGATTTTCCTAACACGTTTGACACATGCTTCTGTGTGTGCCTTTGAGGTGATGTCTGCCTTTGTCTTGTGAAGCTCAGAGCACTAGGAGCATATCTAAATCCTTATGCCTTGAACAGGTGAGAGTTTCACTCACACTTTTTAGGGTTCTAAAATTCAGGGGTTTGAATCCCAAAAGAAACTGCCTTCATGATGAGGGGAAAGCACTTTTGTTCTTCTAGGAAAGTATATGAAAATATATATCACTTTTTCTACCATCACAGCTGACCTACCCAAGAGAATGGAGATTCTTAGGTTTGGAAAAAGGAAGACAGAAGGATTATTTGACAATTTCTTTACAAAGGAAAGCTCCACTCTGTAGTTCCTACAGGGAAGGGGGCACAAGAAGGAAGAACTCTGTTTTGGAAGTTTTCTTTTTAAGAGTTTATTTATGTTGTTTCTAGTCATGGCAATATTTCTCTGCATGTTTTACATCATGGCAATGTGCGAGTTAGAACTGAGGGTCATCCAATTTCACCCCTTCGGGGTAAAGATGATCAAAGGGTTGGAGTTTATTTTTCCTAATCTTTCTATGCATATGCTAAGATATCCTTAGACTTACCACTTATAGAAATGGGTTTATTCTGCAATTTCTTTTTCCCAGTTAATAGATAAGGAATACTTGCTTATGGTTAAATAGGGTGCTAAGCCATTTCCCAGCATGGCATTTAATTGTAGGGAGGCATCATAATTCATCTATTCATTGGAGAGTTCTCTAAGGAAATTAGCAGATGCTAAAGGGGGGAGTCTTTGTTTCAGTACATTCAGATTTTAAACTTGATATACTTGAAATTAGCATCTTAAGTTTTATCAGAATGAATCAGAAGATCTAATGTAAGCAGGTAGCACGTGGTTCTGGAACTTAGGAGACATGGTCTTTTTTTTTTAAGATGAAGTCTTGCTGTCTCCAGGCTGGAGTCCAGTGGCAAGATCTTGGCTCACTGCAACTCCTCCACCTCCCGGGTTCACGCCGTTCTCCTGCCTCAGCCTCCCGAGTAGCTGGGACTACAGGCATGTGTCACCACTCTCAGCTAATTTTTGTATTTTTAGTAGAGACAGGGTTCACCATGTTGGCCAGGATGGTCTCGATTTCTTGACCTCATGATCTGCCCACCTTGGCCTCCCTAAGTGCTGAGATTACAGGCGTGAGCCACCGTGCCTGGTCTGGGAGACATGGTTTTTGATGACCTGCCCTCTCCCTACCTTCCACTGCAGGGTCCTCCAGAAACCCTCTGGCTCTCTCCAAGCCTCAGAGGAGGGATGTGGCTTTGCCAGAGTTCCTTCCAGGTCTGACAGTCTGACAGGGACCACTCCCACCTTCACCGAGAGCAGAGCAAACAGAAGCAGGTTTAGTTTACAGCCCAGGGCATTTGCTTGACACAAGGGCGATCATCTGGACTGTGGGAGACTCTGCAGTACTTATCTCTAATCAGCCTAACAAACATGATAGCCATCTTTGCACTGTGGATTTAATCTCTTGAATGGCTTTAATGGTTTCTTACCCCAATTATTAAAAAGGAAAAAGTCTTTTTACTCCCCAGGTCTGTGCTTTAAAGTGCACTGCTCTCTGCTGCAGGATCATGCTGGGTAAGTGCAGGAGCCCATCAAAGTGTTAAGGGCCCTGGCTGGCCACTGGCTGGCTGGCTTTTCACAGCTTACTTTCAAGATGTGCTGTGCCATAGGATAGCAGAACACAGGGTGAAGTATCAGCTTCCTCACTTCACGGAGAGCTGTAGTCCCATGGCACCTGCTGTCTTCCTAAAAAGGAGAAATCAAGTTGCCTTTGGGCAGACTCCTGCTGATAAAGTGGGAAGAAAACGGGACATTGGATGAGCTTTCTCATAAAATCTCTTACACATCTTTTATCCTAACATACTGGGCTTGGTATGTTTCTCATATTTACTAATGTTTCTATTACAAACTTATTTTTCAGCACGTTTCTCCTTCTGAATGTATTTATTTGACTGACCAAAGAGCCTCTGCTCAGTGTATCTCAGGGCCCTCGAAAAGACTTCATGTGCAAATTTACTGTCTGTGGCCTTGCTGCCATTTTCATCGTTCTGCTGCTCCGAGTTCTGGTTCCATATTTGGCTCTGTTTAGAGATTCCGAGGGAAATGGTGACACAAGACAGCTATGCAACTTAGCTGTATATGTTTAAAAAGATATCAAATAGCTTTCCCTTTTTTTTTCTTAGCCAAATTTCCTTCATAAAAGGATGAGGCTTCTCTTGAATAACCCAGATAATTATCAGGTTTTTAAATTTATTAACATCCTTTCCATATTTAGGCAGTCTCAGCTTAACAAAAAGGTATCTCACTTGAGTTTTGCATGAGATCAACAGGCTGCATTTCTTTTTTCAGACAGGGTCTCACTCTGTCACCCAGGCTGGAGTGCAGTGGCACAATCTCAGCTCACTGCAATCTCCGCCTCTGGAGCTCAAGTGAGTCTCCTGCCTCAGCCTTCCAAGTAACTGGGATTACAGGCATGTGCCACCATGCCTGGCTGATTTTTGTATTTTTAGTAGAGATGGGGTTTCACCATGTTTTCCAGGCTGGTCTCATCCTGCCTCAGCCTCCCAAAGTGCTGGGATTACAGGCATGAGCCACTGTGCCCATGATTGCCTCCTTTGGAGAGGCTAACCATAAACTCAAAAGAATGTAACCATATATCTTACCTACCTATGACCTGGAAGCTCCCTCCCCCTTCAAGTTGTCCCGCTTTTCTAGACTGAACCAGTATTCATCTTACATGTGTCGGTTGATGTCGCATGTCTCCCTAAAATGTATAAAACCAAACTGTGCTCTGACCACCTTGGGTACATGTCGTCAGGACCTCCTGAGGCTGTGTCATGGGCACGTGTCCTCAACCTTGGCAAAATACGCTCTCTAAATTAACTGAGACCTGTCTCAGATTTTGGGGGCTCACAGCATTATAATCATTAAAAGATTCAAGTTTATTTTGAGGGTGAAAAGCTGAATATATTTCTCCAAAAGAAATGCACTTCTCTCAGTGAGCAGAGGGGTGACTTTGAATAGAATGGGAGGGAGGCTGGCCCTAAGCAGTTTCCAGTTTGACTTTTACCTTTAGGTTAGTGATTTGGGGGCCCCAAGATGTTTTCCTTTCACTGTGCATGTAAAGCACACTGAAAAAACCAAAGTTGCAGTGGAGATTCCCTTTCATCCATCATGTTACAACCCTAGCCTTAACTACATTCCTTCCAAAGGAGGGCAGGTTAAAATGCAGATTAGAGAGACTAACTTGCAAGCGGGAGAAAGTTAGAAGGAATCAAGCTTCAAACCAGCAGCCTGTTGATCTCATGCAAAACTCAAGTGAGATACCTTTTTTTTTTCTCTCAGCCAAATTTCCTGCATAAAAGGATGAGGCTTCTCTTGAATAACCCAGATAGTTTTAATTTGTAATTAAAACTTATAATTAACTTATAATTAAAAAGCTTATAATTATGAAAAGCTTATAATTATGAACATTTTTCAAATATGCCAATGGAGAGTCATGCTCATACCAAAATTCTGCTCTGTTTGTTTCATCATAACAGGTGTGTGAATTCTGGGCAAGTTTCTAGAATAGAAATTCTGTCCCGTCCATTAGAATGGTGCACTGTGGCCCTGTTTGTGGTAGAGCAGATCACTGTATGGGGCACCCACCTGAGGACTGTTAACTGCTTTGGATTCAAAAACACTTAAATATAAAATTACTTCGCCTCAAAGGCAGTTCATATGAATACTGTAGCATGAACATGGTGTATTCTTATCAGATGAAAATTTAGCTTTGAAAGGGAAGCTAACATTTTATTTTTATATGTATATTTGTATTTTACTTTTATGTCTAGAGCCCTTTTAAACCCAAATGAACAGGCCTTTACTTTGACTTTTTTTTTGTAGCAAAATTGGATTCATCGACACTTAATACATTAGCTTCTCTAATATAAAAATATGGGCCTGGTGCGGTGGCTCATGCCTGTAATCTCAGCACTTTGGAAGATCAAGGCAGGTGGATCACTTGACGTCAGGAGTTTGCGATCAGCCTGACCAACATGGTGAAGCCGTGTCTCTATTAAAAGTACAAAAATTAGCTGAGTGTGGTGGTGGGCACCTGTAATCCCTATAATCCCTGTTACTCAGGAGACTGAGGCAGGAGAATCGCTCAAACCCGGGAGGCAGAGGTTGCATTGAGCGGAGATTGTGCCGCTGCACTCCAGCCTGGGCAACAGAGTGAGACTCCATCTAAAATATATATAAATATAATTTTTTAAATATAAAAGGCAACAAATATTCTGAAGGGAAAGGTATCTAGTCATGGTCTCTCTGTTCTTAATATTCTGCTATCTAGTCTTTGTGGACATTTTCTTTTTTTTTTTTTTTTTTTTTGAGACGGAGTCTGGCTCTGTCACCCAGGCTGGAGTGCAGTGGCGCGATCTTGGCTCACTGCAAGCTCCGCCTCCCGGGTTTACGCCATTCTCCTGCCTCAGCCTCCCGAGTAGCTGGGACTACAGGCGCCCGCCACCTCGCCCGGCTAGTTTTTTGTATTTTTTAGTAGAGACGGGGTTTCACCGTGTTAGCCAGGATGGTCTCGATCTCCTGACCTCGTGATCCGCCCGTCTCGGCCTCCCAAAGTGCTGGGATTACAGGCTTGAGCCACCGCGCCCGGCCCTTCGTGGACATTTTCAACATTTTACCTATTCAGAGTCGAATCAATGATTTACTCAACATTTTTGATGTCTTAAATGTTTAGTCTAAAATATTATTTAAATTACAGCAGTTAGAATCAAACGATCCCACAGCTGGGAAGACATTGTGCCCTCAACACCCCCCTGGTCCTTCCTGTCCTCACCACAGCAACCGCTTTCTAACTTTTTGGCTTATTCTTTTGGTTTTTGCCTCCATCGCTCTAAGAAAATTAGGTTTCAAATTTTTTCAGTTTTGAGTCTTCCCCCCTCCTCCTATGGTAGGAGAAAATTGAGCTATCGAGCACTGCACACGCTTGTAAGCATCACACATGCTTATAACCACCGCACCTGCTTACAACCATCGCACACGCTTGCGTCCCATCTTTGCATCCCCCGGTGTGGTTGTGTTGTAGTTTGGGATAGGTCAGTTTTCAGTGTTGATGTAATGACTGTGGAAATGCTATTGACTCTAAGCCCGGTTGCGTATACTAGGATTGCTTTTCCTTTCTTTTACCATATCTTACCTGTCCTATAGTTTAATTTAATTTGTTTGTACATATATAATGAGAAGCCAACCCCTCTCACTCCCTTTTGTGTGAAGTTCCTCTCAAAATATTCAAACTCATTAGATGTTCTGTCATTTCAACTTTACATTTGGCCCAGAGCATTGAGGCCTGCACTAATCCAGTTGGTTTCTCACCACCTTCACTCTGTCCTGCTGGGGAAATTTTTTTTTTTTTTTTTTTTTTTAAGAGATGATCTTTTAAAAAGACTCAACTCCTGGGCCCGGGTGATCCTCCTGCCTCCTGAGTATCCTGGAAAATTTATCTTTCTCTGGTGTTGAATTCTGGATTTCCTGGATCTCACATTTTTCCCCTTTACTGATTTATTACTTTATTTTGGTGGATTGTGTAGACTAGTTCTTTCCTGAGAAAGGATCTTGGGAAGTGTATCTTTTGAGCCTCAGCAATTCACATATCCAGTTGCTTCCTTGATCTTTACTTGGATGTCTTCAAGAAATTTCAAAGATGACAGGCCCAAATAGAGATGGTGATTTTTGCCCCCCACCACACCCCCCTCACAGCAGTCTGAGTTTGTGCTCTAGTTTGTGCTCTGAATCCCTGGATAGTTGCTCCAGATATAAATTCAGAAGCAATTTTAGATTATTCCATTTCACATTTCCTTTGCATCAAATCTTTCATCAAATGTATCCAATTTGGGGCTTTTTGGGCTCTCTCTCTCTATGCAATCATCCTGGTCCAGGCGACTGTCATCTTTGGCCTGGAATACTGTAACTGTTCTTTGCTTCCTGTCTTAACTTCTTGCAATCTATTCTTATGTAGCAGAAGGTATGATCCTGAACCTTAAAACACCCAGGCTTAAAATCCTTCTGTGGCATCTCATCACTCTGGAAACAAAATCCATACCCCTTACCCTGGGCTGTGAGGCCCAGCCGCTGTCTTGCTCTCCACCTTCGTCCTACACTATCCTCCATCAGTTGAGCTCAGTCATTTCATTTCTTTAAGACTCTTCCCTGTCTCAAACTATTACCTGTTCCATTCCCTCTACCTGGATAAAAGGTCTTCCTCCCACTTAAATCCTAATTCTGGTTCCTAATCCTTCTGAATTTAATTATGATGTCACATCCTCAGTAAGAGGTCTCCCAGACTCCCCCACTGACACTTCCCTCCATCCCTATCTGTGGCTGTCCATTTCAGGTTTTTGTCTTACTTTGTTGTAGTACTTAAAATGACTTGTACCTTATTTCTTATGTCTATTCCTGACTAGATGTGAGAGCAGGGGCTGATCTGTCTCATTTTTGTATACCCTGTGTCTAGTACAGCTCCTGATGTTGCAGAATACATATTTGTGAAAGAATGAATACATATTACTGTACGGTAAGATTGTCCTCTGAAATAGAGGCGTGTTTATTTGATTTAAATTTATACTTAGGTTTATTCCATATATAAGGCAGTTATATAATATATGTAAGAAGACAGCATAAATTGAAAGAGAAAAGGAAAAAGATAAACAAGGCAGGAGACATATGAAATAGAGCTGGCACTGAGGCTAACAGCCTATATCATAAGAGCCATAGACTTGCTACAGGTGGGCATTTGGTTCTGAGCTTTCTAGCATCCAGTGAGAAAGTTAGTTATATAAGTCCATGCGGCAAAAACAACAGTGCCCAAGAGAATAATGACTGTTCCTTATTAAGACCAAAGAGAAGCTTTATCCAAGGATTGCTGCAAAAAGAACAGTATATAACGTGATGAAGATAATAGACATTGCGAACTTGGTAGGAATTGTTCCTCTAGTGACATTCACGTATAGACTGCTGCTGTCCTAAGTACAGTTTGGTCAAGGCTAATTTATGGGGCTTATAGGATGATGTCTGGGCTATCCGTGCTGGATTATAGTTGTTACTGTTTATGCCACTGCTTGCTTCTGGAGATAGCCTATGTGGGTGGTGCGGGTGTACTTTTTGGCTTTTATTAACTGTAGCTTCCTTTATGTGTCCTAACCAAATACTGCTGATTTTTAACATTGCATCATTTACTTTTGTTTGCCTCTGTTGAACATCTTAGAGATCTCACCTCTTTTCTTCCAGACATTACTGTTAGATTCCTTCTATCGTATCCCTAGGTCTGATGTATACCTCCTCTAGCAGCATCTTCTAGTGTAAAAGGGGCTAGGCTCCCAGACACTATTTTGAGAATGTCTTCCTAATTTTTGTATTTGATAACTGTTTCTTAACTCTGGACCAACCTTCTCTGCTCTCTGACGCATGTTTTCCTTATCTCCTGAATGTTATGGGGGCTTTCCTTTAACTCAGTAATGCTTGTATGTTGACAATCACTGGGGATTATCAAAAGAAGGGAGTTGAGAGATGGAGGAAGCTTATTTTCCTTGGCTTTGTAGAAAAGTCTTTTAATACAGGAGCTGTCCACTTAGAGGGAAGCTGCTCAGAGGAACAGAAGCTTTCATGGTATTTCAGTCGTCCTGTGTGTGGGGGAGAAAGATGTAAAGTTGCTGTAGGTTTTAGTTACTGTTGCTTGGTTTTCCCCATATAGTGCTCAATCTGCAATCAACTGTTGACCATACCAATCACTGTTACAGATGATCATAGAACTATGTAGTACCATGGTTGGTACACAATGCAGAAATTCCGGCCGAATCAGTTTTTGTGCCACAAATTGGGCATAACACATATTACTAGAGAACACCATTGGCAGTGAGGCTTCTGTCATTGGGCACTAGAACTGCTCATAGGAACAAAAGCTGCTAGTGACACTTTGGGCAGCTGACTAGGTTATTTTCTTCAATACTGTTATCTGAGCTACAACTTATCTTAACTTTGGGTGTTGTATTATCCATCCTGTTTCAATGTTGTGCTTTATGAAAAGCCATGGGCCGTAAAGATAAGGATGTATACAGGAAAGTGCCAGTGATAGTCTTGGTGGAAACAGAAAAAGAAAAGCCTTTTGAGCAAAACCGGGATATGGTTAAATGCTGGATTTGCCCAGGAATTGTTTAGGTTTTACAGCTAAAGGTTATTGTTATTTATTAAATTCCTGCAGAAAATAACTTCTATTGTAACTCTGAAACTTTATAGATCCTAAACCCCTTTTCCCTATGAGAGCAGTTATATTTTATAACAGTGTTGGTTACACAAGATTTCTTAGCAATGCAAATATTGTGTAATAGCAGAAGAGATTGTGCTTGCTAAATTTTCCTGGATCCTGTCAAATAAGCACTTAATAACATATTAATTTTGGTTGTGCTCAAATATGTTCTTATTGACCTTGTTTTTTTTCACATTTTGTTTTATTATACTTTAAGTCCTGGGATACATGTGCAGGACGTGCAGGTTTGTTACATAGGTATATACGCGCCATGGTGGTTTGCTGTACCCATCAACCCGTCATTTACATTAGGTATTTGTCCTAATGCTGTCCCTCTCCTAGTCCCCCGCCCCCTAACAGGCCCTGGTGTGTGATGTTCCCCTCCCTGTGTCCATGAGTTCTCATTGTTCAACTCCCACTTAGGAGTGAGAACACGCTGTGTTTGGTTTTCTGTTCCTGTGTTAGTTTGCTGAAAATGATGGTTTCCAGCTTCATCCATGTCCCTGCAAGGGACATGAACTCATCCTTTTTTATGGCTGCATGGTATTCCGTAGTGTGTATGTGCCACATTTTCTTTATCCAGTGTGTCATTGATGGGCATTTAGGTTGGTTCCAAGTCTTTGCTATTGTGAATAGTACTGCAGTAAACATACATGTGCATGTGCCCTTATAGTAGAATGATTTATAATCCATTGAGTATATAACAAGTTCTGAAATTGAGGCAGTAATTAATAGCCTACCAACCAAAAAGAGCCTGGGACCAGACGGATTCACAGCTAAATTCTACCAGAGGTACAAAGAGGAGCTGGTACCATTCCTTCTGAAACTATTCCAAACAATAGCAAATGAGGGACTCCTCCCTAACTCATTTTGTGAGGCCGGCATCATCCTGATCCCCAAACCTGGCAGAAACACAACAAAAATAGAAAATTTTAGGCCAGTATCCCTGATGAACATCGATGTAAAAATCCTCAATAAAATACTGGCAAACTGAATCCAGCAGCACATCCAAGAGCTTATCCACCATGATCAAGTTGGCTTCATCCTGGGGATGCAAGGCCAGTTCAATATACGCAAATCAATAAACGTAATCCAGCATATAAACAGAACCAATGACAAAACCACATGATTATCTCTATAGATGCAAAAAAGGCCTTCAGTAAAATTCAACACCCCTTCTTGCTAAAAACTCTCAATAAACTAGGTATTGGTGGAATGTATGTCAAAATAATAAGAGCTATTTATGAACTTGTTTTTAATAATAATGATTGTAAGAAGTATTTGCCGAGCACTTACTATGTCCCAGGCATTGTGTTAAGCAACGTGTATCTTCTTTAATCTTCTTGACAATCTCAAACCATTTTTGTTTATTTCTTGAGACGGAGTCTCACTCTGTCACCCAGGTTGGAGTGCAGTGGCACAATCTTGGCTCACTGCAACCTCTATATCCCAGGTTCAAGCGATTCTCCTGTCTCAGCCTCCCGTGTAGCTGGGATTACGGGTGTATGCCACCACACCCAGCTAATTTTTGTATTTTTAGTACAGACGGAGTTTTGCCCTGTTGGCCAGGCTGGTCTCAAACTCCTGACCTCAAGCCATTTGCCCACCTCAGCCTCCCAAAGAGCTGGGATTATAGGCATGAGCCACCACGCCTGGCCTCAACAAACTATCTTTAATCCTCATGATCCAGAAGAGATGATTAAGGCTTAGATTTGTCAAGCAGCTTTCTCACAGTCATGTAACTTACGAGCGGTGGAGCCATGGTGGAGTCATGTTTCCAGTTGATTTTTGATTATTTCTTAGTCTTAAATTTTAAAAAAAATTTCCATAGGTTTTTGGGGGAACAGCAGGTGGTAGGTGGTTACGTGAGTAAGTTCTTTAGTGGTGATTTGTGAGAGTTTGGTGCACCCATCTACCCAAGCAATATACACTGAAACCAATTTGTAGTCTTTTATCCCTCAGTCCTTCCCACCCTTCCCCCTGCCCCAGTCCCCAAAGTATTATGCCTTTGCATCCTCATAGTTTAGTTCCCACTTACACAGTTTTATTCTTGTATTCTTCATCTGTTACAGCATAACAAACCACCCCAACACTTAGTAGCTTAAAACAATTACTCTCTTACTCACAATTCTATGGGTCTGTGATTTGGGCAAGGCTCAATAGAGAAGGTTTGGCTTGGTTCCAGATGGTGCAGGCTGCATTGGTTCAGCTGGCACTGGAGGAGCTCAGAGGGCCTCACTCATGTGTCTGAGGTCTGGGTGCTGGATGCCAGCAGAAATACTTCAGCTCTCCTTCAGCTGACCTCTCCACTTGGTCCCTCATCAATCAGTAGTCTAGGCAGGGCATCTGTTTATGGCGTATAAGCATTCCAAGTGCAGAGACAGAAGCAGTCTGAGGTAGCTTTTGAGTCCTAAATTACTGAAAACTGGAGCTAGCACAGGCTGCTTTCATTGCATAATATTGATCAAAGCAGGTGATGGGGCCAGCCAGTCTAGATTTGGGACAGCAGCAGCTTGTGCACAGAAATGGGAGGATTGTTGCTTTTTGCAGACAAGTTACCACCTACCACTGTCATCTGCACTGGTGATCTGTACCCACCACCCCATGGATCATGATCCTCCTTCATGTGTCATCTTTCTGTCTTGACTTCTGGTCTCATGATACTACTTTGATTTTCCAAACAGCTACTCCAACCACATTTTTATTATATTTTATTCCCTTTTCATTCCTGTTCATAATAGTTTAGAGCCTGCAGCCCCAAGTTCTACTCTGATTGTACCTATGTTAATGTACGTAGAATTCTATGTGAATGGACAGTCTCCACATCCATGGCTGAAGTCTTTGATCCTTTCTTCTGTCTTGTTGAGGGATTTTGAAGCTTTTCCTTAGCTGAATTTGTCATCTGTATGTTTATCTGCAAACTAGTGTCCTGCCAACTTTCTTGTTATTGCCATTAGAGCCAGTGTTTTTCTAGCTCATTAAACCCGCTCTCTAGGAGTAAATACTGATTCTCTCCCCCCCTTTTTTTTTTAACCTTCCCACCATCCTTTTATCTAATCTGACAAATAGCAGCCTTTGAGCATGCCTTTCCCTTTCCCTTCACTGCTTGTGTTCAGGCTTGTATCACCTCATCCCTCACTCGACACACTTGTTCCAAGTGACCACCCTCCTGCCTTATCTCTTCCTACTCAGCTCTGTTCATCCCACAGCTGCTGGTCTTTGGAAATGCCATTAAGGAAACCTATGTCCTATCACTTTTCTTGCTGAAGACTGTCTCCTCCCTGTCAGTGACTGAAGAAGTCAGTCACTTCTTTTTTCTTTTTCTTTTTCTTTTCTTTTCTTTCTTTTTTTTTTTTCTTCTTCTTCTGAGATGGAGGGTCTCACTCTGTCACCCAGGCTGGAATGCAATGGTGCAATCATGGCTCACTGCAGCCTCAACCTCCTGGGGTCAAGCAATCTTCCCACTTCAGCCTCCCAAGCAGCTGGGACTATAGACGCCACCATACCTGGCTAATTTTTGTATTTTTTGTAGAGATGGGGTTTTGCCCTGTTGCCCAGGCTGGTCCCTCACACCCCTGAGCTCAAGTGATCTGCCCATTTTGGCCTCCCAAAGTGCTGGGATTACAGGTATGAGCCACCACACCTGGCCACCACTGGTGGCTTCTTATTGTAGGGTACTCGAATGGCTTTCCTAGCCTTCAGGACCTGTCAGCAGCTACTACCCCTTTCCCCAAACCCAGTGATATTTAAACAAGAAGTGTCCCTCAATGTGATCATTAAAGTATATTCAACTGCCCTTTGCAGAGCTTTGCTTAAGGCCAAATTGTGGCATAGCTTTGAATGTCAATCATGGGTTTAGATTTTGATGAACTTCTAAAATGCCTTGTACGACGGAGTGATAGGATTGAAAATTATTTTGAGACACAGTTTCATTCTTTTTGCCTATGCTGGAGGGCAGTGGCATGATCTGGGCTCACTGAAAACTCTGTCTCCCAGTGATTATCCTGGTTCAGCCTCCCAAGTAGCTGGGATTATAGGTGCTAGCCACCACACCTGGCTAATTTTTGTATTTTTGGCAGAGACGGCGTTTCACCATGTTGGCCAGGCTGGTCTCAAACTCCTGACCTCAGGTGATCCTCCCACCTCAGCCTCCCAAAGTTCTGGGATTACAGGTGTGAGCCACCATACCTGGTAGGATTGAAAATTATTTAGGATAATGGAGTCCTTGGTGTAAGATATAGAATCACTTGCTAAGGAAGAGATAGACCAGTCCACTTTGAAATTTTTGTATGAACGTGGTTACATGGCAGGAGTTGTATAAGAGATGGCCGTCCTATTACTGGGCACATACATGCTTGATCATGAGACAAATCCTCATTATGAAAGAAGCTGGTCATATTTCCAGGCTCACATGCCTTCCCTTAGGAACATCCTGTTGATCCTAAGCCCATGCCTCTTCTCAGACATTTGCCATCCCGCTTTCTTATTCCTTCTCCCACCTTGAAGAGGAATGAATTAGTTAACCATTTATATATTGACTTTTCTTCCCCAAATCATTCCTGCAAGAGTGTTCATTTCTTTAGTTTGTGGCATAAAAAAAATCGTAATGAAAACCACAAGTTTTTATTATAATTTTTCACTTTTATTATAATTTTCACTCAGAAGTTTTACTTCCGAGTTTTGCCACCTATGTAATAAGGCACGTGCTTCTCTTCCGCCCTTCCCCCACCCCCTCCTGCTTTCTGAAATACAGACATGTTATGGGAACTAAAATAGAAGCACATATTGAAGATGGTAAGGCAAGAAGCAGAGATCCATGACTGCATCAGCCCTGTGCTGTTGACACAAGAAAAACATGTATCTGAAGTCGCTATTACTTTGTACAGCCAAATATTCAGACAAATGCAGCATCAGTAATCATCATGGATGCCATTTTTTTGAGTGCCTGTTTGTGCTACCCACTGTGCTGGGTACATTTACACAACAACCCCCCAGTGTTAGTAATTATTTCCCATGGAAATGCAAGCCAGACGTAGTTAATTTATCCTAGGTCCTGCAGCTGAAAGGTGGGACTGACCCCCTGTTCAGGTACTTCTCATTGTACCACCTAACTCCAGTGCCCCGCCGGAAGTTTGGGGAGAGAGATGAGGGAACCTGAAGTCATCTCCAGCACTTCATGATGTCTGGGTTGAGAGCACAAGGGTACCGCAGGTGCTCCTTCCATCTAAGCCTGGAGACCTGGGCTTGAAAGCAGCTTTCTTGCAGCCACAGGGACAGCCTGGAGCCACGTAGGTGCACATGGGCCCTCAGGAGTGATGCCCACATATTCCCCAATAGTGCCTCTCTTGACTCCAACTTTCCTCTCAGCCATAGATGTTCCCTGGTCCTCACCTTCCAGTGCTGTGGTCACAGCCAGGATGTCCTGTTGATTCAAGGAGGAAGCCAAGGAGCTGTTGGTCAGAACCCTCTTCCCAGGGAAAGGAAAATGAGATGGCTGGTGGGAGTAGGTTGGACACAGGCAGTGTCAGCCTGTAGCGGGGCATAGCTAGCATGGAGCCTTGTTATTCAGGAATATTGTCCAAGTCTTTTAATGTTTATAAACAATGTCTGTGAGGGGTTATGGGAGCTAGAGGGGCAGGCTGGTGGAGGAGACTGGCAATACCATATTGGAAAATAACAAAGTGCAGCTAAAAAGACAATACTTCATCTTTATAAGTGACTTACATTGGCCGAGCAAGGTGGCTTATGTCTGTAATCCCAGCATTTTGGGAGGCTGAGGCGGGTGAATCTCTTGAGGTCAGGAGTTTGAGACCAGCCTGGCCAACATAGTAAAACCCTCTCTCTACTTAAAAATACGAAAATTAGCCAGGTGTGGTGGTGTGTGTGTGTAATCCCGGTAATCCCAGCTACTCGGGAGGCTGAGGTGGGAGAATTGCTTGAATCTGGGAGGTGGAGGTTGCTGTGAGCCAAGATCACATCACTGTACTCCAGCCTGAGCGACAGAGCAAGACTCCATCTCAAAAACAAAAGCAAACAAACAAAAAAGACTTATGGAAAAATCGCCATCCAGCACAGTGCCTGCCTGGATATATCGTACTTACAAAGTGCCCAGTAAGCTAGCTATGCACACAGGCGGCCTTAGCCATGTGAGAAATCCACGTGAGAAATCCATGTCTAGAAACTTATCCTGGGGAAATTAAGGATGTGCAAAGAGGCATCATTTGAGGCTGCTTAATCTCACTTTTGTTTTTAATATAAAAAACTGAACAAAACCTAAATGTGCAATGGTAAGAGTATAATTTTGGGTCTATCCATAGAATGGAAGCTATGTCAATGAATATTTTTCTGAGGTGAAAAATGCTTTTGATATATTATGTGAATAAAACAGGTTACATATGAAATATATACTCATTTTTATAAAGCATGTATATATGTAACACCTAATTATTATTATTACTATTATTATTATTTTGAGATGAAGTGTCTCTTTGTCACCCAGGCTGGAGTGCAGTGGCGTGATCTCGGCTCACTGCAACCTCCGCCTCCTGGGCGAAAGGAATTCTCTGCCTCAGCCCCCCGAGTAGCTGAGATTACAGGCGCCCACCACCATGCCTGGCTAATTTTTGTATTATTCGTACAGACTGGGTTTCACCATCTTGGCCAGGCTGGTCTTGAACTCCTGACCTCGTAATCCACCCACCTCCACCTCCCAAAGTGTTGGGATTACAGACGTGAGCCACCATGCCCAGCCAATTTTTTTTTTTTATACTTTAAGTTCTGGGATACATGTGCAGAATGTGCAGGTTTGTTCCATAGGTATACACGTGCCATGGTGGTTTGCTGCACCCATCAACCTGTTATCTATATTTACGTATTTCTCCTAATGCTATCCCTCCCCTAGCCCTGCACCCCGCAGCGGGCCCTGGTGTGTGATGTTCCCCTCCCTGTGTTCATCATAACACCTAAATTTTTATCCAGTTTTACAGAAATATTCAGTGACTCCATGAGCCAAAGTTTCTGTCTTTAGGTAGTGGGGTTCTTGCAGATGAACAGGGAAAATTATCGTTTCCTGTTGTACTGCATATTCTCTGCCACTCTACACCCACTCCCCATTCTTTCCTGTGCTGCTCTGTGTCCTGGGTTCTGTAGCCTGACTCTGTGGAATGAATTGAGTGCCAATTCATGGCTTTCTGTTGGGTACAGCCAGTGACACACCCAGCAGCTGATCAGGGGATGAGGGGAGAGAGGCTGGCATATTTCCTCTTCAGCTTTCTCCAGAGCAGTGGGTTGGTATTGGCCGCGTGCCTCTAGGAAGGGCCACAGTCCCTGTCATTGTCCCTCTTATGACTTTACCCTCACATCTCATTGCCTTTCTGCACCGGCTCTTTCCCCTTGCCCCTTCAGGTGATGGGGTAGCAGCTTCCTGCTGTTGCCAACCCCTCAGTGCTTCATGTCCTGGGTTGGCATTCTTACCCCTGTGCACACCTTTGTAAACAGCTCCATCACAAAACTTTCCTCCTTGGCCCTGGAGAAATACATCTGCAGTTTCTAATTTTTCTGCAGCATACATTCCTTATGAAATAGAAAAATGTGCCCTGTAACTTTGTTTTTGTTTTAATGTTTTGAGTCCGTATCTCTTTCTGTCAACAGGCTGGATTGCAATGGCACAGTCATGGCTCACTGCAGCCTGGAATTCCTAGGCTTAAATGATCCTTCCACCACAGCCTCCTGGGTAGCTGGGACTATAGACATATGCCACCAGGCCTGGCTATTTTTTTTGTAGGGACAGGGTTTCACTATGTTGCCCAGGCTGGTCTCAAACTCCTAGCCTAAAGCAATCCTCCCACCTTGGGCTCCCAAAGCACTGGGATTATGGGCATCAACCACTGAGCCTGGCCTCTTGTAACTTTATTTTTTGAGACAGAGTCTTGCTGTGTCGCCCAGGCTGGAGTGCAGTGACACAATCTTGGCTCACTGCAACCTCTACCTCCCAGGTTCAAGCAATTCTCCTGCCTCAGCCTCCCGGATAACTGGGACTACCGGCACGCACCACCACGCCCAGCTCGGTCCCCTGATCTCATGATCCACCCACCTCGTCCTCCTAAAGTGCTGGGATTACAGGCATGAGCCACCGTGACCAGTCTCCTTGTAACTTTAAAAATGTGCCTTGTATACATTCACAATGTTGTGCCCCCGACCTCAAAAAAAAAAAAAAAAAAAAAAAAAAAAAAAAAAAGTGGCTTGTAGCTTTGCTGAAACGTTCATGGTAGCAGCAAACCCTCTCCGTATGGATAATATGGCAGTTTCCACAGGCCCTGAGTGACTCCTTTCCTCCTGCGTGATCACAGCTGCTGGCTCATGCTGCCAAGCTGTATCCTTATGTAGAATGTCATTTGCTCCTGGTTTTCACAAAAATGGAACTTTCACCAAGCCATTGAAGTCTCAGTGCTTTTGCCGGCTGTGACAGGGTTGGAGTCTGATATGGTTTGGCTGTGTCCCCACCCAAATCTCATCTTGAATTGTAACTCCTGCAATTCCCACGTACCAGGGAGGAATCTGGTGGGAGGTAATTGAATCATAGGGGTGGGTCTTTCCCATGCCGTTCTCATGAAAATGAGTAAGTCTCATGAGATCTGATGGCTTTAAAAACAGGAGCTTCCTATCACAAACTCTGTCTTTGCCTGCTGTCATCCATGTAAGACATGACTTGCTCCTCCTCACCTTTTGCTGTGATTATGAAGCCTCCCCAGCCATGTGGAACTGTAAGTCCATTAAACTCTTTCTTTTGTAAACTACTGAGTCTCGGGTATGTCTTTATCAGCAGCATGAAAATGGACTAATATAGAATCTCTCCGTGGGTAGACTGAATCATTCACTCCCTGTTCCCAGAGTTGTCCACAACAGTGTTTTGTACATGATGTATTCTATACATGTGGGTGAACTGATGAATTAACTTGGCCCCCACAGTGTTCCTGCTTGGTTAAAGCCAAGTTTCTCAGCTGACAGTAATGGCTGCAAAGCAAACACAGATGCGCTAGACCCACTTTCTCTGCTGTTGGTGAGCAGTGTGCTGTTTAGTGGGAAATGCTTACCCAGGAAGAGCATGGCCTGGGGTCCATCCATCACCTCAGAGCTGTAAACAGTGCTGCTGTTGAGTGCAGTGCTTCCTGATGTTAGAGGCTTTTACTTTGCTTTCAGAAGAAAAGCACATTTTCCTCTTGTCCACATGCAGTGAAGTCATACCCAGTTGTTTCCAGGAGCAGTGAGATGTTGCAGTTGGATCTATAACATATGAACAGCCAGATAAATTGGTGGTTAAAATGATGTGGTATACCCCTACTTTCTGAAGAATTTTCCCATTAAATTGCTTCATTTAGTAAACTCAACAATGATTACCCAACACTTATTTTAAATGGGATAAAACATTCCTGTGGATTCCTTCTACCACAATTCCCAACCATGTAGCCGGCTGTTAATCACCAGAGACCTTTAGTGTGAATGAACAGAGCTGAAGTCAACACACCTTCTGGACCGTTAACAGTAAAAGCAGGATAAAAATGCTGAGACAGGGAATTTTCTCTGTCGCCTAAAGTTGCAGTTATTAGCTCATAAATAGACTTTTGCCTGCATCCTCTTGAGTGGGCTTTTGTCTCAGGGTGGACTCTGGCTGACAGCGAACACAGGTTTTTAGGAAGTTGTACATGCACTAAGAAGAATGTCAGCTGACGCTTGGAGCTGCCCTGGCCTTCTATCTGATTATTCCCATGCAAGCAATGAGGAAAAAATTGCAGTAGGATCCTGTTTGAAGTCAAAGCTGCCTTTTGCTACCAGAGTTACACAAGAAAATGCAACTCCTAAGAGGGGAGGGCAGTGAAGATGAATCCTCCTCTGCCTGTTGATCAGTCTTTCACTTTGCTTCTGCCTCAGCTCACCTCTTCAGTATTGTCCTGATTTGCCTGGGACAGTGCCAGCATTTGCCTATTTTGTAAATGTGATTATTAATAGTGCCCAAGAATGAGACAGTCTCATGAATTGGATCTCTTCTGGCCATCTCTACTGCCACTCGACTTTTCTCTTGCCTTGCATAATGCCCTCTGGTCTCAGCCTCTAAATTGTCTTACTTCTGAATCTCATGTTGCTGAAAGTCATCTTTCTGAGACAGATGGGTAGAGGGTAAACAGTTCCTCAGTAGGATGAGGTGCTTAATTGTAGCAGCCTGGTTTAAAGGGCTGGGAGCAGACATGACTAAAGGGTTTATGTTGAAGCTACTTACGTGTATGTGTGATAGGCCTATTGTTTTTATTTAGGGCTGCATGTTTATTGTGGATGTCTTGCAGTAGGTTGGGTCATGCTCAGGATTCTCACAGCGTGTCTCTCCTCTGTCTTTGCCTCTTCTCTCCCACAGCAATCTCTTTTGTTCCCATTTACTTTATCCTCAGCTGCCACATACATATGGACTGTCCTTTCTATCTGATGTCAGTCACCTGCTGCACTTCTTTCTTTGGAGGCCTTTGCTATGGTCTGAGTGTTTGTGTCTCCCCAAAACTTATATGTTGAAACCTAACCTCTAAGGTTGATGGGATTAGGTGGGGTCTGTGGGAGGTGATTAGGTCATGAAGGTGGAGCCCTCATGAATGGGATTTGTGCCCTTATAAAAGCCCCATAGGGCTGCCTTGTCCTTCCATGTGAAGATATAAGGAGAACTCAGCAGCCCACAACCTGGGAGAGGGTCCTCACCGGAACCCAATCATGTTGGCATCCTAATCACCGACTTCTCAGTCTTCAAAACTGTGAGAAATCAACTTGTGTTCCTTATAAGTTACCCAGTTTATGGCATTTTTGTTAGTGCAGCCTGAACATGCTGTGCAGGCTCCACAAACAATACATTCAAAGAAGAATTTATTTCTGCTGTTGTTTCTCCTCCACCTTTGTGTTTTAGATCTTGATTAGTGACTTCACCAACTTCCCAGCCTCCCAAACTGGAATCTTGGGAATTACCCGCATCTACCCTGCCTTTTCATGCTCCTCCATGTTCATGTAATTGATTACCAAATCCCATCACTTCTGCCTCATGACAGTCTCATGAACTGGAACTCCTGTACATCCCTGCTGCCACTCAGCTTATCTCTTGTCCTGAATTATGCCCTCTGGTCTCAGATTCTGAATTGTCTTCCTTCTGACTCTCACGTTGCTGAAAGTTGTCTTCCTGAGACCGTCACCCAAACGTACCCAGCTCTGCTTGACTCTGCTTGCAGAGACAGCCTCCTGGCTGGGTCCACCCACTGACATCAATCCATAAGCACATCTCTTCCGTCCTCCCTGCTCTCAAGGCCCAGGCTCACAGAACTCTGCAGCATCCATGAAGAATTTGTCATCCAAATCAGGATGATTTTAAAAATGAAAGGGGCACTATTCATAATCGCATTGATAAAATAAACACTGGTACTGTCTCAGGCAAATCAGGACATATGTTCACTTGATGTTCTGTCTTCTGTTGGAATGCCCTTCCCACTATTCTGGGAAGTTCACACCTTCATTACTAAAGCTCAGATATTACCTGCTGTGTGCATCTTTCACAGCCACTCTAAAGAAAAAGCACTAGTTTTCTCCTCTCTGAGTGGCATTGCTTTTACGAAAGCTTGCACACAGTCTGCTTCCCACTAGGATCTTCTCCCAGCAATTGCTCCATGATAGTAAGAAAAGTATCTTATCCTTCTTCCTATCCCTAGCACCAAGCCTGGTGCCTAGCACATGGGAAATATTCAGTAAATCTTTGTTAAAGTCATTTTTTGAATTATATTTTACTTTTTTTTAAAAAATGAAGCACATTGAACTTGGAATCATTCTCTAGGTTTTGTTTTCCTATTGTGAGCCTTTGTGATAGCAACTTACATGTTTATTTTTTTGAGACAGGGTCTTGATGTTTTGCCCAGGCTGGGCTTGAACTCATCCTCCTGCCTCCCAAATAACTGGGACTGCAGGTGTACACCAAGAAACTTACGTTTGCACAGGATTTTAGAATGCACAAAGCACTTTTTTCTGTATTACCTGGATGAATTACCTATAAACTCGCTTTAGAGCATTTGCATCTGTTCTGCCAGCCGGCATGCCCTCCTCTCCACCTGGCTAACTCCCGCCTGTACTTTATGACTGGGCTTAGCTCTCATGGTCTCCCTGAACCTGCTGTTAGATCATGGCCTCCTTCGATGCATTCCTGTGGCTTCTACATCATGCAGTAGTCCCATTTTGTAATTATACATTTGGATGACTTTTTGTGTAATTTTCCCTCCTCTAGGCTATCACTGCAGTAAGGAAGGAGCCTGTGTGTTTTGGTCACCTTCCTACCGTGGCGCTGGCATTGAGGAGTGAATAAATATTTAGGGAATGACAAAGTATAGCTGGTCTCTATTTGTAGAGTACAAATAATGTAATCCACATTGTAATATACATAGTAAATTTGTAGATTTACCTACTCATTGAAATCTGTGTGTAATCTCCAAATCAATACAGCACGTTCATGGTCATTCAAGGACACATCCAGAGCTGTGAAAAATGAGTGTCCCACTATGCATGTTCCCAGCTGAGGTCTCAGAATGGGACTATCTTCTGGTGTCAGCTGTTGTACAGTAAACAAGAACCCTTCTGCAGTCTGTGCAGCTCTGTCTTGTGTTTTTGTTGTTGGTGGTGATTTCACTGTTTTGAAATGGTCCCCAAGAGCAGTGCTGAGGAGATGTCTAGTGCTCCTAAATGCAAGAAGGCTGTGATGTGCCTTGTGAGAAAGTGCATGTGCCAGATAACCTCTGTTGAAGCATGAGTTACAATGCTGCTGGTTGTAACTTCAACATGGATGAATCAGTTATTTATTTTTTTTAAAGACAGAGTCTCACTCTGTTGCCCCAGCTAGAGTACAGTGGGGCCATCTCAGCTCACTGCAACTTATACTTCCTGGGTTCAAGCGACTCTCCTGCCTCAGCCTCCCAAGTAGCTGGGATTATAGGTGTGCACCATTGTGCCCGGCTAATTTTTGTATTTTAGTAGGGACAGCGTTTCACCACAGTGGCCAGACTGGTCTGGAACTCCTCGTCTCAAGTCATCCTCCCGCCTCGGCCTCCCAAAGTGCTTGGATTACAGGCATGAACCACCATACCGGGCCAGCAGAATCTATTAAATGAAGTGTCTTTAAACAGAAATATACATAAAACAAGGTTATGTATTGATTGGTTGAGAATATTGTAGCCAGAGGCTTATGGGAACCTCATGCTGTGTTTCCCCAGGAACAATGACTCAGTATTTGCCAACTCAGTTTTTGAGGTCACCTTCTAGAATGTAACTACCTGAGTAATGAGGATTGACTTGTTCTCACCCCACTTCATTTACTATAGAAGTTAAAGCTCCAAGAATTAAATGTCTGGCATCAGAACAGTCAGCTAATGAATATAAAACTCAAAACTCATGTGTTCCACAAATATTTATTGAACCCTTATTCTGACTCAGGCACTGTGTATATTTGGCCCTCTGGATTCTTAACCCCCAGACCAAATGCATGTGAACAGTGTCCCAGCTTCTTCAGTGAATTCTCGTAAACAAATAAGCTCAGTTGCACAAATTACCAAACTCCTTTTGTGCTAGACCAAAAATATTTACTGTGTTGTTGGTCTGCAGTCTGCAGATCCATAGAGACGCCTCTCAGATGGCTGAGATGTTTTCTTAAGTTGCAAAATTTTCCAGATGAATTCCACAATGGAAGTATGTTAGCTCTATATTGTTGGACTATCTCCAGGGAAAATGCGTTGGCCAAGGGGAAAAAAAAATACACATTTAAAAAAACAAAAACGAAAAACACCTCCCCGTCCATGACCATTGAATAGTCATGGGAGGAAATAGTTTACACAGATGTATTTATTTATACATTTTCCCTTCGTCCCACAGTCTGCCAGGTATTGGTAGGTCTGGACAAAAAAGGGACATTTGTAAATATGTGGTTGACCTTTTGACCACGGAATTATAGTTATTTCCAATGAGAGAAGAGTTCCTGCTGATTGCTTCCGTGAATCACATTTTCTAAGCATTTCAGAAGGTATTTTTGAATTACTTCGTATCATGTTTGAAAAAAAAAATGTGCTGGGCTTTTGTTTGAGGCAGAAAATGGGAACAGGATGTTTGACTTAGGTGAGCAGTACTGTCTATAAATCCCTCTATCAGGGAAGCAGTAAAAAGCACACATACAGATGTCAAAGCTGAGAACTTGGGCAGTATTTATAGTGTGGTCCAAGTATTTTGTTTACAACAAATGCTTAAACTTAGGCTCAAAAAGGCTTTGCTCTCTAGTCAGACATACCCAGAATATCACAAGGGGAATATTCTGAAAAGAGCAACTAAAGTTGGTGTTTAGGAATTGGAATACCGTGTACCGAGAATGAAGTATGAAACTCTTTTCCTTGGTAAGCGAGACCGATCAGTGTAAAATGGGAAGATTGGGATGCTATAAGGAATCAGCCTCTATTTAAAGGGCATTTAAATCGTAGAACTTACATGTTGGACTAAATGACCATTTGCTTACTTATTTTTATATTTTCTGTGTTTGTAAAAAGGTTCATGCTTCCAGATAGGCTTGTAGCTACTGTGTATGATGCTTTATTTTTCAACTGGGAAAAGATATCCCTTCCTTTAGGCTGATAGAGGGAGTGCAGGCTGGATTTCAGCCCCTTCTGGCACTCTCAGCTGGCTGCCCACGTACAGGGCAAAACTATACAATTGTATGCAGGGGGTCCTGAGCCCTAGCGAGGCCACTGAAGTGTGTCTGGAGAACTACACATGAGCTGCAACAAACTCACGCATTGTCTGTGACCCGGCTTTAGGGGCACAGCTAGAGAGAGAAAAGGAAAGCATTGCATAGGGAGGTCCTAGGGATAAAGGGAATCAGTGACACAAACTTAGGACTGGGAGGGGGGACCTCTGAGCTCTGCTTTGTCTGTACACTCCCTCATTTTACAGATGAGCAAACAGGGGTCCAGGAAGCTTTCATCCATGTGTTTGATCATGCAGCTCATTGCTGGCAGTGGGAAAAGTTCTTGCTTCAGTCGGTTCGGGATGGACTTTATTATTTCCTCTACATACGTATAACATAGCTACGTGTCACTGGGCACTGTCATCAGGCTCAGCTGTGCTTCCCTGAGACTGAAGCTCTCTAGAAATCCTGAAATTGTGGTCAGACACATCCCTGGCATGATTCTTTTTTCTGACTGTACATTAGATAGCTTTGAAGATGTGATGGATTTTGTTTCATGATGTTGTTCTTTCTTTCAGTTTGGCATGTCATGAATTAAAATTGCTGTAAGTGCAACCGAATCACTTCTTGGAAGCTCTTAGAAACAACAGGGAGAAGATTTCTGTCTGCCCACCTCCCCACCTTATCATGCCCGAGAGAGTGCATAAAGCACTTCTAAGAATTAGTTGGTTGTCTGAAAACAATGTAAGATACCTGTATTGTTGGATGTCAGTGTCTGTATTGGCTCCTAACATTTAAAATTGGTTCCTGTTTGAAAAAAAGTTATGTAAATTCTTTTAATGTATTAAGTTTATGGAATGTGCCTCGACTTCAGTGTGGGAGGCCCCATTTCCTTATACGATTTCTCCAGTAACATAATCCTCAGTACTTACATGGAATGTTTCTCCAAGGAGGGCAAAGTACTTGTAGTCATTATTTCATGACCCCCAGCAACTTACACATAATGTGTGCGGAAGTTATGCGAAGGAACGCGTGACATTTACGGGCTCTGCTTGCTTTTCTTTTGCATTTTCAATGTTATTTGTGGGGATGTGGTGCTGATGGAAATGGAGATTGGTTGAGCCTTTCTGGTTATAGAACTCCGAGCATCACATCTCATTTCATGGAACATGATGACTTACATACAATGAAGATAATATCTGGTAACATCTTTTTTTTTTTTTTTTTTTTGAGACAGAGTCTTGCTCTGTCACCCAGACTGGAGTGCAGTGGTGCGATCTGGGTTCACTGCAACCTCCGCCTCTCAGGTTCAAGGGATTCTCCTGCCTCAGCCTCCCAAGTAGCTGGGACTATAGGCGTGTGCCGGCACACTCAGCTAATTTTTGTATTTTTAGTAGAGGCGGGGTTTCACCGTGTTGGCAAGGGTGGTCTCTATATCTTGACCTTGTGATCTGCCCCCCTCGGCCTCCCAAAGTGCTGGGATTACAGGCATGAGCCACTGTGCCCTGCCAATATCTGATAACTTTTTAAACATTATTTTTAGAGGTAGGGCCTTGCTCTGTCACCCAGGTTGTAGTGCAGTGGCATAATCACAGCTCACTGCAGCCTTGAGCTCTTGGGCTAAAGCAATCTGTCTACCTCAGCCTCCTGAGCAGCTGGGACCTCAAGTGCATGCCACCACAGCAGCTAACTTAATTTTTTTTTTTTTTTTTTTTTAGAGACAGGGTCTTGCTGTGTTGCCCAGGCTGGTCTCAAACTCCTGGCCTCAAGGGATCCTCCTGCCTCAGCCTCCCCAAAGTGTGAGCCACTGTACCCTGTAATGTTTATTGAGTGCTTATGTGTCAGGTACCATTGAATGGTCTCTACATGTATTTGCTCATTTAATCCTCACAGTAGCCGTATGAATCAAGTCATATTGCTGTCTATCTTTTACAGATGCATAAACGGACACAAGAGGTGAATACACCCTGCCCAAGGTCACACAGCTTGTAAGTGTCAGAGTAGTTCCAAAATTGGGCCCTCTGCCTCCACGGCCCACACTCTTGGCTACTCCGATGTGCTGCCTCCAGTGGCTATAATGTGGCCTTCTTACAAGTTATCAAGAGCCTTTAATGTATCTGTTTCTTTTTGTTGTTGTTGTTGCCTAGGCTGGAGTGCAGTGGCACGATCTGGGCTCACTGCAACCTCCACCTCCCAGGTTCAAGCGATTTCTCCTGGCTCAGCCTCTTGAGTAGCTGAGATTACAGGCACATGCCACCATGCCCAGCTAATTTTGTTTTTTCAGTAGAGAGGTGGTTTCATCATGTTGGCCAGGCTGGTCTCAAACTCCTGGCCTCAGTGATCTGCCCGCCTCAGCCTCCCAAAGTGCTGGGATTATAGGCGTGAGCCACCATGCCTGGCCTAATGTATCTGTCTTTCCCTTCATCAGAGTTTTTCTTAGTTGTTGGGCCTAAAGACTGGTGTCCTCAACGATCTTAAAACTCAAGAATGAATGAAAGCAACCCTCTTTTTTAAAAGCTTGCTGGGACTCTGAGGTTTGGGTGCACTGTGTGCAAAGAAAACTGCATAGGGCCCTGCGCTATCAGGGTTGGATACAAATGGAGGCAAGGACGTTGGTCTTTGGGATCTCTGCTCTCCTCCCTTCTCCCTTTAACTGTGTGATTTTTAGTCTAGTCATGTCCTTGGCATTCCCTGGCTGTTCAGCATTTCGCACCGTGGAACCACCTCTCTGTCCTGGGCATGCCTTGAAGCTCTGACACCTTCTTCTCTACCCTCACACGCATCTGTCCTAGGTCTCATTGGCTGGATGCTTTGCTAGGTAGCATGAGTAAATCTGAAACCATTTGTTGTAGCATATGCATGCAATTTGTGGCTTTCAGGGTAATTTAATTTTTACAAAGGACTTTTAGAGATGAAGAGACCAAGGAAATGGAAGGCTCAAGGCAGAATCTTAGGCTGTGAAAGACAAAGGGTGGAGACATTCTGGGGTCCTGGCCTGTCCGTTCCATTGCTCCCAGGGGATGAATTCATGAAGCCAGTGAACTGTGTCTGAGACCTTATATTCATCTTCTTAGCAGTAAGTTTTTTCTGCCCGTTGGGGTTTCTGGGCTTAGCTAATGGCAGATTACAATGGTGGTCTCTAGGTGCTGAAGCGCCCCAAGATAGATGTTCTTGACCCTCTCTACATTCTGTAACCAATGGTTGTGGTCATATTAGTATAAAATAATACCGAGAAGTCTTTATCGAACAGGAAGCCTGCAAAATTAGCATTTGCTCTTTAGACAAAATAATAAGTCTTGTGTTTACAACTCTATCACTAAAAATGCTGACCTCTTAAAATATATTAATTAGCCAAGCAATTGCCCGCTAGATGCACATACAAATAATTAGGCCCAGATGTTGTTTCTGGCCATCAAGAACTGAAGCTAATGACCTGGAATTCATGTCCTCAGAGTGGCGTCCTTAAATTCTTCCTTTAAGGCCAATTTAAAGCAGTGGCTCTGTGGAAGGTAAATTAACCCCCTTCTACTTAAAATATATTGCAAACTAGCAATTACCAGGTACCCAAGAAAATAATTCATTGTTCGAATAGTTACTCTCCTAAGATTTAATAAAACTCAAAACCCTTCATGTTCTGCAGTGAAATAAGCCACAAACATGAATGTTTTATAGGGTGATTAAAATTTCTGCTCTATGTATGTATAGTACAAAATATACTTCCTTGTTTCATTAAGTATTAGAAAATTCAGTCAACTATAGTGCCCTCAGAAATCATGCCCCATCCTATTTAAGTTAACGCTTTTTCTGATTCAGTTGAAGTGGATCTGCTTATTTGATAATATAACTGTAAAATTATAGCATGCACGTTCACTTCTTTGGGAGTAATCATGAGGGTTTGGAAAGATTCAAAAGCAGAAGTTATATTGAGGATAACCTCCTCTTCCTTGCCTTTTACTCCCACCACCCCTTCATGTTTTGGTAACCCTGGTCACCACATTCATAGAGTCAACGTTTGGAAGAAATTGCCAGCCAAACCAGCTTATTTACAGGTTTGTGAAAACATCCTAGACTTGCTATCAGGCTTATGAAAAGTGAATGTGGTGTTCTGTCTGCTTTCCCAGTGGTGGTATGTTGACTTCTAGTGCATTCAGATGGGGTGTCAGCATCTGATGGGGGAGTGAAAGTCCTCTGGAGCTTGTGTACAGCAGCTTCATGTGCAGATGGGCTTTGGTCAACAGCTGTTGTCAATGGGTCCTCCGTAGCCCTGCCTGCCTTTTGTGGGATGTTCTGATGGAGTTGTCCTCTTTCTTGGAGGTTGGCAAAACCAACTCATTAGCTGAGTCTGGCTGCTGCCTGTTCTTGTAAATAAAGTTTTATTGGAACATAGCCACATCTACTTCCTTACATATTGTCTATGGCTGCATTCCTGCTGCAGGGGCAGAGCTGAGGGGAAACAGAGATTTGATTGCCTGTAAAAAACCCAAAGGATCTCCATCTGAACCTGTACTGAAAACGTGTTGAAAGAAACTGAATTCAAATGGTTTTTAAATAAGCCCTTGAAGCTTGTCCCTCATCTCCTCATGATACTTGACATGTTTCCACTCAGTGGCTCAGCCTCCATCTCCTGGACCATTCGCTGACATTGTCCCAGCCAGTGAGCAAGACTTGTGCTCAGGGACTGGCTCTCCCACTCACGCATGGACTTGGTCCTTGGATTTCCATGTTGAATGGAGCATGTTAATGTTACAGTCACAAACGAACATTATCTAAAAACGTGAAACAGTTTTAGAACCAGAAAAGCAGGCCCTCATAGTCAAGCCCTCTTGTTCTTTAGATGAGGATGCTGACTCTCAGGGCATTGCTTGCAGTCACAAGGCTGGGTCGTGGCTGTTGGGGTTTTCTCTGGGCTTACTTTTTTTTTTTTTTTGAGATGTATTCTCGCTCATGTCGCCCAGGCTGGAGTGCAGTGGTGCAATCTTGGCTCACTGCAACCTCTGCCTCCCAGGTTTAAGCAATTCTCCTTTCTTAGCCTCCCAAATAGCTGGGATTACAGGTGCCTGCCACCATGTCTGGCTAACTTTTTTGTATTTTCGCCATGTTGGCTAGGCTGGTCTCGAACTCCTGACCTCAAGTGATCCACCTGCCTTGGCCTCCCAAAATGCTAGGATTACAGGAATGAGCCACTTGGTCTGGCCGGGCCTTTTTTTTTTTTTTTTTTTTTTTTGAGATGGACTCTCACTCTGACACCAGGCTGGAGCACAGTGTCATGATCTCAGCTCGCTACAACCTCCGCCTCCTGGGTTCAAGCAATTCTCCTCCCTCAGCCTCCCAAGTAGCTGGGACTACAGGCGCATGCCACCATGACCGGCTAATTTTGTTTTGTTTTGTTTTGTTTTGAGACAGAGTCTCATTCTGTTACCCAGGCTGGAGTACAGTGGTGTGATCTCGGCTCACTGCAACCTCTGTCTCCTGGGTTCAAGCGAGTCTCCTGCCTCAGTCTCCTGAGTAGCTGGCATTACAGGTGTGTGCCACCACACCCAGCTAATTTTTGTATTTTTAGTAGAGACAGGGTTTCGCCACGTTGGCCAGGCTTGTTTCAAACTCCTGACCTCAAGTGATCTGCCCACCTTGGCCTCCCAAAGCGCTAGGATTACAGGCGTGATTCTCTGGGCTATGTTTCCCAGTTGTTTCCATACCATATTGCTGCCACACATATGCATGTGCCCAAACAAAACCCGTGCTGGGTAGGCTTTTGTTTCATGGTGAAGGCTTTCTTACTTTTTAATTTCTATCATACATTACTTTTTACCAGGCTGGTCAGAGAGAAATGATATGTGATCAAAATAAAAAGTCCTGGATAGTCAATGGTGTCTTCCTTCTTCACTGTTTATCCCATCAGTACTTGGCCATTAAACAGAACAGAATGTTTCACTCTTTCTGTCATTATAATGCTAATCTTTTTTTCCAACCTACTTTTAAAACATTGAATGATGCTTCTGTCTTTAATGTGATATTTTAGCAATGTGTAAAACCTTCTACCTATAAATACCTCTATCATCAGTAATTTTATGTATTAATGTTCTTACTAATCCAACATTTTTGCTTTTGCTGCGACCTTAAGAATTTGAATTGTATATGCAGTCATCAAATAACCCATCTCTGATACAACTTCCTACTCTCATCAGAGGGATCAACAACAAATTGGGTTGTAACTAAAACTTAGTTTTGGTTTTGAATTAAAAGTCTAGTGAAAAACAGTGCTGTGCCTGGTTCTGAATTTAACCCCTGGATGTCAGCAGGAGATTTTTTATTTATTTTTATTTATTTTTTTACTCTGTTGGGAGGCATAGAGCAGCATCAATGTTGAGAAAATGGATTTGGGGGTTTACTGGGCGACCTTGGTCAATTTTCTTAACTTCTCTGTGCTTTAATTTCCTCAGCAGAAATAATGGAACTAATCTCATAGGGTTGTTGTGGGGGGAAAAAAGTCGGCAGACAATGTGAAAAGCGTGCAGTCCTGTTTGGCACAGGGTGAGTACTCCAAATAGCCTTCAAGCTATGTGATTTGTTTACAATTTTTGTCTAGTGAGTGATGAGTCCCCAAATATATTGGTTGTGCCAAGCACTGGATTAAAAAAGTAGCATGACCAGATTGTTTAACCTTAACTGGGTGTGAACGATTTTGATGTCTGTCTCTTTTCTTGAAGGAAGGACCTTCAGCCATGTTGAAGAGTCATTGACAAGCCTGGTTTGGTTCTCACCAGACCCCTGGGGAGGGAATTTTTGCCAACTCTGTGGGATAGGAGGCAAGGACAATGTCCCAGAGGGCTGGAGGAAAGGGCCAGAGATCAGAGGGAATATCTTGTCCAGGTTTATGCCACACATACACATGCTGACTTTTTGGAACATGGTGAGAGAGGACTGAGAAGTGAAATGGTTAGAACAGTCCAATGCCGCTGCCTTTTCATAGAGTTTTCTATAAAAGTAAGTTCCTTTAACATGGGGCTGGCATCAAACTATACTGAGACTGAAAATCCTTTCTTTAGCTGGGAAAAATGTCTTTCCCACTTGGCTCTGAGTCTCAGCGGGACTCCGAGTGCCCTCTCACAGTGGTAGCAGCTTCTCCTCTTTCTTCCTCTTCACTGTTATCAAATGTTAGTTTTATAGACCTAAGCTTTCTGAAATGTATAGCATTTTATTCTGGGCTATGGAGTTTACATTAAAAAAACCAAAAGGGAGTCAGTTTATGCTACCTTTACTGATCCTACAAACCGTGCAGAAGGAACTGGAGGAATTTACCCCATTCACCTTTGGGCTCAGGCTGGATCCCTGCCTAACTAAGTGGCAGAGTCCCATCAGTGCCATTGATGAGCAGAACCTGTTGGTAATCAGCTGGCGTCCTCAACTTGTTTAACCCATGAGTTGGCTGAGTTTTTCTTGATTCTTCGATTCCAAGGCTGAGATGTTTAAAGGAAGGTGTAGTATGTAAGTGAAATGGAATACTATTCAGCCATCAAAATGAAATCCTGCCCTTTGCAGTAACTTGGATGAAACTGGAGGTCATTGTGTCAAATGAAATAAGCCAGGCACAAAAAGACAAATATCACATGTTCTCATTCACATTTAGGAGCTAAACAAAAATTTGAACAGATGATAGAGTGGAAAAATAAGAGACTGGGAAGGGTGGGAGAGAGAAGAATGAAGAGAAATGAGTTAAGGATTAAAAATATACAGTAAGATAGAAGGAATAAATTCAATGACTGATAGCAGAGAAGGATGATTATACTTTAAAAAATGTATTGTATCTTGGTAATGGACACCCTGAATGCCCTGACTTGATTGCTACAGGCTGTATATGCGTAACAAAATTTCTCAGGTACCACATACACTTTCACAAAAAGCACTGGCTTTCCACTTCCCTTTCCCAGGACTGATATTTACATGAACTACAAGATGGGGCCCAGTGCCTTTCTCTGGAGTTTGAAGACACACTGCCATATCATTAGCTGGACTTTATTTGTAGATGGAGCATGTCCTTATCTCTGAAGGTCTTGCCTAGAAAAATGCCATATTTAGAGCTACAGAAGATTAACTCAGTCCCTGTCAATCACGTTCCATCTCAGGAAAGATCCTTGCTAAGGTCTGCTGAGCCATAGCTAACACGTTCTTTGATTCTCAGAAGGAAACTAATAGTGCAGAAAAATCTTGATTTAGTTCTGTGAATGACTGCCAGCCTAATCCCTCAGAGAAAAAGGAGCTAAACTGAGCCCAAGAGGATGAACCAGCAATTGGCACGCAGTCTTATTTAAAAACCCGTCCCGAAAAGGTGGTGGTAGTTTTCCATTCAGAATTGCCTGGTTTTGTTCCCATAACCCAGTGGTATGGACGCTTATTTTCCAATGCCAGCAAGAACTGGGACAGAAAACCCCGGTGCCTGCAACTCATGTGCCTCAACTTGCTTCATGGTGCCAAGGAACACTTCCTAAGTAACTAGAATGTATTTTCCCTGGAACACATTGTAATTGGTGAGATCCTAGGTTCTTTTCTTGCTATAGCTTGGGCTTGGCTGCTCCTTCTGTTCATACCTTTGGAGAAAGGGAATTGGGTAAAAAGTCATCACAATTTTGGATGATATTAAGAAATCCCACCTTATATCCAAATTGATTAGCTGGCTGTGGCCAGGAAAAGATGAGTTCTTAATAAACTTGAACCATTTACCTTAACCCTTAAGTGCTGGACTTTCTCAGGCTATGCCACGGTCGGTCTTTCTTGAAGCTATGTGGATGATGTTCCTCTCCATTGTCCCTGGCATACAGGCACAGGCAAGGAATCTTTGTTTCCTTATCACTCATCTGTTCCTGCTGCTGCTTGGCCACCGAGGACTAAGCCTATTTCCAACTTCAGAGCCCCTTGCCCAGGTACAGGATCAGTGGGGAGGATGGGCTTGTTCTCAGGTACAACCTGCAAGGCAGTGAGAATGGAGAAATTCATGATAAACAAAGATGTTTGGTAACCAGAGGGGGCGGCTGTAACTTCCAAGCAGAAAGAGAGTTAGAGGGAGAAGTGCGGTTCTGGAATGTGTGGTGAGCTTTCCCAGGGCATCAGAAATACTTTACAATTCAAATTCTAGCTGGGATAATAACTTCAGAGGAAATTGTACTTAGTAGTATAAGCTGGTGCTGAGGTCTTCTCTGAAACGATTATCCCGCACACTAACAGGATTAGGCACCTTTTAACGCGCCAGACTTTCTGAACCCAGTCACGTTGGGAGTTTCCCATGGGACCATGAAAAGCTGAAGGGAACAGGAGGCTAAATGTCATTCACATGGAGGACCCTAGGGAGGAAGGGGGTCACTCAAGAGGTCTGGGGAGCCTCTTTTGCTTGGAGTGGAGAGCTTGGTTGCTGCCTCTCCGGTGTGCTGGGCTTGGTTCCTCCCATCCCACCACCCGACTTGGTATCTGGGCAGGGGTGGACAATGGAAACTGCCTTAGTGCTGTATATCTGTTTGTTTGTTTAAAAAAACAGTTCCCTCTTGTGATTCTGAGAATAATTGTGGTTCTGTGAGCAGAAGCTTCTGAGAATTCTGTCTGTAGATTCTGCCATATTTTAAGTCACATCTGTGGCCTTGAAGCTGGGAACCAAGTGGAGGAAGGAGAGCGGACTCTGAAAGGTGGCTCCCAGCTGGGTAGAGATGGCTCACCTGGGCTCCCCCACCCCCAAGTGCCACTAAAACAAGTGGGGAAGGCCTGTCTGGGACCCCTCCCTCCTTTCCCATGTGCCGCTTGAAGACACCCTTCCATGGTCATTTCTGGCCAGTGGGACCCCAAGGCTCTGAGCTCCAGGCCAGAGCCCCAGCCTAGTGACTCTTGGAGTGTCAGCACCTAGACTGGGATGGCCCCAGCCCATAACATGAGCTCTGTGAGTGCTTGGGCATGTGGGCTGCTTGCATCCATCCACCCCCACTTTTTCTTTTGTGTTGTGAGTCAGGAATGAAAGGGCATGGGTTACCATTAACGTCCAACAGCAGCCCGAGGTGGCAGGATGTTACATTCGAAAGAGCATGGGCTTTGGGTGCAGCAAGAATGAGGAATGGGAAGCCACATTCTGTCCCTTGCTAAAGTGTAGGCAGAGGGTCTTGACGTCTTGCCTTGACGTCTCTGAGGCTGTTGCCACATCGGTAACACTGGCTGTGAGAATGACGTAGTTGATGTATGTAAATGTCTGTCTGTTGTTATGGTGCTTTATTAACAATAGCTGCTATCACTACATGTAAAGCTTTAACTTATAAAGGACTTTTTCATTTTGGTAAACTTGAGAGCCGGGTGTGGATTTTTGTCTTCCACATCAGTCTGCATCAACTGTTAAATGTTAAACTGCTTTCCGGGGCCGTTTGACATTCAGAGTGTATTTGCTGTGCTCACAGAACTGGTGGAGGGAGTCCCAGCAGGGAGGGGCAGGAGGGGATGAGCCCAGAGGTACAACAACCAGGTTCCAAGGGGCAGTGCACAGATCTCCAGATGGCCACTGTTGTCTATAAGATAATGGGCAAGGATGAAAGTTTCTCATGTCTAATAACAGTCCTGTGCTAGGTTTCATGGAATGCTTTCTGTCCACTGTTGGAAATACACATTGAACTTTGTAAAAAATAGTCTTGATGGACCACTGAGTCATCCTCTCCTCAGACACTCTCCCCTTTCCCCTGTGTTTAAATGCCTGCAGTTAGTTTGAAGTGTGTGTCAGTAGGGATCAAACGTAGATTTATGCATTATCAGGTAATGACAGCATTAGCATAAGATTCTCACAGCTCTAACCTGGGCATCTCCGAGAGGAGCTAAACTTGGTTGAAGAAATACAAGGCGATGAAAGAGGAAGGGATGCTGGACAGAGCTTAGCCAGTTGGGCCCTGTTCAAAGCCAAGGTCTGGGCTGTGGTGCAGGCTGCACCCATCACTAGCTGAGTTGGTCCCTGGGCACCAAAAGTTCCCCTGTCCCAGCTGCTGATACCTGTGTCTTTTTGTTCTTTTGAGACAGGGGCTTGCTCTGTTGCCCAGGCTGGAGTGCAGTGGCATGATCTTGGCTCACTGCAACCTCTGCCTCCTGGATTCAAGCAATTCTTGTGCCTCACCCTCCTGAGTGACTGGGACTACAGGCATGCACCACCACACCTGGCTAATTTTTGTATTTTTATTGAAGATGGGGGTTTTCTCCATGTTGGCCAGGCTGGTGTCGAACTCCTGTCCTCAAGTAATCTGCCCGCGTCAGCCTCCCAAATGCTGGGGCTACAGGTGTGAGCCCCCATGCCTGGCTGCTGACACCTGTGTTTACAAACTCATCAGCTAAAGGGTTCCAGAAACTGAGGTTAGTCTGTCACAGGGTTCTGTGAGACCCAGCCACCCGGTTCTTGAAGCACTTACGTATCCAGGTCTTTAAAACAAACTAGCAGCTCTGGCTGGCTCAGTTCTTCTCTCTTTTATCCACCGTTAAATGGAGGGGAAAAGGGAATGTGTGTGTGTTTACGCTCCAGCTGCCTCACACTTACTGAGTAGGCTTCTAACTTGCTCTGCCCAGCAAGCTATTCTCATTGAGGACCCACCGCTCCCTGTGTTGTATGGGGAGACCTGACACAGGGCAATCTGGATTTTTTTCCATTGTGTTCATACACTTTTCTCATTTTGACCTTAATTTAACTATGTTACGTTTCTCTTTGTCACATAGTTTTGATGGTAGGATTTGTTCATATATGGTAGCTCTCTGAGATAGACTGCAGAAGACGGTATATGCAAAACTCCCAACATTTTGTAGTTTTGAGGAATGATCTAGCAGATTGCCTAATTTACTGTCTCCGTGTTCTCCCTCCTACACAATCACACAACATGAGAACACTTTTTTAAATAAATTTTTACTCAAAACTCTAAAGTTGAAAGCTTTGTGCACGTATTTATTCAGAACTGAATTTTTATTCCATCAAAACAATTGAAATGTGTACCAAATAACAGAATTTGAAAATTCTGTCCTCCTCTCCTTATATGTACCTAGTTGCACATTGCACATTTTAATTCATTGGAGGTAATTATTCACAGGTGGAGGGATAGGTCTAATATGTGTGCATTTCCTTTGATGACTGTAGACTGGATTATACGAACTGGACAGAATATTCTTTTTGAAAAAGACGAACACAGTTTTCTGTCAACCCTGTTAGGAACAAGCCTTGCAGAGTAAATTGGGTGATTACAAAGTCTGATTACAAAAGCAGAAAAAATCTGGAAAATACAGAAAACTACAAAGTATAAAAACAATACAACCATAACTGCATCAGACAGGTAGCATTATTGCTGTTTTAGTGCATATCCTTCCAGTCTTTTTTCTATTTATGTATTTCTTGTTATTGAGATCCTGTGGGTACATATTTTTTTTTCATATAACATAGAGTCATTTCCTGGGCCACTAATTATACAGCCATTTAACTAATGGTGTAATTATATTTGGAGGTTACGTTAAACAAACTCCACTTCATTGCTGAACACTTAAGGCTGAATTTGTTCCGTTACTTAATGTGGGTATTTTTACTTAATGTGGGTAGTTTTAGGCAGAAATGAAACCAAATGTAAATAGGGATTAAAGGAGAAAGTCTGGGAAACTGTTACTAAGATTTTCTTGAGTGTAGCATCAGCTTTTTGCTCTAGTCACTATTTCTGTTATTAGAAAATATCAACTCAGCAGATTCCTTCTGGAATTTAGGTTCCTATCCGTAGGCCCACAGAAAGATCAGAGCCTGTTGCATGGTTTTACTGAGGCTGGTGGTCCCCAGAATTTGATTAGGGGTTATCTTCATATCTTGGACTAAAACGGCTTTCTGGGAGGAAATGCCGCAGTGACCTGATCACTGCCTTAAATTCTGTGTTCATGTCATGCTGGTGGTCCCATTTATAGCTTGGCTGATGGTTAAAGCACATGGACCAGCACCTCATCAGCAGTGAGGCTGGCTGCACACCTGGCTGTCATCGGGCAGTACCGTTTTGAAATCATTGCTACATGAGACTTGTCATGTCTCTGCTGAGAGATTTTATGGGGAGTGTTTATTCCTCTAGGGTAGCTATTCTTAACCATATTAGGTTAGACCCATTTGAGAGTCCAACCTGGTCACATACACGTGAAATTCTGTGTTTAATCTCACAGGGGTTGTGGTTCCCTAAAGCCCAAACTTATTCCCATGTTGAGAATACTTATTTTAGATGCTGTAAGCTCTGTCCCAACCCAAGACCCTCATCCCTGTCTCACCAGCATGCCCTGGGTGCAGCCATGGCTCCTCTAAATGGCCTTGTAGATTTCCCCTCTTAGAAGCTAGTTCTGGGTCATCCACTTCTGGTTTGGGATCGTCTCTTCCTCCAGGCAGTCCTCTTGGGTGGACTCCCTCTCAGGACAGTCTAGTCCTGCTCCCTTTCCTAAGTCTCTATCTGGCCCACAGGAAACTCTCACTTGTTTGGTCCCGACAAATTCTGACAGTGATCATCCATCAGGATAGCCTTTTAAATTTTCCGTGCATAGTTCCCTGTGCCTGACAAACACCAGTGGATCCATGTGCAACTTCAGCTTATTCCCTGGAAACCCTCTAACTTGGTTTGAGGCAAAGGCCTTCTCCAGAGAAAATCTCTACACCTTTTAAACGGCTGTCTTTTGATACCTTTTTTTTTTTTTTTTTTGAGACGGAGTCTCGCTCGGTCTCCCAGGCTGGAGTGCAGTGGCGCCATCTGGGCTCACTGCAAGCTCCACCTCCCGAGTTCACACCATTCTCCTGCCTCAGCCTCCCGAGTAGAGTAACTGGGACTACAGGCGCCTGCCACCATGCCTGGCTAATTTTTTTGTATTTTCAGTAGAGATGGGGGTTCACTGTGTTAGCCAGGATGGTCTCGATCTCCTGACCTCATGATCCGCCCGCCTCGGCCTCCCAAAGTGCTGGGATTACAGGGTGAACCACTGTGCCCGGCCTGCCTTTTAATAGTTTTAAGGCAGGTGATGGGCAGCAAAACCTGGCTGAACTGGTTTCAAAACCTACAGCTTCCGGGCGGATCACTGCGGGCGGATACAGCTCACTGCGGAGGTTGCAGTGAGCCGAGATTGCGCCACTGCACTCCAACCTGGGCGACAGAGTGAGACTCCGTCTTAAAAAAAATAAAAAGAAAGGAAAAAATCCCTACAACTTGCTTAGAATATGGGGGAGGGTGCTGGCTACAGATTATTTTGTCCTAGTTATTGATGTCTCTGGAAAATCTGAGATGGCAGATTTCCATTTGAACATCTTAATGTAGGTTTCTCTTTTCATGGCTGAGATTAGAGAGACCTTGATGGAATGGGATATAGGAAGGCTTTGGATTGGAGGAAGTGCCATAGATATGCTGTGGGCTTCTACAGGGCTGATTCTGAAGGGAAACAGGTAGTTTTAAAATGTGGCTTTTTTCCCTCACTAAGAAGCGGGAGGGACTTGTCTGCCATTGGCGTGATATTTTTGGTACCTGTCACACTGAATCTATCCGATGTCCAGATGTAAAGTGCTGGTTTCCAGAAGCCATGTGTGGACTTGTGATATTCTTAGGATCCCTAAATCAGCAGATGACAAATTGGGAGTAAGTGTAGCTTTTTTTTTTTAGACGGAGTGTCCTACTGTTTCCAGGCTGGAGTGCAGTAGCGCGATCTGGGCTCACTGTAATCTACTGCCTCAGCCTCCTGAGTAGCTGGGATTATAGGCATGCACCACCATACCTGGCTAATTTTTGTATTTTTAGTAGAGACGGGGTTTCACTATTTGGCCAGGATGGTCTGGATCTCCTGACCTCGTGATCTGCCCACCTTGGCCTCCCAAAGTGCTGGGATTACAGGTGTGAGCCACCGTGCCTGGCCAAGGGTAGCATTTTGATGGGTATAACTTTTCATGCCTATTTATGTCTAAAGAAAATTGTAATAATTCGAGATAATCTCTTTTTCACTGATACTTTGTGAGATGCAGGAAAATCTTTTGTTTGGGATTCAATTTGCTTGTAAATGACTTTTCAAATGTAGGGATTGGCAAGGATTTTTTATGGGGAGGCATTGTGGGTAGAGTTTCTGTCCACCTGTCCCCCCAAAAGCTGGGAGTTAGTGACAATGTGGAGGGAGAAATAGGAGATATTAGGGGGCATGTGTATACAGAGACATTTCCCTACACGTTGTACCAACTAATTAGAAACTTTTGTTTACCAAATTCTTTAAAATGGCAAATAGTCCTTGAAAAGATTAACTACTGCAGCATTCAGTTAGATAAAGCATCTGAAGGGGGTGGTTCTGAAGTAATGGTAAGTGTGACTGGAAAAAATTGTCATTTTGGAGTGTGCAGCAGTTTACCCAAGGACGGGTTAAAGTGGCTTACAAGGAGAGGGTCTGGGGAGGGATGCTTTGTAAGCTGAAGACAGGAAAAGCAGAACTTACACATGGAATCAATAGAGAAGCCTTAGGTGAGCCAGGCCAGTGTATCTCAAATTGTGTTCCATAGACCGGGGGTCCCCAACCGCTGGGCTGCAGACTGGTAGCAGCCTGCACAGCCAGAGGTGAGTGGCAGGTGAGGGAGCATTACTGCCTGAGCTCCACCTCCCGTCAGATGAGCAATGGCATTAGATTCTGATAGTGGCATGCACGCTGTTGAGAACAGTGCATGCAAGGGATCTAGGTTGTGGGCTCCTTGTGAGAATCTAATAAATGCCTCATGATCTGAGGTGGAACAGTTTCATCCCAAAACCATCCCCCTGGCCCTCCCTCAAATCCTCATGGACAAATTGTCTTCCATGAAATCAGTCCCTGGTGCCAAAAAGATTGGGGACTGCTGCCATAGACTGCTAATCCTATGGGAGGCTCCAGAGGTGGGGGAGAGGGCCTGGGCCAAATACATCTGGGAAAAGCTGCTTGTATCCCTGAGTTGGGCTTTCATGGTAGATATTTGCATGTTAAAGGTTCTGAGAAGACTGCAGTTTCAAAACCTGTTCAACCTCACCCCACCCCCACCCCGCTTTCTGAGACAGTCTCACTCTGTTGCTCAGGCAAGAGTGCAGTGGCATGATCTTGGCTCACTGCAACCTCTACCTCCACGGGTTCAAACGATTCTCCTGCCTCAGACTCCTGAGTAGCTGAGATTACAGGTGTGCATCCCCACACCTGGCTAATTTTTTGTATTTTTAGCAGACATGGGGTTTTGCCATGTTGGCCAGGCTGGTCTTGAACTCCTGGCCTCAAGTGATCCACCTCGGCCTCCCAAAGTGCTGGGAATACAAGCATGAGCCACCATGCCTGGCCTAGTAACTTGTTTGACTTAAAGAAGCATTTCCCTAAACCACTTGAACAAAGAACACATTCCGCCCCAAGTGTTAGGACTTGTACATTTGGGATAGCAAGTGCCCTACACTTTGAGAGGTTTAAATTTCCAAAACAGTTGCTTTTCAAAAATGCTTTTTGAAGTCCCACTAAATCGCATTCAAATCAGTGGAGTATTTGCTCAAATAGTGTTGATGGTGGCTTGTTTTCTGTACTGTGAGCATCAGTTTGAAAATTAGAGTCAAATATTTAAGGTCTGATTTAAAAATGGGATGAATAATACTAGATTGGGATAAATAACATGAAATGTGCAATTGGAAAATGTATTTGCATCTAATGGCAGATAAAGGACATCTGGGAGGAGGCAGTATAAGAAAGCAGTTGATGAGAAGTCATCAGAGTGCAGACTGGTACCATCCACCCAACCATCCTGTGGTGAACTGCTTAATTTTTAAAACAACCATTTGCCTAGAACATTTTCTCTACTGTAGCCCTCTACGTTTGATATACATTTTTCCTTCATTGTATTTTATTTTTATTTTTATTTTTATTTTTTGAGATGGAGTCTCACTCTGTCACCAGGACTGGAGTACGGTGGCACGCTCTTGGCTCACTGCAGTCTCCGCCTCCTGAGTTCAAGCAATTCTCCTGCCTCAGCCTCTCGAATAGCTGGGATTACAGGCACCTACCATCACACCTGGCTTTTTTTTTTGTATTTTTAGTAGAGATGGGGTTTCACCATGTTGGCCAGGCTGGTCTCGAACTCCTGACCTCGTGATTTACCCTCCTCGGCCTCCCAAAGTGCTGGGTATACAGACGTGAGCCACTGCGCCCGACCCATTGTATTCTTGAGAGTCATTCCTTTGATGCAGTTGACTATTTTCTACTGCAGCCCAGTATTCCATTGTGTGCAAATGTCTATGTTGATAGACATTTGGATTGTCCCTAGACATCTGTTTTCCTTTTATGACACTGCTGCTGTGAACCTTCTTACAGGTGCCTCCTGGTATGCATGCGCACGTTTTTCTAAAGGATGTCTCCAAGGAGGGACCTACACAGTCATGGAGGGGGATGTTCGATTTTGCTGGAGAACTATTTTCTCTAGTGGTGGTGTCAGTTTACACTCCTACTAACAATGGAAGAAGACTGCCGTTATTTCACCTTCTGGACAATTGGCACTATGATCATTTTTTGTCATGTGGGTATAAAATGGTATCTTTGGAGTTTTGATTTGCATTTATCTGATTCTTAATGAGATTAAGAACATCTTTCTGAGTTAATGGACAATTTGCATTTCCTCCAGTGAAATGCCTTTTACGTATTTCTCTGTCAGATTGTTTTTATTTTATTGATTCATTGATTCTTTACAGATTTTAATACTAATACTTTGTCAGGTTATGTGCTGCAGAAAGTTTATGGGTTTTTTTGATGAAAAGAATTTGAATTTTAATGTTATCGATTTTATCTGCCTTTTTCCTTCATGGCTTACACATTTTTTTTCTTAATATCTACCTGCATTCCCTCCTAAAGTTTTATAGTTTTACCTTCTCCAATCCATGTAGAATTTTTTAATGTGAAGTATGAGATAGGAATCCAGCTGCATTTTTTCCCTGATGGGAAGACAGGGTCCAAGCCTCACTGATTTTAATGCTTTCAGTCCTCCACACCATCGAGCCTCACCGATTTTAATGCTTTCTGTCCTTCCATACCATCACTCACTTTTTCATGTGTGCATGTTATCCATTTGGACTTTTGATTTTGTTTCATTCACCTCTTTGTCTATTTCTTTACCAATATCAAACTATTTTGATTACTTAGTATATGTTTATTTATCTTTATCTGGTAGAAGGCGATCTCTACTTTGTTTTTCAGGAATATTTTGGTGGTTCTTGGACATTTGCACTTTTACTTCTAACTTAGGTTCAGGGGTACATGTGCAGGTTTGTTTATATAGGTAAATATTGTGTTATGGGGGTTTGGTGTACAGATTATTTTATCACCCAGGTAATAAGGATAGTACCCAATAGGCAGTTTTTCAGTCCTCACCCTCCTCCCACCCTCCACCCTCAAGTAGGCCCCAGCATCTGTTGTTCCCTTATTTGTGTCCATATGTATGTGATGTTTAGCTCCCACTTAGAGGGGAGAACATGTAATATTTGGCTTTCTGTTCTTTTGTTTGCTTTTAGCTCCATCTATGTTGCAAAGGACATGATCTTTTTCTTTTTTTCAGCTATGTAGTATTCCATGGTGTGTATACCACATATTTTTTTAATCTGTTGTAACGTTGGTGGGCATTTAGGTTGATTCCATGTATTTGCTATTGTGACTAGTACTGTGATGAACATATGTGCACATGTTTTTGTGGTAGAATGTTTTTTATTTATTTGGGCATAGTAGTAATGGGATTGAGGGGTCAAACAATAATTCTGTTTAAAGTTCTCTCAGAAATCACTAAATTGCTTTCCACAATGGCTGAACTAATTTGCATTCCAGTAGCAGTGTAGGAGTATCCCCTTTTCTCTGCAGCCTCACCAGCGTCAGTTATTTCTTAATAATAGTCATTCTAACTGGTACGAGATGGTGTCTGCTTGTGGTTTTGATTTGCATTTCTCTGATCAGGGATATTGAGCATTTTTTCGTATGTTTGTTGGCCATGCATCAGTCTTCTTTTGAAAAGTGTCCATTCATGTCCTTTGCTCCACTTTTTAATGGGGTGGTTTGGTTTTTTGCTTGTGAATTTAAGTTCCTTATAGATTCTGGATATTAGACTTTTGTCAGATACATAGTTTGTAAATATTTTCTCCCATGTTGTAAGTTGTCTGTTGTGTTGATAGCTGCTTTTGCTGTATAGAAGTTGTTTATTCTAATAGTTTAATTAGGTTCCATGTGTCAATTTTTGTTTCTTTTGCAATTGCTTTTGGCATCTTTCTCATGATGTCTTTGCCAGTTCCTATGTCCAGAATGGTATTTATTAGGTTACTTCCAGAGTTTTTATAGTCTTAGGCATTATGTTTAAGTCTTTAATCCATCTTGAGTTGATTTTTGTATATGTGTAATGAAGGGGTCCAATTTCAGTCTTCTGCATATGGCTAGCTAGTTATTCCAGTACCATTTATCGAATAGGGAGTCCTTTCCCCATTGTTTGTTTTTGTTGACTTTGTTGAAGATCAGATGGTTGTAGGGGTATGGCATTATTTCAGGGCTCTCTGTTCTGTTCCGTCGGTCTGTGTATCTGTTTTGGTATCAGCACCAAGCCGTTTTGATTATTGTAACCTAATAGTTTGAAGTCAGGTAATGTGATGCCTCCATCTCTCTTCTTTTTGCTTTGGATTGCCTTGGCTATTCAGACTCATTCCATAATGAATTTTAAGATAGTTTTTTTCTAGTTCTGCGAAGAATGTCATTGGTAGTTTCATAGGAGTACCATTGAACCTGTAAACTGCTTTGGGCAGTATGGCTATTTTAATGATACTGATTCTATCTGTGAGCGTGGAATGTTTTTCCATCTGAGTCATCTCTGATTTCTTTGGTGTTTTGTAATTCTTTCTGTAGAGATCTTTCACCTCCCTGTTCAGCTATATTCCTAGATACTGTATTATTTTTGTGGCTGTTTTGAATGAGATTGCATTCTTTATTTGGCACTTTGGCTTGGTTAGCATATAGGAATGCTACTGATTTTCATAAATTGATTTTTTTTCTATCCTGAATCTTTGCTGAATTTATCAGATCAAAGAGCTTTTGGGCAGAGACTATAGGGGTTTCTAGGTATAAAATCATGTCATCTGGAAACAGGGGTAGTTTGATTACCTTTTAATAATTTGATGCCTTTTATTTCTTTCTCTTGCCTAACTTCTGGCCAGAACTTCCAGTACTGAGTTGAATAGAAGTGGTGAAAGAGGGCATCTTTGTCTTGTGCCAGTTTTCAAGGGGAACACTTTCAGTTTTTGCCCATTCCGTATGATGTTGGCTATGGGTTTGTCATAGATGGCTCTTATTTTGCAGTATGTTCCTTCATTGCCTAATTTGTTGAGTTTTTAACATGAAGGAGCATTGACTTCTATGAGAAGTCTCTTCTGCATCTATTGAGATAATCATACGGTTTTTGTCTTTATTTCTGTTTATGTGATGAATCGCATTTCTTGATAAGCGTATGTTGAATCATCCTTGAATCCCAGGGATAAAACCTACTTGATCATGGTGGATTAGCTTTGTTTCTTATTTTTAAAGACAGGGTCTTGCTCTGTCACCTATGCTGGAGTGTGGGTTGTGATCAAGGCCCACTGCAGCCTTGGACTCCTGGGTTCAATCCATTCTCCCACCTCAGCCTCCACTCCTGGGACTGCAGGTGCACACCAGCATGCCTGGCTTATTTTTGAATTTTTTTTAGAGACAAAGTTTTGCCATGTTGCTCATGCTGGTATTGAACTCCTGGGCCCAGGCAGACCTGTTGCTTTTGGATGCCATTTACCCTCTTAAATTTTACAATTAGTCAAGTTCTGCCAAAATAATTTGCACCAAAAGTAATTGAATCTAAAGGTTAAAATAAACCAGTTCCTCTCAAATTAGATTTCTTATCTATGAACATAGTGTAATTATCTAGTCTTAAAAATTCTTTAATCTTTTTATGAATTGTTCTTTCTTTTCTGTAAAAAGCATGTCTTTTGCTAGACTTACTCCAAAAACCTAATTTTGATATTATAAATGCTATCCTTTTAAAGTTGTATTTGTTTTTTCTTGAAGAGATATGTGAATGAATTTAAGATCTGGGCTATGTGTGTGTGTGTGTGTTTTGGTAGCCTGTGATTGTGATAACTTGTAGATTGTATTGGGTTTCTATAAGAGCAAGTATATCAACAGGTGAGTTTATTTTTTCTAAGCTTTATATATTTTTCTTGTCTCATTAGTCTACTTGAAATATGAGTGGTTCTCAAACTTCAAAGTGCATCAGAATCACTTGTAGAGGGCTTACTAAAACACAGGCTACTGAGCTTCACTCTGAGTTTCTGATTCAGTGGGTCTGGGGTAAAGCCAGAAAATGTGCGTTTACAGCAAGTTCTCTAGTGATGCTGACGCTGCTGGTCCAGGACCACACTTCAAGAACCGTTGCTCTAGTACACTGTGCAGTAGAATTGGTGGAAAAAAATTGATATCCTTATGTTGTGCTGATCTTGAAATGCTTTAGACATTTCACCACAAAGTTTATTTGCAAGCATGGTTTCTATGCATGTGAAAGTTCTCTATTGGTTATAGAAGCATAAATCCATTCTTTACTTGCTAAGAGTGTGTTATTTTGAAATCACTGTCAAATTTTATTGATCACCGTTTCATTTTTTTGAGATAACATGATTTTAAACAAACTCTGCATTCCTAAGGTAAACCCATTTTGTTCGTGATGCCTTACCTTTATTATACATCATGAGAAACAGTTTTCCAATATTCTATATCTACGTTCCTAAAATTCTCCTACAATTTTCTTTTCTCATGGTGTCTTTGGTTTTGTTATCCAGGTTATGCCAACCTCAAAGCTCGTTAAAAGCTGTTTCCTCTTTTTCTATTTTTTGAAAGATTTTGTGTAACTAGGATTATTTGTTCCTTGCATGCTTGGTTAGAGCTTGCCTAGGAAGTGCTCCAGGCCTAGTTTTTATGTTGTAAAAAGATTTTTAATTGAATTCACTTTACTGAATGGTTGCAGAAATATTCAGGTATTCCATATCCTCTTGAATTACTTTTATTAAGTTGTATTTTACTAGGAATTTGTTCGTGTTTCCACAATTTTTAAATCACAGTTTAAAATTTTATAGGCATGAAATTCATTACATTTTAAATCGGTTGCATCTGAAGTTATGCTCCAATTGTGATTCCTAATATTGTCGTCTTTTTGTTTCCTCATTAATCTCTCCAGAGGTTTGCCTGGTTTATTCCAAAGAACAAACTTTAACAAGTTATTTTTTTCATTCCTTTGTACACCTTAGCTTTCTTTATTCTACTTTACCCGTAGGCTAATTTTGTTTTATCTGTCCTTCTGGGGTGGGTGGGTGTGTGGTGTGTTTCACATTTGGATTGACTGAGATTTTAACACACCTCTTTGTAATTGAGGGGTAAGTCGGACTATTAACATGTTTTATCACTTTTCTTGTTCTGTTGTGTTTCATTTTAGCAAAGCCTCTAATTTTAATTTTATTGGATCAAGAATTGTAGCATCATTAAAATGTGAGAGACTAATAGTGAAAGATACAGCACCAAGGATAGAAATACTAAAGATCATGAAAAATTAAGATCATGTTGTTTGTCATAAGACAAAGTGAACTTGATTTATAATTGTTTGTATAAATTCCAAATGTACTGCTGGGATTCAACCTTTTGAATTATGTGTGCAGATTATTTACATAACTCCCATTCTTAATATTTCCTTAAGGTAATGCATTGGGAGAACTCTAATTACAGTTCTAGCATTTGTTGAAAATTCTGCTTCAAAAACTTGTAGAATTTTACCTGGAGGAATTTTTATACAAACCTCAATAGAATATTAGAAGTCACACCAAAGATTAATGATAATTATTTGTATTGAAAGACACTATCAAGGTAATCACTGCTTTCCAGTGTAAATGCTATTGTCATCCAGTATTTTAATTCTATCTTATTTTCCTTCCACAAGTTAGATACTATTGTTAATTTTACAGTCCGTATCTGTTTAGTGGTATCCACATATAAACAGATTCTCTCTTGTTCACTATTCCCTCTGTCTTGAATCTTTTATGTTGGATAATATTCTTTCTGTCCAAAGTATGTTTTGAAGACTTTCCTTTAGTGTGAGGATCTGTTGGTAAACGTTCTGTTTTGTTTCTCTATGAATGTTGGTTTTACTGCATTCTTGAAAGAGGCCTCTCATTTCTTGGAATATTAAATGTGTGGTAAGTCTTGCTCTGTCTAGGTTTCCTTTGTGTTTGTGACTTTTGACCGTAAGTCCTTGTCCTTGGATCTTTATGTGTGAATTCCTTGGAATTCGTAAGGCCTTGGAAAAAAGTTGTTTCCTTCAGAGAATTTCTGATCTCATCTCCAGATGCCTAGATCTGGGACAACTTCAAAATGTATTGTTGTATGCATTTCACAGAGACCTATTTGAGGCAGGTCTCTGGTTAAAAGTGTTTCCCTCTTATCTAGGTAGTGCCAAGATATAAATGACTCTTTATCCTAAATGCTTTTTACCTTTTTGCCTCAATGTCTATTTTGTCTTGTTTGAATATAGCTTTCTTTCCTCTTCCACCCCTCTCCTCTGTGTCTGTGTTCTATATTTTAGATATGCTTTATGTAAGGAGTTCAGAGCTAGAGCTTTGTTTTTTTTTTTTTTTTTTTTTTTTTTTGCGACAGAGTCTTGCTCTGTCACCCAGGCTGGAGTGTGGTGACATGATCATGGCCTTCTGAGTAGCTGGGACTACAGGGGCCCACCAGCTAATATTTTTCTTTTTTGGTAGAGGCAGTCTAGTTATGTTACCCAGGCTGGTCTTGAACTCCTGGGCTCAAGCTGTCATTCCCACCTCAGCCTCGTAAAGTGCTGGGATTACAGGCATGAGCAGCTTAGAATTTGGTTTTTAAAATCTAATCTCTTTTCTAAAACTCTGTTGCCATTTCTGATCAATTATTTCTGCCATGTCATTTTGTGCTTTTTTTTTCTATGCAGCTGCTGCCTTTATTTTACTTTCCTATCTTGCGTTTTTTAAAATCTAAAAATATTCTTCCTGTACAGTTTTTGGAAATTAGACATTCCATTTTCAGACATTAGTGGGTTACTTTTAGGTGAACAATCAGTTTTATGTCTATTGTTCACAAATGCCCTTTTCTCTTCCTGAATAATACAGTAGTTTATTAGAATATTTTAATTTTGATCATCGTCATCCCTTTCCATTGTATCTGTGATTTTTTGATCAGTATTTTGGATGTATCTTTATTTCAATTCCCAGAAATTAGATTTTTTTAAATTACTGGTTTTCTAGTTGATTTTTAAAAAATTTCTCCACATTTATCAGTTTGCTTGTTTTTCCTTATTTCATCTCAGTTTTCCCTTTGAGATAATTATTATTTCTGATGAAATACATCCTTTAGCAAGTCCTATGGTGATGTACTGTTTGTACTTTACTTTCTTTTTTTGTTTGCTAAAAATACTATTTTGCTTAATTTCTTGAATCAGTTTAGCCATATCCACAATGCTAGATTAATAGGATTTCCCATCAATACTTTGAGGTTATGATTTCATTGTCATCTGGCCTCCGTTTGTAGCTGCAAAAGTCTAATATCAAAATGTCATTGCTTTGAAGTAATCTATCTCTTCTCTGCCTTTAAAGTGGCTTTGCTGTCTCTACTTTTTACTCTGCTTGTATCTAGGTTCCTTCTTTCCCCAATTACAATTTCTTGTGCTCTCAGAATCTGAAGATGTTTGTTTTTCATAAATTCTGGAGAACTCTCAGCTGTTATCTCTTCAACTACTGCCTGTTTCTTCTTTCTTTTGGGTGTCTAATTAGACGTATGTTCAACCTTCTTGTTCCGTCTCCCTGTCTCTTAATCCCTCTTTCATTTTTTTCCTCTTTGTGCTATGTACTGGGATGTTTCCTCAAGTAGGTAATTCATTCTTTAACTGTGTCCACTCTATCTGACCTATTTGAGTGTTTAGTATCAGCGATTATATATTTTGCATATGTAAAAATTGTTTCTTTTTCAAATCTTCCTGGTCATGTAACTCTTGTTCCTCACTCATGTTTTAGTTTCATTATTTAAATAAATGATACTTCTAATTTATTTTATACTCTGCATTTGAAGATGCCAATCTGAAGTCCTTGGGTATGCTAATTCTCTCTCTTGCTATTTCTTGTTTTTACCAGCTCTAGCTCAGAGTTTTGCTCTCTTCAGTATTTTTCACTTTTTATTGGGAACCCACATTTAACCACCATAATCTGTGGCAGTCCAAAAGTCCCTGGCTTGAGAGCAGGCCTCCACAGGACACTTGTTTGCTTCTGCCAGAAACCTGGAAGTGCCTTCAAATTGAGACCACTTTTGGTTAATGTTGTAGCTTTAGGGATCACAGGTCATGCATTCAGTCTAAACGCAATCCCTGAAGCTGTGTGGACACAGATCTATGATGATAGATTCACAGTGGGGAGGCCTTTTCTCTGTCTACAGCTAAGGCCCAAATGAGTAAGTTTCCCTGCTGCTTCCCCTTGCAGACCTTTTTTTGTTTTGTTTTGTGTTTGTGGTTTTTCAAAGCCATTGTTTCATTAAGAGTATAGCCCTTTGAGGGCCTCATTTCCATTTTGCAAAATGATTATACTTGACTTCAGTTTGAGTTTTAGCTTATCACATTTATTCCAGATTTTTCTCTCCAGTTGGATTCAAGTCCCTAGTATGTTTAGGCTGTCGAGACCCCAATTTCTGAGAAGTCCTTTACTTCTGTCTCACATTTAATGCAGTTCCTACAATTTCGTAAGTAGATCTGCCAGACCTGTCTTAGTTCCCATATTGGCCATGTCTACCTTGGGGTCACACATAGGTATCCATAACTTGATAAATATTTTCCTATGTTAAGTCAAGATATCACCTTTGTTTTGGAGTTTATGCAATTATAAAATTGGTCACTTATGTTTGGGTCCCATGCCAAGTGGAATGTTGATACCATAAGATAATTCTAATACTTCAGTATAAAATTTTATGCATAGGTTTTATTTTCTTAAAAAAACCTAAATTATAGATGAGTGTGTGTATTTAATTTAGGAAGAAGCAGCCTGTCTTTGAATGGATTGACTTCATTCTGTTGGCTATTTGACCTCTTAACAATGTAGACAGTTCTCTCAGTGTTTTGCCTCTAGGGTCATTGCTGGCTGAGTATCCTTTATTAACTGCATGAGAGATCCAGAGGAGCCTGGAAACACGGCTTAATGAAATGTACAGATGATGATAGAGGAAGGCCATGTTCTGTTCTCAGCATGGGCCCGAGTGCAACAGCAAGAGGAAGAACTAATGCTGTTGGCAATAAATAATAAAACAATACGCCTGAATTCGGACCAGAGAAAACTAATGTGCCCCTGGAAAAATGATCTGCAGTGATTCTCAGAGCAGTGATCTTGGAGGGAGAACTAGACCAGAGAGGAAATGTAAGAGCTGGGAATGGAGAATTATACCATTGTTATTTTCAGTTAGTTGGTTGCAAGCTTAGCAGCATAAGAATAAGGAAGTTTTAGTCTTTCTTGTTAATTAAAAAATATCATCCTTGTGTAATTGCATAAATACTTGTGTGGTGCTTCACTGCTTCAAACCTGCTTTTTACATTCATCACCACAGCTTATTTTGTAAGACGTTGTCCCTATGAGCTCCCAAAGTGTGAGTTATTGAGAGCTGTGCCCAGGGAAGGAGGAGGAGGCTGTTTGGATTGTTCCCTTTTACTAATTAAATCACTTAAGCATGGAATTCTTAAAGGCAGTTTTAAAAACATTAGTCTCAGAAGGTAATGCCTGACTTGTCCCTTGCAGTCCTGCCCTTGGTCCACTCTCCTATGCCCTTCTGCTTTAGAAGATCATTCCTGGCCAGGCATGATGACTCACAGCTGTAATCCCAGCACTTTGGGAGACAGAGGAGGGTGGATTACCTGAGGTCAGGAGTTCAAGACCAGCCTGGCCAACATGGTGAAACCCCGTCTCTATAAATAAATAAATAAATAAATAAATAAAATTAGCCAGGTTTGGTGGTGTGCACCTGTAATCCCAGCTACTCAGGAGGCTGAGGCAGGGGAATAGCTTGAACCTGGGAGGTTGGAGGTTGCGGTGAGCCGAGATCGTGCCACTGCACTCCAGCCTGGGCCATAGAGTAAGACTCTGTCTCAAAAAACACAAAAACAAAACAAAACAAAAACTTAAAGGCCGGGCACAGTGGCTCACGCCTATAATCCGACCATTTTGGGAAGCCGAGGCAGGCGGATGACCTGAGGCCAAGAGTTCGAGACCAACCTGGCCAACATGGTGAAACCCCATCTGTACTAAAAATACAAAAATTAGCCAGGCATGGTGGCGGATGCTGGTAATCCCAGCTACTTGGGAGGCTGAGGCACGAGAATCACTTGAACCCGGGAGGCAGAGGCTGCAGCGAGCTACTGCACTCCAGCCTGGGCAATAGAATGGTGAAACCCCATCTGTACTAAAAATACACAAATTAGCCAGGCGTGGTGGCGGATGCCGGTAATCCCAGCTACTTGGGAGGCTGAGGCACGAGAATCACTTGAACCCGGGAGGCAGAGGCTGCAGCGAGCTACTGCACTCCAGCCTGGGCAATAGAGCGAGACACAGTCTCAAAAAAAAAAAACAGATTGTTCCCAATTGTCAGGTCCCAGCCCAGAATGTCTGCCTACAAATGAGCCCTTCCTTGGCTGCTCAGCCCTCAGTGCCCTCGTGATCCTGAGGCCGTTGTGCCATTTTGGGGGGCCTTGGTTTCCTCATCAATGAAATGAAGAGCTTGGGAGGACTCCAACACTGAGACTGTGGAGATCCCTACAGCCCTTTCTGCCTAGAGCAGAAAATTCAGTGCTTAGTTATTTGTTCTCTTGTTTTGACCTTAAAGCTTTTGCAGGTTGGTCTTGGCTTCTCAGCAGTATTTTAATTCTTAAGGACATCTGTGTTGGATTTTGTGGACACAGGACACAGCAGCCCAGTGCTAAATACAGAGTAGATACTAAATGGAATTGTGACTGTTCTAGGTTTTTGGCATCTTACATTTCCTATGATCTTCTTACTCTAAGATGCCATCCAAACCACCAGGACTTCACTTTTAAGGGTCCTAATTCTAGTCAGTTTGTCAGACCCCAAATTTCTACCTCTCTGATGCAGAGCTGCCACCTAGTGGGAAAAGGTGGCAACTCTAAGCTATTTAGTGCCCAGTGCTCCTTAAGCTGGTGTTACTTGGTTTAATTCAAGAGGCCAAGAGGTAGGCATTTTGGAGTGAGTTGCAGCAAAGTGACTTGAACCATGCTGCTCTCACATAGTCCAGTAGGCTACAACCTGCATGGTGTGATTTGCAGGTAGCTGATCTGGGCTCTACTGCGCAGAGATCCTTATTTCAATGGCCTTTGACATCTAGCATTAGAGGCTCATTCCATAAGTGCCTTTTAATCTTTTGGAGTGTTTCCGTTGATCCCAATACTATGTTATCCTCTCTCATTATTTCCTGGATTCAAGTCAGGGCTCTATGTAGCAAGTGAAAGAAACCCAACTCAGACTTGTTTACAGCCAACAGAGGAAGTTTATTGGCTTATGTAACTGCAAATCCTAGGGGTAGGCTGGCTTCAGGCAGCCTGAAACCCTATCATCAGGATTCAGCCTCTTTCCCTTGGTTCTGCTCATGAAATTACTTTCTGGTGCTCCCCTCTCGCTATCCTTTATGGCTTTTCTTTCCTCCAGGTTATAGAAAAGTACTGGAATTTACTCTTGTTGAACTACATATCAATCTTTGAACAACTGCCATGGTGAGAGTGGGCAAGTAAGTTGTATTCTGGTTGGCCACATCTGGGTCATGGGACCACCTGAATTGCATAAGATGACAGGAAAAGTCGTCGTTCCCCAAAAGAAAATGGAAGTACCATTTCTAAAACAAAGCTTGGATGCTACACAAGCTAAAAGAACAGATATATATGACCTTGGCCATTGTATGTGTTTACTCATTGCAGGCAATGTGCCATTTCCTTTGATATCTGCCAGTATTTGTGCATTGCTAGATATCTAAATGGGCTTAATTAATGGCTGATTGATTGAGTTGATGGGTAGGGAGGCCAGTGAGCACCTGAATCCCACTGGGTACAAAATCAAAGATATATTGTGTGGGTAATCTAAGAACAACCCTGTGATGGTTTTAAAACATGAACATGCAGCCTTGTTCATTGGGACCCTTGATCTTGGAGCCTAGATCCACCACTTAGGAGGTTCAACCTGAGAACATCATGCTGGAGAAGTCACACTTACGTATTCTGGTGGACAATCCCAGCTCAGCCTTCTAGCCATCCTTGCAAAGATACCAGACGTGAGAATGCTGGCTTGCATGCTCCAGCCCAGCCCATCTGCCAGGTGAGTGACACAATGGGACCTTTGATGCCATACCCAAACAGAAGATCCTCCCAGCTGAGCCCTGCCCAAATTCCTGACCCACAAAAGCATCAGATATAATGGTGGTTGTCCTAAGCCACTACATTTTAGGGTAGTGTGTTATCCAGTAATAACTGGAACAAATTGCCAGTGCTTCAGCACCGTAATGAGAAAGACCAAATACATTTCTAATTACCTTGACTATGATCTCAACACAAATGTGTTATAAAAAGAGCTGTTTATGAAGGAAGATTAAACGACTTTTTTTTTTTTTGCCCAAAAGGCTTTCAAATAATAAATTTATCTTCCTCCTGCCAGCTGTTTGTTGGCAAGCTGCCCCCTTTAATCTCGGAGCCTAACGCAGCACGAGCATGAGGCGGAGGCCAAAGTCTTGCCTGTTTGTCACAGCTTTGCCGCACGTGGTGGCTGGTTTACTGGTCCCCGGGGGCCTGGGGAACTCCTGTTTCCTTATACAGCTGGATCTTGGCGAGCCAGTAGAGTGTGTTCTGTCAGTGGTATTGCAAAATAGAAAGTAGGCTCCTTTTCTAGAAACTTTCTTTTCCCTGCAGACTGTAGTGTGTCCCTGCAGTATGTCCATTCTTCAGAGCCTTGCTAATAAATGGGCAGGCAGAGAGCTGGGATGAAGTTTGATGGGCCTAAAAACTTGGCATACACATCCTCCATGGGCCCTCCTGGCTCGCCTGCTACCTCCCCACGACAAGCTGTTGAGAACCTCCAGGCACATGTGCCTGTCTGTTTGATAACCCACCATCTTCTCAGGAAACTGTCTCTCAGCCGGGGTTCTTGGAGACCACTCGAGAGTACTATGCTCTTTTCTATTCCTGACTTCTCCATTAGCAAAACGCAAGTGACTTCTTGATGGAAAGTATGTTTTGAGATGATATAACTTCCCGTTACCCCTCCTTTCTTAATCATGTATTCATGGAACTCACTCTGTGGTGGGCAATGTTCTAGATCCTGGGAACATATTCATGAACAAAACAGACAAAAGTCCAGTGGTTGAGGAACTTACTCTCTAAAGGAGAAAGGGAGAGAGGCACATAAACAGCACACTCAGTTGAACATACTATGTGTTAGGAAGATGAAATGAAAATGAAGTGAAAAACAGCAGGATTGGAAATGGCTGGGAAGGGGAGTTGTAGTGACACAGTGTCTTCTGAGGGGGTCTCCTTGAAGATGGTCTTTGAGCAAAGACCAGAAAGAGATGAGGGAGTCAGTTACATGATACCTGGGGGAAGGTGATTCTGGGAAGAAGAAATTAGCAGTGCAGTGGCCTTTAGTTAGTAGCAGGGAAGAAGCCTGAGACTCACTGAGTGTCATGAGTAGATGAGGTCAGTGGGGTTTATGAGCCATTGTAGGCACCTCTTACTCCAAGAGGAATGGGAGCCCTTGGAGAGTTTGAACAGAGGAGTGATAGGATCTCATGTATGTCCCAGACCACGCTGGCTGCTGCCTGTGCATATATCCTAGGGGAAAAGGGTATAAATGGGATCCCGTAGGCAGCTGCAGCAGTGATAATGGTGAGAGGGTGCTGGCTGGGCTCACAAAGGTAGCAGAGGAGAGGTGAGAAATGGTTGGATTTTTAGTGTTTTAAAAGTAGTACTAATAGGACTTGCTAATTTGGGGTGAGGACAGAAGTCAAGGATGGCTGAGTTTTTGGTTGTAGCTACACAGGTCAGGTGGCCTAGAAAGCAGAGTTGGGGAGCTCAGTAGTTCAGCGTGGGTCTTGTTCCACTTGAGAGGAAGGACTGGCACTCGGACATACAGGTCTGGGGCCTGGGGTGAGGACCTGACTTGAATGAAGAAGCCCTTTGCCAAAGCTGCTTGGTTGTCTCAGGTTAGATTAGAAGGCCTGATCTCAGGTTTCAGAACATGTTCTATTCTGTTGTATCTTATGATTCCCGTCCATCCCACGAAGCCATGGACATCACAGTGGTGACAGGGAATGTCCATGACAACTCTGTTGGTCTGGAGCATGAATTGGACTGTTGACAGGATCAGGTAAAGAGCTGCCATCTTTAGGCTGGAAGAGCATTAAGATAGATTGGTTCTATCACCTCATGTCTCTTGGAGTAGGGGCAATAAGACTGGAAGAAAAAAGTTAGGAAGAATACCATTTTGTCCCAAGAGAATTCAATATAAGAAAAAGCATATTCTCCTTATTTTTATTTTTAATGAAAAATAGTAACTTCCACTTAGTGAATCCTTGTGTAATATTTACTAATTAAAAATAAACAATATCCAAAAAGATGGAAGTCTGAATCTGGATTTCTTTCTCAAGACTGGACATCACTCTGTTGTCCAGGCTGGAGTGCAGTGGCACGATCAAAATTCACTGCAGCCTCCGCTTACCCCCGGGCGCAGGTGATTCTCCCACCTCAGCCTCCTGAATAGCTGCGACTACAGGCATGCACCACCACACCCGGATAATTTTTTGTATTTTTTGTAGAGACGGAGTCTCATTATGTTGCCCAGGCTGGTCTTGAACTCTTGGGCTCAAGTGATCTGCCCGCCTTGGCCTCCCAAAGTACCGGGATTGTGGGCATGAGCCACTGCACCTGGCAGAATCTGGCACTTAAAAATCCACTTTGAGTATGGTTTTCAATATGCCTGTATCAGCTTCCTAGGTTTGCTGTAACAAACTTAAGGCAACAAATTGTGTCTTAAAACAACGGAAACGTATCCTTATAGTTCTGAAGGTCAGAAGACAGAATCAAGGTATCTGTGGGGCCAAGTTTCCTCTAAAGGTACTAGGGGAGCATATCCTTACTGCTTCCAGCGTCTGGGTGTTGCTGACAAGCCTTCGCGTTCCTTGACTTGCAGCTGCTCATTCCAGTCTCTGCCTCTTCTGTCACGTGGCCGCCTTTCTGGGTTTCTGTGTGTGTCCAGATTTCCTCCTTATGACACCATTCATTGAATTAGGGCCCACTCTAATCCAGTGTGACCTCATCTTAACTTGACAGCATCTGCAGAGACCATATTTCCAAATAAGAAATAACACCCTATTTCTCCAGTACCAGGAAATAGGACTTGGATATGTCTTTTTGGGGGACACAGTATTATCCACTCTGATACTGAAAGAAAAGAATGAGATGGAAAAGTTGGTATAAACTAAGGAAATATACTGCTTTAGCAAAATAACAGTTAAAATCATTTTAGTAATGTATTTCATATTTCTTCCTCCTTTTGTAAAAATTGAGACTATATTACGTAAGTTTGATCTTCTAATTTTTGACATTTCAAATGAGATTGTATTCTGTATAATTACTCAGAATAGGGGCAATATGGCGCATATGTTACTAGGAAACTGAGCAGGATTAATATGAGAGGGAGTGACTGAAATTTGCAGTATCCTCACAGGATACCCCATGAATTGCTGAACTGATGAATGATGGATTGTTTTGTATTTTTATGAAATGAAGAGTATTCAAAAGAATAGTGATGAGGGAAATTGAGCTCTAGAACAGGATGATCAACTAGATCAACATGAACTAGTTGAGATCTAGAACAGGATGGACACATAATCTCAAGACCATGGACAGAGTTGGGAAGCCTGTGGAGAGGCTGAAGACATGCTGACTAAGAGCACAGGTTCAGGACCAGGATAGTCCAAACCCAGGCTCTGCTGTGGAACCAAGGGCTCAACCCGTAACCCCTCCAGGCCTTCATTTTCCTGTCTGTAGAAAGGGAACACTGTTCTTATCTCACAGGGCTTTTTGAGGATGTGATGAGTAAATTCCCATAGAGGTGGCATAGCATAGTGGATGAGAATGGATTCTGGAGTCAGATGGTCACAAGGCCAGTCTTGTTCTTACCACTTGCTAGCTTTATGGCCTTGGGCCAGGTGATGAGCCTCTCTGGGCCTCCATTGCTTCCTCTGTAAAATAAGGATGATGCTAATACTCGTTGTTAAGATTAAATGAGTTAAATGAGCTAACACTTGGGAAATTCTTAGAGCAGTGCCTGGCACAGAGTAAGTGGTATTTGAGTATTTTCCATATTGAAGCATGCAATCACTGCCAGGGCTACATAAGCCTGATAAGTGTTCATTGCTCCTGTCACGTTGATAATCTCACCCTCCTGCCCCTGAAAATACCCCCACATCAGATGCCTTTTCCACCTTTATCTGGATACTGAAAAATGCACGTAAAGGGACATTTTACCTTAAGGAAAAGCTTGGACTTTCAAAACAGATGCATTGCAGGGTGCTTTACTTTACCGAAGGACTTACTGTGGGGTTCCATAAATAAACGAGCACTGTAAGGTGGAACTTAATTTACAAAACTAATTCCTTCTTTTCAGGAACATTTTGTTTAAAGTGGAATAGATACTAAGATTGGGCAAATCAAGTGCCCTCTGTTTGTCCATCATAGATCTTGGATTATCCATTTCTGCGTTTTGATGCGTGTCTATGTAGCATTTTTTAGCCCCCAGGATTTTCTTACGTTACTGTCTTAGTCTGCTCATGCTACTATTACAAAGTACTTGAGACTGGGTAATTTTAAAATACAGTAAAACAAATTTATTTTCTCACAGCTCTGGAGCCTGGGAATCCCAAGATAAAGGTGAGGGCAGGTGCGGTGTCTGAGAGCCTGTTCCTCATAGGCTGGGTAGGTGTCCTCACATGGGCTCTTTTAGAAGGTACTAATCATTCATGATGACTTACTCACCACCCCAAAGACCCCACCCCTCAGTACCAACACAATGGAGATCAAGTTTCAACACGTAAATTTTGGGGGACATTCAGACCATAGCAGTTAACTAGGTGTGATCATGATTGACTTTAGAACTACAGAATGTAAGAATTGGCGGGTCCCTGAGAGATTCCCATCTCTCTCCCAGCTGCTGATTCTGCATTCAAGAATGTTGATTCAGACAGTGAGAAGGTGGTTCCCCTTTTCAGAACAAATTCAGTCTCCTTAATTATATTTTAAAGGTGTCAGTTTGGTGCTTGCTTTTAATCTTTCTCTAATACAGCTTTTCAAATAAGATGGTGAATCTACAGAAGTCCCTGCAGACATCAGTATATGGCTACAGTTTTTTGTTTTTTTTGTTTTTTTTTTTTTTGAGACAGAGTCTGGCTCTGTAGCCCCGCCTGGAATGCAGTGGAGTGATCTCGGCTCACTGCAAGCTCTGCCTCCAGGGTTCATGCCATTCTCCTACCACAGCCTCCCATGTAGCTGGGACTACAGGCACCCGCCACCATGCCCGGCTAATTTTTTGTGTTTTTGGTAGAGATAGGGTTTCGCTGTGTTAGGCAGGATGGTCTCGATCTCCTGACCTTGTGATCCACCTGCCTTGGCCTCCCAAAGTGCTGGGATTACAGGCGTGAGCCACCGTGCCCAGCCTATGGCTACAATTTTTATACCACTGTGTTGACCTTACCTTGTCTTTATAGCAGGGGATTTTGGTTTCCATTTGTTACTGTGGTGGTCAAACTTGGTAGCATATTAGAAACCCCTGAGAAGCTTTTAAAGCCATTAGTGCCTTGGGGTTCCCGTCCTCCAGAGAGTCAGCTGTGTGAATTTTAACTGCCCAGTTGATACTGTTGCATAGCTATGTGTGAGTATATCATCTTATAAACATGGCTGATACTTTATCCATGCTAATATTTGCTGTTTTTAAGGTTAGTGAGTTATATTTAAGAAAACCCAAAGAAATAGCCCAAGTGGTTACAGGGATAACTGAGGTTTGGTAAACACTGAAGCTGGAGAGGTAGAATCACCTTACCTAGCCAATGTCCCCAAAGTGGCTGGTGACAAGAGTGTCTCTGAGCTCATCCAAGGCGCGCTTTTGTTTTTGTTTTTGCTATGTGAAGTTCCTCACCCTTGAAACAGCTACACTTGTACTTACAGGAAGCTGAGACTCCCTTTGGACCTAGTCATCCTGTTTTGTGGCCACCACCGTCATAGCAATATTTAAAAACTCCATTGGGCCTTCTGCATCAGTGGCAGGAAGCCTAACTCTATTTTGCTGTCTTAATCCCTGGAGTATATTGAGGCTGCGATGTTCACCAGATCTTGGTAGTTCCAACAATCGCACATACATTTAAAAAATTTTGAAAGACATAAATCTATAGCATGCATCAGTACTGATGCCCACATTCTCTCTCCCCTGCCCCCCAGCTATCCCTTCAGCTGCAACTCTACCATGCCCTTGCATTTGCAGCAGAGTCCCAAGCATACTGTCAGAACCTTGGAATGGTTATATCACAGGCCAAGACAATTTGAGGCTAAATTGTGAAGGTCTAGCCAATGAGAATGAAACATCAATAGTGTTTCCTTCCAGCCTTGTGGCCTTGCAGCAGAGAACGAGGGCAGCTAGAGTTGAAAAGCACTTCTATACCAGAAGCTCCACAAATCGGGCAGGCAGCTAGTTATCTTCTTAAACTGCATTTCTAGTGACCTCAGCCGTGGCCCAGGCAGACCACCCTCCTTTTCATACAGAAAGGTAATTCCGCTAGTAAGTTCAGTCACTTCCATATTGTTTGGAACAGGTTACTCCTAGTGGTCTTGTGGTTTGGGTGTTTGCACCGGGGAACATGTTTAATAAAAACCACACAACTCATTTTGACAGCCTTGGCCCGTCTCTCCCAAAGTGAAGAGCTGCTCGTGACTTTCTTTTTCTATTTTCAGCTTGTGTTTTTTTATTGCAAAATCAGGCATTCCTTTGAATTAATGTGTGTCCTTGAAAACAAAGCAGCCGTGTTTTCAATAGTGCAGACTCTCCCCTCTCTGTTGCTGGTAGATGCGCTTAATGGTAAATAATTTACAAACAAAACGTTCTCCCCTCAGCCCCCTGCCCTCCAACCCCCTGCTTTTGTGCTGATTTATAGCAAGGGTCTCCTAGCCCATACAGGATAAGACTTGTGAGAGTTTGAAACAAACTCACAGCCATGGATTATTACCTGGGCGTATGCGTTATGTGAACGTGTTCCTTCAGAGTAATTACCCAGGAAGACATCCTATCCTTGTGCAGACTTTGCTCAGTAAGAGGCAGGTGACCAAGTGCAAACAGCACAGTGGGTGGGTTCGTAAAGAAGCTGGTTTGAATGTTTACTCTGCCATCTGACAATTCGGTGTCTTGGACAAGTACCCTGACCACACGCCATGCCTCAGTTCCCTTTTGTACAATGGGAGACCAGGATAGAGCAGACCTGATGATTCAAGGGAGGAGAAAATGTTTCTGAAGTACCCAAGATAGAACAGAATGGCAGCTGTTAACCGACAGCAGAAGCAGTCACCAGTGAAATCAGGGAGCTTGCCTCATCCTTAATTCCTACATTTTTTTAAAAAAAGATATTTTTTAGAGCAGTTTTAGATTTACAGCAAAATTGGAAGGAATCGTGATTTCCCATATATTCCCAACTCCACATGCATAGATATTCCCCCCTCACTACCAACATTTTGTGCCCCCTTTCCAGAGTGGTGCATTTATTACAATCAGTGAACCTCAAATGACACATCATTATGACCCAAAGTCCATAGTTCACGTTAGTTCTCACTCTTGTCACTGTATGTTCTGTGGGTTTAGATAAATGTATCATAACAGGTATTTTCCATCATAGTATCATCCACAGTGTTTCCTCTGTCCGAAAAATTTTCTGTGTTCCCGCTATCCCTGCCTCCCCCGCCCACCAGACCCTGGCATCTGCTGACTTTTTTTTCTTTTTTCTTTTTTTTTGAGATGGAGTCTCGCTCTGTTACCCGGGCTGGAGTGCAGTGGCATGATCTCAGCTCACTGCAACCTCTGCCTCCTGGGTTCAAACAATTCTCCTGCCTCAGCCTCCCGAGTAGCTGGGATTACAGGTGACTGCCACCACACCCAGCTAAGTTTTGTACTTTTGGTAGAGACAGGGTTGAAACAAGGATGTAACTGCAGGAGACTTCTACCCTGAAGGGCAGGCTGCTCATTTGGACAGACCATTCTAAAGGGTGGTGCTCATTGTTACATCTGTGCAGTATTCCACATGGGCAGCCTCATGTCAGCCCTGCAAGTGAAGGTCCTCTCGAACACCCTTGTAACAGGCAGCATCACCTGTGGAGGTGGCCATGGAAGAGAAAATAACTTGAGTGAGCAGATGCAGAAAAGGTGCTGAGAGAAGGTGGACTTTGAATTATTCAATGGCGGGATAGTGAGAACCAGAGGTCTGAGAGGACACTTTAAGCAGACTTCTTTGCGTAGTAGTTTTGAAGGTGTGAGATAATGCTGGGGTCTCATTTAGATGGGATGTGAGGGTGAGTCCATGACTGGCCTCTGTCCACAAGGATGACATCTGTATGTTGCCTACTGCTGTCACTTGTGCAGCAGGCTCCCGAATGGAGTTAAGCTGCTGATGTTCCTGATGTTTGATTTTCTGACATGAAGGCAAAGACTAAAGAGGCAATGGCTGCGTCCCCCCCCACCCACTCCACCGGAAAACAGGGCTTCCCTTTTCTTCGTTGAGGGCTCTGGCCGTGTAAGTGACAGAGGGTGGTTAGGCTTCAGAGTCGGAGAGATCTGAGTTTGCTTACTAATGGTGTGACTCTAGTAGGTTAGTGACATCGCTGAGCCTTTGTGCTTACCTGTGAAATGAACACAATCCTGTGTTGTTGAAGAGTTCTTTTGGGTTTCGGTTATAGCCTACATAATGCGAGGCATGAATAGATGCATGGTAAGTTGCAGCCATTTTTATTGAGGATTATTTATCCACATGTCTGCCACCTCTGTGTACAAGGGATGGCTCAGGAATCTCATCGATGAGCAGCTCCACTGGGTGGATGTGAGGATAAAAGCAATGACTCCAGTGGTCCCAGAGCAGGTGGTCAGGTAGTGGGGACACCTAGAAAGATGAATGTGACTAGTTCAGGCCCAAGTCCAAGGGGAATGAGGGACTGATTAATCTTGCCTGGTGGACTGTCCACCTGCCCATCTGCCGATGAAGCACAGCTGCAGGAACTCTTTCACCTCCTTGGTGTGAGTGTGTGGGGAGTTTGCCTTTAGCTGTTTCTTTCAGAGCTGGGTCCCCCAGTGAATGATACATCATTTCCTGGCAGCCCCTGGGGCCCCCAGCCACGTGCTCTGTTTTGCTGGAGTCCTGGGAATCCCTTCTAAGAGAGGTGTGGTCATTCAGAGCCTTCTATACAGGTTACATTTTTGCCACGACTTCAGATGCCATTCACGTGCCAAGTTGGACTCTGTGTGCTCTGTCTCTTCCTCCTGTGGTCTTCCCTGCCTTACCCTTTGTGGTTTCCTTTATGGCAAATTGAAGTCCAATTGCCTGGACAGCCCTGGCCAGTGCAGGGATGTTATTATTGGAAACTCTTCCCATTTAGCACCTGTATTAGTCCATTTTAGCATTGCTGATAAAGACATACCTGAGACTGGGCAATTTACAAAAGAGGTTTAATGGACTCACAGTTCCACATGGCTGGGGAGGCCTCATAATCATGGCAGAAGAAGAAAGAAGAGCAAAGGGATGTCTTATATGGCATCAGGCAGGAGAGCTTGTGCGGGGGAACTCCCCTTTATAAAACCATCAGATCTTGTGAGACTTATTCGCTATTATGAGAATAGCATGGGAAGGACTTGCCCCCATGATTCACTTACCTCCCATCAGGTCCCTTTCGCAACACGTGGGAATTGTGGGAGCTATGATTCAAGATGGGATTTCAGTGGGGACACAAGCAACCCATATTAGCACCTGTCCTGGGATCCTGCTACATAGAGTATTAGGATTTACAATCTCATGTAGGTCAAAAATAACTCATTCTAAAATAATGAGGGTCTCAGCTTTCTCTTTTGAGGGCTTCAGGGCAGTGGCCACATTCTAGTCCTGCAAATTCCCCCTTTCTGCCTACTCAAATTCTTCTCCTCCAACCAGGTAAATGCTCCTAGAAAGTCCTAGAAGCAGCAGGGTTGTCTTGTTTAGCCAGGGTAATCTCTCCCCACACTGGAACACAGTAAGAATGAAGAAGCACTGAGGTCAGAGGTGAAGGGAGAAACTTCTAGGCTACCTGGGAGGGTGCTCTAAGGGGCCTGGAGTCAAGATTCTCACGTGGGGGAAAATCTGTGTGTCTCTTTTTCTGCATGTGCATATTCCTTCTCCCCTCTCTCCCTGCTCTTCCCTCCCCAACTCCTTCCTTTTATTCCCCTCCCTTTTAGCTTACATTGGTGAAGATCAAAAGCTGTGGAAGTGTTGAATGGGACTGGGAATACTCCCCCTCTCTTGTCCAGCTTTCTGCCATAAATTCCCTACCTGCTTGTCTGGCTTGCGTTGGAAGGATTGAGGTCCTTTTTCTTCAATGATGTAGACCACTAGGAGTTCATAAAAACGGTTTCATCAAAAATGAAATTATATATAAATTCAGCTGGAATAGTTTAAGACCCCTTTACCTTATCAAAACAAGAGGAGTTACTAAAAAATTATGGAACCATAAGCCAATGGGAATTTGGAAGACAATTTCACACAAGGATAATGAGATGTGACCAGTCTGACCAGATAGGAACAAAACACTAAGATCACTTTTTAAAATTAAGGCTGTGTTGGCTAAAATAAGTACAGTTAAATGGAACTGGCTAAATCATAGAAAGAACTTTACGTCTGAGACTTTATATAATAAAGCACATATTACAAACCAATAAGGAAGGAAGTATTATTTAACATGTAGGTTTAAAACAACTTGTTTTCTGCTGGCCACAGTGGTGCGCACCTGTGGTCCTAGCTACCTGGGGAGGCTGAGGCAGGACAACTGCTTGAGCCTAGGTGTTCAAGGTTGTAGTGTGGCATGATTGTACCTGTGAACAGTCACTGTGCTCCAGCCTGGGCAATATTAGTAAGACTCCGTCTCTAAAAAACAAAATAATAATAAATAAATACACCTGGCTTTCAATTTGGAAAACATAAATATTTAGTACCCCTCCTCACGTGATAGTCCATGTAATTAGAGATGGAAAAATCAAACGTTTTAAAACTTTATTTTAGAATTCAAGTAAACATGTACTATATAATGGTGGCATCATTTTTAATATGATTAAATCGTTTATGCTTGTGAAGTAAACAGATACTTTGAGGCTAAATACATATTCACATCTTCAGGTTACTTTCTGTTTTCCTTTAACTTCATTTTACAGGAGAAAAAGTTAATTTCTAACTACTAAAACATGAGAGCTTTATTAGATGATTTGTAGCTATGAACAGTTAGCAGTCCTAATATAACACTGAAATCCAAAACCTGGGGCAGCGGATATTCTCTCTCCATTACTATACATGAAGTAAAATATAGTTATGTAAACTTTCTCAGTCTCTGATAATTATAGTTACAAAAAAACTGGGTAGTGTACAGATGCACATAATGAATTCTGAGCACTTTCTCTTATCCTAAGTAGAGACACAGATACTTTTTAATGGTCCTCAAGGTTTAGCTGCAAAGAAACTTTTCTAGGCCGGGTGTGGTGGCTCATGCCTATAATCCCAGCACTTTGGGAGGCTGAGGTGGGTGGATCACTTGAGGCCAGGAGTTCAAGACCAACCTGGCCAACATGGCGAAACCCCATCTCTACTGAAAAATTGGCAGGGTGTGGTGGCATGCACCTGTAGTCCCCACTACTCAGGTGCCTGAAGTAGGAGAATCACTTGAACCTGAGAGGTGGAGGTTGCAGTGAGCTAAGATTGTGCCACTGCACTCCAGCCTGGGGGATAGAGCTAGACTCTGTCTCAAAAAAACTTTTCTATGGAGGATATGTTAGATGTATGTGTCTGAAGATTGCAGACTTATGGGAATAAGAGTTGGCTACTCTACATTTTACATCTTATTTTTTTTCTTTTTTAAAAAAATTAGATTCTATGGTAAACATCTTAATTTATTAAATATTTTTTTTCAATAGCACTGGGTCTCCTGATGTTTCCCAAGCTGGTCTCAATTTCCTTGCCTCAAGTGTCCCTTCTCTCTATGCCTCCCAAGTAGCTGGGGTTGCAGGCATGGGCTGCTGCACTCAGCTCAAATTTTACATCTTTAAAGTGCATGGAAACCACTCTAAAATTAACATAGAAAATTAATCCATTGTTATGGGGGGACATTTACCTCATACATAATGAAGTATAGTTCAAAATTGATTATCTTTCCTAGATTTCCAAAGTCTTAAATTACTTTGAAAGAGTAAATGGATTCTACATCTACTTTGTCCTCAAATCTTACTTTGAGGCAAGTGGCATGACCCGTCAGTGTATGGAATTTCTGATTAATTCTGCATGACATGGAAGTCACATACTGGCTTGATTAGTTCAGGCACTGTGCCTCGTCTTTTCAGCCTGCAGTGGTAATAAGTCAAACAGGATTTTCAGAGGTGGAAGCCTATGATAAGCATGCCTCAGGTCTGGCTTTAGTAATCTCCAAGTCAGAGAAGAATTGTCTTGAAAACTTTCTACTAATGCAGATGCCTTATAAGCCTACCATCGAAAGGGCTGTGTGGTAAAATTCTCCAGGAAAAAGTGTGGATCGAAAGTCAAAGGCCAGCCAGAGCAACAGGGGCATTGCTTTTAACCCATCTCTGAAAAAGTAGCCCCAAGCAGTGTTTGTCTCTGGCTTTCATCCAAGCTCCCGCACTGTGACTGGCTCTTGGCCAGACAGAGACAGGCAGTTACCTCCCTGGTGGAAAACTGCAATTTCTCCCCATTTTGATTAAAGCCACCTTTCTCACATTTCCTGTTTGTTTCTCTGAAGCTGACCTTTGGGAAAGTTTTAAGATGATGGCTTTGCCGTAAGCTGGGCTGATTGATGGTCATGGAGGTGACATCTCCAAAGGTAGTTTTAGTAAACAAAGAATCTAAGATTAGGATTTATAAGCATTCCAAATTTCATTTGATATCAGAAACGTTACTGAATGCCTAAAGCTTGCAGGTAATAATGGGACGTGCAAAAGAAACATGGGTTTTGCTCTTAAGGAGATTTCGGCATAACTTTTTCAACCCCAGATCATATGATGCCATGTTCCAGTAATGATTTTGGTCATTATTGCCGTCTTCTTTGTACTGTACACTGGTATAGTGCAGGGGTTTCCTACTTTGGCTGTTTATTTGAATAACCTGGGAAGCTATATGACGACTAAATCTTGGGTTCCAGTCCCTTATCTAATTGGTTTGGGATGAAACCTAGATAACTAGATTATTGTATGGCAAAGGCTGAGAATCGGTGGCTCATGGCAACCCTGTGAAGCAGGCATGACAGGCAGTATCCTTCCTGTGTAGCAGATGTGAAAGCTAAAGTCTGGAGCGATGAACTGACCTGCCCGACGTGACACAGTTGGTCCGCAGGAAAGTCAGGATGAGAAAGGCTTCCATCTGAACAGGCTTTGAAATGAAATCTGGCAGTCCGTTTATCACATTGTGGCCATTGTGTGAAATTCCTTGGTTATTACATTAAGAATCCGTTTCTGGGAAACTTAATGCAACTTGTCTAATCCTGGCACCCCTCCAACCTTAACAGACTCTTTTGTGTACCGAACTTCTGACTTGGAGGGGAGAAGCATAAAGGCAACTGGGTCTTAGGGCCAGGACTGAGGAATGGGTTTGGCGCCTAGCCCCTGAGGGGAGTTTCACAAGAGACGAGTTCCAGCCAAGATGGCACTGCCTGTCTCTAGCTTGGGAGACCTGTTTCTTCCTTGGGGAGGCATGTTCTCTGAGAAGGGAAAGGGGCAGTGTTTTAGCTGGTCATGTGCTTAATATCTACATTTGAAGCTGATCCAACTTTTTAAATATTTTAGATAATAGCATTTAACCTGAAATTTCTTACTTTGGAGCTTGTGTTAATCACATTTGGGGTCTCCCATGAATCACTTAGCCATCACTTTTCAGGGCCGCCTCCGGCTCCCCTTCCTGTTTTCTTTTTCCATTTTGCCAACTTTTTGTTTAAGATGAGCATTCCCCAGAGCGGTCATCTCTTGATCTCTCTCCCCCACTCTGCCCACTATAAGCCCACAGCAGCCCTCACTGGTTTGACAGGGCTGCCCTGTACTCTCCAGCTCTGGAGGGTTCTTGAGAGCTCATTTCCCTCTAACCCAGATCCTCAGGTTGGGATGTCCCAAGAATATGCTAAGCAGGAGGAGACCAGAGTGCCCATCACATAGGATCTATAAGTTGGTATAGGACCACAGCCGAGCTCAGCTACTAGAGATTCTGTGATGCCTTTAGACTTTCCTCTTGATCCCAATATGGCCATGGTAATAGGATTTTTTAAAGTAATCTAGGTTTAATAATAGTTCCCTTGGTAAGTGCCCTCTCTGCTCTGTAAGAGCTTGCTTACTTTCAACCTTCTTATTCTTTCCTTCTCTTCTGCAACTAGTAAATGCCTACTAAGTGCACTGTTCTAGCTGTGTCCATGAACAAAACAAAGGTCACTCATAAATCTTGCCTTCTAAAGTGACTGGGAGTAGGGGCAATTAGTGGAGGGCAGGCAAAAGAAATAACCCCATACCTATGGGACAAGGCAGCAGGTTAAATAAACTATATGCCAAGTATCATATTGATAAAGAATAAAGCCACTCCTGGCCCTATGCTCACAACAAATGTAGGAGAAACAAACTTATAATTAACTGTAGTATAATGCGATAAAAATATATACCAAATGCAGTGAAAATACCTTTAAGATCTCTTCTCTCTTTTTTTTTCTCCAACAGTTGGTCAGGAAAGGCTTGACCAGTGCAGATGACATTGGAAATGACTCTAGAATGGGAATGGCATCTGAGTAGACAGAAAGCTACTTATTCAGAAGGAATTGTGTGGGTGAAATTACACAGCGTGAATGAGCATGGTGTTAGGGAACAAAAGCATCAGGTTCTGGATGAGAATGAAACCAGAAGTAAAGCTTTGAACAGCCTTGCAAATCCTAAGAGATGACCCTAGAGATGGTAGGAGACCATCCAGGTTTTCAAGTCCAGTGGTTTATACCATCAGAGCAGTGTTTTCTCATGGTCACTTCCATAGAGTAGAAGACAAATATGGGGGAGACTAGGAGGCCCACCCATGGTTAGTCTCCTAATCTAGACTTGATGGAGTTCTGGTCTCCATCGACAGGGCTGGTGGAGAAGGAAGGAAGGAGAAGAAAGAAAAGTGGACATATAGTTGTCAGGCATTTGTCATTGGATATATTAAGTGGGAGAAAGAATGGAGTCATAGAAAACTTTACAGTTTCTGACTTGAACATATAGTTGTGCCGTTAACTAAGAAATGGTACATCCTATGGTTTGTTGTAGAGGTGTGGGAGGACATAATTGTGATTGGACACATGCTTCTTATATGTTAACGTTTGTTGTGAAATAAACAGATGTATGTAGGTTGGGTAATGTCACCCCATTTAATATAGCATATTAACGGAAGTCAGGAGGACTGCGTCCTCAGCTCAGCTTTTAGGACTGTGACCACAAAGTCTTGGAGATGGGTTCAGAACCAAAGAAACAAACATTAAACTAGGCTTGAAGGAAGTGAATTTCAATCAGTCTTTAGACTAGATCAAGATTGAGAGCTCAGGATATGCTTCTGAGGCCCTTCCTTCTGGGTTTCATTGACTAGCAGCCATAGCATGGGTCTTGAGAAAAATTGACCCAGCTGTCTGCTACTCCTGATCCTGGTCAGTGTGCAAAATATATACCAAATGCAGTGAAAATACCTTTAAGATCTCTTCTCTCTCTCTCTTTTTTTTTTTTTTCCTCCAACAGTTGGTCAGGAAAGACTTGGCCGTGCAGATGACATTGGAAACGACTCTAGAATGGGAATGGCATCTGAGTAGACAGAAAGCTACTTATTCAGAAGGAATTGTGTGGGTGAAATTACACAGCGTGAATGAGCATGCTGTTAGGGAACAAAAGCAACAGATTTTGAATAAGAATGAAACAGGAAGTAAAGTCAGTGAAAAGTACCCTCCAAAAGTAGCTTGGGAAGGCAACCCAGACATTATTTGGAAAGACACTGTTGTTTTATTAGTGGGTAAGTGTGTTTTAAATTTAAATTAGAACTATGTGAAAAAACAATGGTAAGTAAATCACTTTTTGTTAAAGACCTTTCTGGGTATATCTGTTCTTTAAATATATTGATATTTAAAATAGAAAATATTGCCCATTAGAGAACCAGGCACAGTGGCTCACGCCTGTAATCCCAGCACTTTGGGAGACTGAGGCAGGTGGATCATTTGAGGTCAGGAGTTTGAGCCGGGCCGGCATGGTGAAACCCTGTCTCTACCAAAATACAAAAAGTAGCCGGGCATGGCAATGTGAGGCTATAATCGCAGCTACTCGGGAGGCTGAGATAGGAAAATCTCTTAAACCTGGGAGGCAGAGGTTGCAGTGAGACGAGATCGCACTACTGCACTCCAGACTGCGTGCAGAGCAAGACTCCACCTCAGGTGCGCACCTGTAATCCCAGCTACTCAGGCGACTGAAGCATGAGAATCGCTTGGACCTGGGAGGCAGAGTTGCGGTGAGCTGAGTTTGTGCCATTGCACTCCAGCCTCAGTGACAGAGCAAGACTGTCTTCCCCTACCAAAAACAAAAAACAAACAAACAAACAAACAAAACCATCAGAGAAAAACATCGTTGTGCTTCAATTTTAAAGAGGTGAGAGGTTTAGAGTTACAAGTGTGGGATTGTGAAAGTCATTAAGAACTAACCATATTGATATATTTTAATTATTTTTTAATAAAGATGGGGTCTCACTATGTTGCCCAGGCTGGTCTCAAACTTCTGGGCTCAAGTGATCCTCCTGCCCAGGCACCCAAAGTGCTGGATTACAGGCGTGAGCCACTGTGCCTGGCCTCTATATTGATATTTTTAATTAAAATTCCACAAGTTAGACAATTGAAGTCTAAAAATAATGGAACATATTGAATGCAGTTTAAAACATTCAGTGTAATTTGTAAGTTTCCCTTAAAATAATTGTTTAAAATTTGCTTACATAGAATCAGATTTGTAAGTTGAACTAGAATTCTTCAGAGGAAAACAGGAATTTGAATTTTAACTTCAATACATTGAATACTAATTTTTAAAATCAGTAAGACAAAACAACTCTTGAATCTTTTCTATATACAGAAATCCCTCTCAAGGGTACAAAAAAATCACACTGACAGAAAACATATTTTGCTGTTTGTACCTTGACATGGCTTAACTGGTGGCAAAATGATTCCTGTGTTCTGCCTGCTACTATGTAGTTGCATGGTTATCCTCTACCACCCCCAACCCCATCCATCCCCTGCAGCTGATGTAGATACACAGGTGCAGAGCATGCTCCTATTTTTGATCCAGTTACTTCCCCTAAGAGCAGGTCTTTGCCCTTCCCACCCCACTCCCCAACTCAAGCTCCTGATGAAGGAGTTTCCTTTAGGTCTGTCTTCTCCAAATTCCTTTAGGATTTAAAGTCCATACCTTGCAATTTAGCACTTAATGATATGCCCTCTTGTCACAGTCTCTAATTCTTTCAGTATGTGTGAGTCCTTCCTTCCCAACCAGACTAGGAATTCTTTTCTTGCTTATTCCCGCATCTTGGTTCCAGCCAGCCATCTAATATGTTTTTTTTTTTTTTTTAAATGACCCTTGAGATTGGGTGAGTTCTTTTCCCTAACCACTTGGAGTGAAAGGAAGTCACCCAAGGCCAGCTTTAAGACTTGTCTGCATGGGGCAGCTTCCGTTGCATAGCACTGCGCTCAGGCTTCAGATACCTTGGTTTGCATCTTGGCTCCATTATTTATTGGCTGGTGTGATCTTGGCTAATTTATTTCAGCTGTCTAAGCCTCAGTTTCTACAGGCTCTTAGCCCAGTTCCTGACAAATAATAAAGCTCCATAAATAATCATTGTTATTGGTAAAGTCAGCTGCCCAGAAAACCTCTACTTTCTAGGGAAGAATAGAATGACACAATCTCCAGCAAGAGTGCGGGGAAGCACTCTCCATTAGCCCTAGAATTGCTGTAGCCTTTTTGCTGCCTTGGGGAAGACAGGAGGCTGGGGCCCTCTGAGCATTGTTCTAAGCTGCCACCACAACACTGCCTGGAGGGAGGGTTATTAAGGGCGTTTGAAGAGCCAGTGCTTCTGCCAAAGAATTAAGATCTTATTTGTCACTTGAGATTGGCCCCAGTGGCTCTTAACCTGTTCAAAAATGTGCAAAGACTTGTTGACTGAGATACTATCCTCTATCTAAGCCTATGCTTAGACCTGTGAATTCTGGAAACTGAGTAGAGGCATTCACTGGCTTAGGGGTATGAAGAGTCATGCCAAGCCCAGCAGCCTGTCACTTCTGAGTTGGACTCCAGGTATGTAGCTTGGAACCAGCAAACAGTAGACTTTACCCTGCTCTTAAGACTTTATGGACATCTGTTTTCTCAGTGACTCTATATTTCAATCTATAACTCTGAACTTGATGCGTAAGTCTCAGGCTCACTTTCGAAGCCTTTGATGTCATGAATGGCATTTTCCTGCACTCGGTATACAGAAAAATGCTGCTGCTGCTGCTTTTTTTTTTTTTTTTTTTTTTTTTTTGACAGAGTCGCGCTCTGTTTCCCAGGCTGGAGTGCAGTGGCACAATCTTGGCTCACTACAACCTCAGCCTCCCAGGTTCAAGCGATTCTGCTGCCTCAGCCTCCCAAGTAGCTGGGGTTACAGGCACATGCCACCATGCCCAGCTAATTTTTTGTATTTTTAGTACAGATGGGGTTTCACCATGTTAACCAGGCTGATCTCAAACTCCTGACCTCAAGAGATCCACCCACCTTGGCCTCCCAAAGTGCTGTGATTATAGGCATGAGCCTATAATCTGTGCCTGGCCCAGAACAATGCTTCTTGACAGTCCTCTGCTTCACTCACGTATGGGCTTCTCCTAAAATGTGTTTTGAATAATGGTCTTTCTGCTTTCTGAAAACTTTGGCCATGCATTTCCTTTTGAGTGGTGATCAGTGGCTCATAAAGAAAGGCTATATACACATATGCATCCCAGGAGCCCTTTCCTTTCTTTTCTCTCTAGTCCTGGCTGACACTCTGTCCACCTCTTACTCCAAAGCAAGGGAAGAAGCTACAAGTAGCAGCTGAGTGATACTTAATACATTATGAAGGCAGAGCTGCAGTGTGATGTTAAGATTGCGTTGATCATATGTTGGAATAGCCAGAGCCAGCGGTGAGATCTCTTCTCAGAACCGTGCAGGTGTGGAGCTCCCAGTTCTTTGAAAGCAAGCATACTGTTGCAAACAGGTTAATTTCCTCATTGTCTTTGTGCTAAAGCTTGAAGTCCCACATAGTGAAAGTATTCAGGAAGCTGAGTGTACCTGATTCAAAGGGCATGGGCTTTGGGGCATCTCAGTTGACTGTTATGCATAATAGAGATGTTGTGGGCTGTGCCCACATCAAACCCTTGCGCCTTTCCTGTTGGCAGCCTGTGAATCCCCAGGGGCGCTGGCAGAGCAGGTGGGAGCTGCATCCTGAAACCCACTTTGCTAGCTGGCTCTGTGAAGAATGCGCCGGTTCACCTTTGACCTCCGTGTGGGGCTCCGTTCCTCATGTGTCCATCTGGGGCTTGTTGGGCGTATTTTCTGAGTGACCTCTGGAGCCCTCTTAGGAAGTAGCTGCAGGCACCCATGCTCCTTTCCCTGTTGGAAAACAAATCAGACAAGGCCAGATATGCAAGGCGTGTGAGATGAGCCCTTCTGAAAAGGAGCACTTAGACAATCTGTTGAAAACACATTAAATTTTGGTGGATTCCAAAATCTTTTTTTGTTCTGAAGCTTTGTTCTGTCAAGACCGCTTGAGGATAAAATTTTCTCTGACTAGAGTCTAGTAATCTTTTCTGTTCTAGTGGTACGTTGGCCTGTTACTTTATTGGGGTATTTGGGAGGCAGGAGGGGTAAGGGGCAATAGAGCCTAGAATGATGTTAAATGGTCTTTATATTAAAATCCATTCTTGGAAGTTAATTTTGGAACAGTATCTTAATACCTGCACAAAAGTATCAGGACACATAAATGACTTTGTATCCAAAACCCAACTTAAGATATGAGACAATGAGACACTTCAATAAAGTTAATGCACCTGCTTGGTCATCCCTTCCTCTTTTCAGCCCTCTCTGCTCCAGCCAGATTTAGCCACTGTTGCAAACTTGGTGTTCATTGCTCCCATGTACTTTCCTCTACTTTTAAACTTAGGCATGTATCCCTAAGTGACAGAGTAGTATTTTTCATGTTTCTAACCTTCATATATTTTGTGTGTCTTTGTATGACTTTCTGCTAAATATTAGGTTTGTGTGCTACATCCAGGTAAACTCAAGCAGTTCTCATTAGCTGGCGTCCACTTTTCTATCATATCCCATTGCATGAATAAACCAAAGTCAGAAAAAGCACTGATTAGTACAGAAGAAAATGGAAATCTTGCCCAATCACATTGAATATCGTCCCTGGTATTTGCCTAATCATCTTGAAATAACTGGGTCATTACTTGTATGGGTAGGTTTTCTGGTATATTTTAAGAATTGAAAAAGTTATGCTTTCCTGATGTTTATAGGAGAGGAATAGACCCTTTATAGAGAATGCCTTTGCAAATACACTTAAATAAACATAACACATGAAGAATGTATTGGGTAAGGGTGAAACTGATCATGAGTAAAGATACTTTTAGAGTAAACTAGGCCAAAAAGTAAGAAGTTCATGACTAAATTGTGGCAGTAGGGATTCAGGGAAATAGAAAGATTTAAGAAACACTGAGAGGGTAGAACCTATAGTACTTGGCTGACCAGATGTGGAGACTGAGGTAAGGGAGAAGCCAAGGATGACTCCTGTCTGGCTTTGGTCTACTGGTTGAGCAATGGAACTGTTCTCTAGCATGTGGAAAACCTAGGAAGGAGCTGTTCTAATGGTGATGATGGTGGATTTTAAGATAATTTTAGATGTGTACCTGCTAAGTTTGACACATCTGTGAGATATGCAAGAGGAACTGTTCAATAAGCCACTGCATATGAGTCTGGGGCACAGAGATTTGTGAGCAGGAGATCTACTTTTGAGAGTCACTGGAATATGAATGGTGGTTGAAGCCAAGGAAGTAGATGATGCTTCAAGATGTGTTTGCATGAGAAGGGAAGATGGCTGAAGACAGAACCCAACAGAATGCTAAGGAATCGAGAAGCAAGTATGGGGAGCAGTGGCCAAAACACAGAAGGAGAAAAGTGCTGTCTCAAAGATAGAGGGGAAGTTTCAGGAAGGAGGAGTTGGTCAACAGATCCACATATGACAAGTCACGTAATGCAAGCACTCAAGTCTGTTGGATTTCCCAACACAGAGGACATTGGTGACCTTCAGGAGAGCTGTGTAAGTGGAAGGTGGGGGATAGAAGCCTGATTACTGATTAGCAAAGACTGGATAATGAGAGAAGAGATGACACATATAGATGACTGCTTCAAGAGATTTGGATGAGCCCAAGAGAAACAGATGGGTAGCAAGGGCCTAATGTGTAGGTTTGAGGAAAATCTTCTATTTTGAATACAGGAGAGGCATGAACACTTTTATGTGCTAAAGGGAAAGACTCGGTGTAGAAGAGAAACTTGATTATGAACAAGAGAGAAGTTTTCACTAATCCACAGTAAACACTTTCTATTAAAGTTTCATTTGAAATGCTTATAATCCAGTCTTCAAAGTTTCCCCTTGAAAATTCTTACCTCTCTTGAGTAGTTAACAAATTTGACTTCAAAGAGCCTTCCCTAGATCATTTCATTGCTGATGTGAAATTTAAAATGGGGGCTTGTTCTTGTGCCTTCTCTAAAACACATCTCTCAAGCAGGTGGTAAGGACTGAGGGTGGCTCTTCTTAGAAATGCTAAGATGGTATTTGGCAGGAATGACTCTAAATCATTTTGTCTTGCATCAACACGTTGGCCCAAGTTTCTTAAATAATCTCTGACATGATCAGGAAGTAGGAATCTAGGGGGTCTGGAACACAAAGTTAAATTGTAGTGTTGACCTGTAGGGAGTCCAAAGAAAATCCTGGAAAAGGAATTGTGTAAATAACAATAATAGCTAATGCTTATTGAACACTCATGTGACAAACGCTACTGAGTACCTTGTTTAATATATTTCTCTTTAATTTTCAAAATAAACCCCATTACGTATATACTTTTTAATCCCCATTTTTACTTGTTTGTTTATTTATTTATTTATTTATTTATTATTTTTTGAGATGGAGTCTCACTGTCGCCCAGGCTGGAGTGCAATGGCACAATCTCAGCTCACTGCAACCTCCCAAACTGGAGTGCAGTGGTTGTAATATCAGCTCACTACAACCTCCGCTGCCCGGATTCAAGAGATTCTCCTGCCTCAGCTTCCCAAGTAGCTGGGACTACAGGCACGTGCCACCACACACAGTTAATTTTTAGTAGACAGGGTTTCACCATGTTGTTCAGGCTGCTCTCGAACTCCTGACCGCAGGTGATCCACCTGCCTCGGCCTCCCAAAGTGCTGGGATTGCAGGAGTAAACCCCTACATCTGGCCGTTAATCCCCATTTTTAAATCAGGTAAATCCAGAACCTGGGGTTTGAAGAAATTAATCAGTGTCACACAGGAAGTGGTTCAGATTTGAACCTGGGTTGAGACCAGAGTCCGTGTCTAACCGTTGTGCAATGTTAGCTTTCAAGCTCAGCAAGGTGCCCTAGGACAGAATCTGAGGCTGCTGAGAGCAGCTGAAGGGAATAAGGGAAGAATGAATGTCTAAATCCAGCTATGCCCAGTTCCTTTTTGCGTAGTGTGATTTATGGGACTATGTAATGATGATGCTTTGCAGTTTTATCTTTACAGTCAGTCCCCAACTAAGGAGTTGTACCCAATAGTTCATTATATGTCTGTTGTTTGAAATTTGGAATGATTCTGCAACTGGAACAATAATGGTAAATAGTGAGTAGGCTCCAGTCTAGCTCATCTGAGTCTGTGGAATAATCCACCCATAAACTGGTTCAGATAATCAGATTCTGGACTCTCTGAGGGCTTTCATGTCATTCGTGAACTCCTGGGCCATATTCCACAGTGCTGACTGGTACATGCTTATCTAAATGTCAGCCAAAAGCATGCAAAATTAGAGAACCAAATCTGCATTGTAAAAATACTATGTTTTCAGCTGTACTGGACAGGACTTTTGGCTCAACCTTTGTTTTCAAGAGTAAGTACCATGCTTTCCTTTGATTGGACTGACTGAGGCAGTGAGTGCTTATGTGCATTTTTTTTTCAATTCAGCACACCTTTTATGGAATACCTACTCTATCCTACCCTATGCCAGGCCCTGCACCGGGCACTGGGGATACAGACATGATTTGGACAGTCTCATGTCCAACTAATTATAAAACAGTGAGATAAGTGTCACAGTAGAAGCATGAACCAAGGAAGCACAGCACATTTGGAGTGTGGGCATTTATCAGCAAAGGTTTCTTTGAACAGCTGGTGAAATATGTAGTCAGAGAAATAGCATTCTTCTTGCAAATATAAGGTTAACCCATTTTGGTTAACAAGGCACTCATGTTCAGATTTTTCAGATAAAAAGATGATTTTTTTTCTTCTAAAACAGCATGGGTAACAAAAGATTCAAGATTAAGATACAGCCTCCGGAGATGATTCTTGTGTTTCTTGACACCCTTCCAAGGTTTGTTTATGTCACCCTGGGGCCCCGTGGAGATGCTTGGTTTGTAAATGATCCGTGCAAGATGCAGGGAGTCGCATATGGATGGGATGTTATCTTTGAAGAGTAAAGTTATGTTTACTACTTTCTTTGAAGACAGTTTGTAATGGGATGTCATGACAGCCTTGTTAAGTATGCAGATAATGAAAATCAGCATCTGACTTCTAAACAAAAGTCGGGGGGAAAGTGCACAGAAAGCCAAGATTTCACCCATGTGCTTTGCGGTTTGCCATGTGGACACTGTCTTTGTCCCAGATGCCTCGCCGCTTTCCCTGAAAGGGTCACTGTGTCCTTCTGTCACATCTGAGGAATTCCATCCTAAGGAAGTAAATAACCAATTTGTGGGAGTTCCAGTGCCTCTAAGGTCTGTCATGGAGTGTGCAAAAGATACACAAATGTGATCTCTGCCCTTGTCTGAAGTATTTTTCCGAAACAATGAATGGACAGTTAAGAATTAAGCATGTATTACTAAGAAAACTTGACTTGTTTTGACAATCATTAAACTTTGGGGTAAATGGGAGTTGAATCGCAAAGCACTATAGGGGTTGAGATCATCGTGGTTGCTTGAGAGCAGTGGCGTGCTTCAGGCGGAAAGCTACAGCTCGGACATTCGAGCATCGCGATTTCTCCTGGTAGCAGATGTCTGACTGGGGCCTGGCTCGCTTATTTCCCCAGTGGAGCAGCTCACTTCCACCTTCACCTTTTCCTCCCAAAGACTGCTAGAGGGAGGATAGCTTATCCCAAAGCCACTCCTAGCAGGTGTCCACTTGGCTCTGGAACCTTTGTCTGGCAACAACTCAAGTACGTCTTATGTTTCAGTCTGAGGGTTTGCTGGGAACGTGAGGTATTTTATCATCCACCCAGAAGTGTTATTTTGGGAGAAACGAGAGGCAGAGTCCCCACAAGCTCTAGGTGGGTCGCCATCTAGGCTGTTGAGAGGTCAAAGAGGCTCCTTGTCGTCCCCTGGTTTTCCAGCAAAGCCTTAGCATATGAGAGATGATCCTGGAATACCTAGTAATTATGCAGAATGGCTGGCCACTGGGGAATGCTGGCCAACCTAAGAGTTACCCACCTGGACCACATTCTTTTTCAGGCTCACTTGGCATGATGCTTCTGCCATGAAGCCCTTCTCCTGGTGGGGTGAGATGCCCCTTTAGTCTGTGCTGTACTCCAGCTAGTTCATGCCCTATCCCAACCATCAACCCACCTGTTCTCTATAAGGATAAAACTTGTCATTTTCCTCTTGTTATCACTGTGACTGGCTTTTAGCATATAGAGGAAAGATCCAGCTTTAGTGTTCTTAAAGTGTTTAGCTGTTCCCTAAAACATGTTGCAGAAAATGTTATATCAAAAAGATCAAAGTTCACATCACTGCCAGACTCCCTCCTCCTCCATTTCTCCCTGTTGTGCCTCCCAGGGGCAGCAGCCTCTGCTGGGGCAGAACCACCAGCTCCTGTGCAACAGATGACACTCCTGCTGTGGGCACTTTTCCCAGCCTTTGCAATCAAGTCAGGCCAGAACATGCTTTCAGGAGGGCATTGCTTTAATCTTCAGGCATGATGAACACGGTGTAGGTGACAGTGACTGTGGATACTGAGCTCCTTTCTCCAGTCTTGGGGTGGGCCTGGAGCTGCCAGGTCCCTACTGATCACTGGATAAGATGGATGTCTTGCCCCATTCTGACCCTACCTATCAAGCGTCTTAGCAACAGCTGACCAAGAACAAATGATACATTTTTAGAGACTTGGTATTTGTTTAAAGTACATATACTGCTAAGCCGACAAAACCAGACAGTGTACATTTCAGGTTTTAAGAAGCAGACATCCTGGTCTAATGCATCTCAAAATTATCCTTCTGAAGAGTTGTCCAAATTGGACATTGAAACAAATGCCTATTGAAGCAATCACATACCATGGAAATTTCCTTCTTTACGAAATATCTCATATCTGCTTGTTTAATTCACGTTTTTCTGTTACAGAAGTAGATGATCAGCTCTCCTTTTAAATACAGGTGACTGTGGCCAGTTACTTAGTATGTTGGCTGATATCAAGGGAGTAGTAATTTGACTTTATTGTGTCTGACCAGTAATGTGGACTATAGAGAGGGCCAGTTTGAGACCCTCATCTGCTTTTTTTTCCTGGATAAGTATCTCTGTTCTATGTGTCCTCCCACCCCTAGCCCTATGAAAATGGAAGATGGTGCAGTCTAATGGTTAAGAACTCAGGTGTGAGGTCAGATGGACTTGGGATCAGACTCCAGCTTCACATGCACAGGCTCTGCACCCTTGGACAACTTGCCAAACCTCTGTGTTTTGTCTTGAACCTATGAAGAGGAGTAGCATGCTGCTTCCTGGCTCTCTCCATCATTGTTTTGGCCTTACGTGCCCCTCCATCAGCGAAGCTCTTATGGGGTGAAGAGGGGCCCTCGTTAGATAAGTTTTCCAGTTTCTTGTTTACTTTCTCCTCCATTGGACCCTCCCTTACTTGCCTGCCTAAGAGGAGACAAAGTACCGGAGAGAAACTTCCCATTTTAAAATATGTGGATTGTATCAATGGTCACATGTATTCCGTGTCAGGCTTCCCAGTTCATTTTTACAACAGCACTACAAAGGCATCCTTTTTGGATGTGGAAACAGAGTCATCGAGAGGTTGAGGACCTTTCGGCCTGAAGAGGTCGGGACAGAGCTTCAGATGTCCACCTCCAGCACTTGGCACTTCCTCAGATCTCCATCCTAGCTGCTTTGTATCTTTCTCTTCTAATGTACTTGCCTGGTCTCCAGTATTTTAACAAGGATAAGATGTACTGTTTCTCCTAAAATAAAATTGGTGCTGTGTATCGTTCTAAAAAGATAAGGGAAGGTTTTCTGGGGTGGGAGAAAGAAAGAACAACTTTGTAGTAGGAAGAGAATGCTAATTTCATTTTGTGTTCTTGCTGGATTTAATAACAACACAGGAACATATAATTAGTAGATAATTCTGTAATTACTTAAAGATGAGCAAAAACTTGAAAATGACCCAGGATGTGAAAGGTCTTGAAGCAGGGAGGTATCTTCCCTGGAGGAGGCCAGAGACTGTATTTAAATCAGATGTTTTACAGAGAGATGAGCCATCTTTATCTTTAAAGGCCAAATTCTGACTCCTCACAGGGGTAGAGGTAAGTGATTGTTTTAGAAATAATAATAATAAAAACTTTATTTACAAGAACCTTTAACCAAGGACCTGAATGGTCTACTTGAAATTAATTCATGAATCCTCACAACACTTATTTTCTCTCATTCCTTCACCTACTTAAGCCCCAGGGACCAAATTCTATGCCCTAATATTTGAGGCAAGTCACAGCTTCTCTTCTTCTAATATTTGAGGAAGTCACAGCTTCTCTTCTTCTCATGGTCATTTTAGAATCTTCTGAGCAAATGGTTAGTATTTGGCTATGGTGGATACACACCCTGGATTTTTTTCAGGGATAGTTTAAGAACTATTGTCCTATTAGTGCTCTGTGTGTAAGAGCTAACAAATGGAGTTTTCTCTTCCTGGGAGCATGTGAGTGTGATTTGAGCTTACCTCCTTTAGTTCCCATGACAGCCCTAGGAGGTCAGTATTGTTACTGCATTTTATGATTCGAGACAAGACACAGAGGCTTAGCAAGTTGTCCAAGGGTGCAGAGCCTGTGCATGTGAAGCTAGAGTCTGATTCCAAGTCTGTCTGACCTCAGGCCTGAGTTCTTAACCATTAGGCTGCACCATCTTTCATTTCATCAGAGCACATAGCAGCTTTGACCACTCTGTAGTCTTCTGGCCCTTACCCCTTGTTCAGGCCTTGCTTCTCTCTGTGGGGTCCTCTTCCCCATGCCTCTTGCTTTCCAAGTCCTACTCATGCCTCAAGGCTTCCCATAAGGCCTTTTCTGGTTTTTACAACTTATGGTGATCACATCTTAAGATTTTTTTCCAACTCAGGACTCAGAGGGCTTTTCTCTTTATCCAGTGTCTTGTTACATACATATATATGCCCTTTTTGTATTTATGTATTTTCTGTTTTCAATGTGGTTTTTTTAAAATCTAGATCTGTGTAGATGGGAAAACTTACTTATCCAATGGTTTATACTGGATTTATTCTTTGCATACATACTAGGGATACAAAGAAATATGAAAGATCAGTGCCTTGAATCTTTGCAATTCTAATGAATTGATGAAGGAAGAAAGAAACAATCACATAAAGATGATGATAATAGTGTGTATAACTTCATGATCTCTCTTCTGGTATGGATGTTGAAAGGCAGAAGCAGAATAAGACAGACAGTCACAGGAAAACTTAGCTCATTTTGCTGCTCCAGTATCTTCTGCCATTGTATCACCCTGAAGAAGGATCTTGGCATTATCTGAGTTTGCATTTTTCTTAGGTTTTCATTAGCTTCATGTGACCCAATTTGTGGTGTTAGTAAATATATATATATATTTTTTTAATGATATTCACATTTGTAATAACAAATGGTCTCTTGCAAATGATGGGCACTTACTTGAATTTAGGTGGATCTTTTTTTGGTATTTCTTACTCCAGTCTTGCTGTACCATGTCTATTTTTAAATGTTTCAGATTTGCGGATGTTCTCACTTTCCTTTATAAGCAAGCTAATCAGTTGTTGAATTTGCTAATCATTTAAAGATGAGCAAAGTGGAAAAGGAAATATCTTTTGGAAAAATTAATAGTAACAAGGGAGGGTGTTGAAGGGTGTGTATGGTGGGAAGGCACAATTTCTTCTAAAATTTCAAAGATTTAAATAGAGAATCTGGCTCAACAAAAGAATGCACTCCCCTCACTAATTCCATAATGTCCCGTGCTGGACATATACTTTCTCCGCACAAGTTTTGATGTTAGATGATAATAAAAGCAATTAAAAGAAAACTGAGGCTGGGCATAGTGGCTCATGTCTAATCCCATCTCTTTGGGAGATCAAGGTGGGCGGATCACTTGAGCTTAAAAGTTTGAGACCAGCCTGAACAACATGGTGAAACCCCATGCGCTCGTCTGTTTTAATGCTGCTAATAAACACATACATGAGAGTGGGTAATTTACAAAGGAAAGAGGTTTAATGGACTCACAGTTCCACATGGCTGGAGAGGCCTCACAATCATGGTGGAAGATGAAGGAGGAGCAAAGGCACATCTTACATGGCGACAGGCAAGAGAGTGTATGCAGGGGAACTGCCCTTTATAAAACCATCAGATCTTGTGAGACATATTCACTATCATGAGAACAGCATGGGAAAGACCCTGCCCCCATGATTCAGTTACTTCCCACTTGGTCCCTTCCATGACATGTGGGAATTATGGGAGCTACAATTCAAGATGAGATTTGGGTGGGACACAGCCAAACCACATCACCCTATCTCTACCAAAACTACAAAAAGTAAGCTGCTCATGGTGTTGTGTGCCTGTAATCCCAGCTACTCAGGGGGCTGAGGTAGGAAGATCACTTGAGCCTGGGAGGCAGAGGTTACAGTGAGCTGAGATTGCATCACTGCACTCCAGCCTGAGAGACAGAGTGAGACCCTGTCTTACAAAAAAAACCAAAAAACAAAAAACCCCTGAGACATAGCTAATAAAATAGATCCCTATCCATAGTACAGAATGGGCCCCTTCTTCCCTCTGAAAGCAAGGGAAATGGGTTTAGAAAAGTTGCTAAGGAAAAATTACTATTTATACTCTCCTCCCTGCCACCCCTTACCAACCTTAAAGCCTTCTTGAAGGAAGATTGGTTCCAAGGCTAGGGGATGACAGGTGAAGATGCTAACTGAAGAATCAAGACCATATTACTCTACATAAGGAAAGAGAGGGAGTGGCTCAGAAGGGAGGAGTTGGTGGTAACCAGCCCCAGGGGGCAGGAGGAGATATGGGGATGGTTGGAAAGAGAAAGCTATGAAGCCACTGTCTTTGAGAGAGGAAATTTAGCGGCATGGGGAACCTTTGCTAACCCAGGTGAATTGTAACCCTCTCCTTCATCTTCCCACATATCCTTCAGTGGAACCTACATTGTTCATTGAAAGTGGTGGTCCCCAACCTTTTTTGGCACCAGGGACCAGTTTTGTAGAAGACAATTTTTCCACAGATCAGAGGTGGGGGATTGTTTGGGGATGATCCAAGCACATTACATTTATTGTACAGTTTATTTCTATTATCACATTGTAACATACTTCTATAACTCACCATAATGTAGAATCAGTGGAAGCCCTGAGCTTGTTTTCCTGCAACTAGACAGTCCCCTTTGGGAGTGATGGGTGACACTGACAGATCACCATGCATTAGATTCTCATGAGGGCGTGCAATGTACATCCCTCACATACACAGCTCACAAGAGGATTTGCCCTCCTATGAGAACCTCATGCCGCTGCCGCTGCTCTGACAGGAGGGTGGAGCACAGGAGGCAATGCTCATTTGCCCGCAGCCCAGTTCCTAATGGGCCACAGACCTGTCCATGGCCCAGTGGTCAGGGACCCCTGATTTAAAGGGACAAAAATACCTAATATTTTTCTGACATACACAGCAAAAACAATAGTTGCAAGACTAGGGGCTCCTAATGACTCACATGTTTTGTTAGAAAACTCACCAGCGTTCCGTGGGATTAGGGTGAGTTTTTGCTGTGAAATGGTGGATGGAAAGGAAGTGAACCAGGGATGGCAATGTCTTTTTTTTTTTTTTTTTTTCCACTATTAGTCCAAAGTCATGGAATATTTTGTTAAGAATTTACTTTAATTGCCGGCAACTATTGTCTCCACTTTAGAAATGCCTAAATCTCTTTAGGAGCCTGTCATGTCTCTGACTCTAGTCTATCCATAGACCCCCGGCTATGTGTGTTGCCTGCATTAATTCTTCAGGCAGGAATTATTGCTCCTGTGGTACACATGAAAAAGTTAAGACACAAAGACAGTAAGTAGCCTGCTCAGGATCTCATGGTCAGAAAGAGACTTCGAACCCAGATTTGATAATAAATTGTATACTTTTAGCCAGTGTACCATAAGTGATAAGAAAATTCAGTAATGGCCAGGAATGATATGTGACTATATGAGTGAGCCGTATTAATGAATTCCATTCATTACACAGTGGTGATGAGGATTAAGGAAATGAGCTGCAATAGAAGGGTTGCTGTTTCCATTTTAGTCTTCATGTAATTCAGTGCACCTTCTGTTTTATCCAGGTATGGCAATTACATTAATTCTAGATGCCTGATGGATTCCAAACTGCATGTTTTCTTAATTGAGTGCTTGCATATATATTATCTTTTAAAATTAGTTCTAAATAAGATGATGAATTAATGGTATCCAGCGTGGTGCCTGGCACATAATATAATTTGTAGATCTTTATAATATGACTTACAAATCCTTCACCCAGCCTTCATCTGTCCCTTCTTCCTCTTTTCCCATCTCCTTCCTTCTTGCTTCCTCCCATCCTTCCTGTATGAGTCAAGACTCATTGGGTTGAGGGTGGGAGGAGAAAAATAACTAGAAAAAAAGTAGTAGTAGAAGAAGAAGAAAGGTAGGTTGGTTAACGAAGAAGAGAGGAGGAAAAGTAGCAGTAAAGTGTCCACCTAGAAGTGGGTCTGATATCAGCCATGGCTGAATTTAGGGACTGCCAGCATCTCCAAGATTTGATGTTTCTCCATCTTTGGTCTCTGCCCACCTCTGTGTTGGCATCATTCTCAGGAACGGTTTGCATGAATTGCATCAGTTGCTTGGCTATGGGGATTCAACAGCCTCCAGAAATGCCAGGTTCTCACCCTTGAAGCCTCCGATTTAGTAGAGAGTGTTTTCAAAAAGATCACGGAATTGAGCCTGATCTCCAGCTTGGGTCATATGTCCATCTGAGAACTGCTCACTCAGGTCAGGGGAATGTGGAGCTCTGACTGGCCAGGTTTGGATCATGTGTGACCCTTGGCTACAGGAGTTAGGGCCACACCTACCTCAGCTACATGGATAAATGGTGGAAGGAGTGACTCTTCAAAGAAAACGGGCACAGAAGTAGTACTGTGGGTTGGTTAGCTGAACAGCATTTCCAGCATCCACCTGCTGTGCTTCCACATTTCAGAGGATGGAGAGCTAGAAATGGCATTCCCAGATTCCTCAAACCTGGCATTCTGGGTGCGCTTTAGGTCCTGTTGGTCATCTGCACTCAGGTGAAACCTGAATTCAGAACTGAGTCGGGAAGTAAAGGAGCAGCACATGTGGCTGATGCAGACTGTGTTTGTGGCAGTGCGATTCGGCTTCCGGCAAGTTCATATGGTAGCTTCCCACAGTTGTGAGGGGGCGACTTTCTGTATCACAACAGAGGCAGTGTGCTTTTGGAATGAAGGGGACATTTTGGCAGCTTAACCTAGTTCCCACTACTTCAAGCTTGGTACATCACTGGTTTTATAAATCACTTGGTACTCGCTAAAAAATCCCTTTGTGCTAATGCTAGCTGGTGCGCTCTCTGTTGTCTGCTGATCCCTAACCAGTGTTCTCACTGGAAGATGAGGGCATGATACTGGTTAAGCAGCTCAACCCATGTCCACCAATGTTCCTAACCTCCATTTCCCCCGGATTTTCTCTTTTCTGACTCTAGTGTCCTTTCTTTCTTCTCTCCCTCTCCGTTCCCTCTCCGTTCCCTTGAAATTCAGGCTGTGAGTCTCCAAGCTCTGTCCTTTGAGAGAGATTAGAAATAAATGATCTACCCTTTTCTTTAAGAGGGCTAGGAAGTATCCTCAACTATTTTGGAACCTCTCAGTTATCCTGACTTTGGGTAACTGTGTTCAGTGTTTTCAAGACTAAATTTCTTGATAGGACCTCATGGTCTTATTACTGATGCAATTCATGCAAACCATTCCTGAGAATGAAGCCAACACAGAGGTGGGCAGAGACCAAAGATGGAGAAACATGAAGTCCTGGTGATGCTGCCAGAGTCCCTAAATCCAGCCATGGCTGATACCAGACCTACTTCTAGGTAGACACTTTACTGTTACTTTTCCTCCTTTCTTCTTCGTTAACCAACCCACCTTTCTTCTACTACTTTTTTTGTAGTTATTTTTCTCCTCTCACTCTCAACCCAATGAGCCTTGGGTCAAACAGAGAGGATGGGAGGAAGCAAGAAGAAAGGAGATGGGAATTTCTCATCGATTGGCTGTAAAGATTAAATAGCATGCTGTATGTATGTGTTACACTGAGTAAATTCTGTAAATGCTTCCTTGCTCATGCCTTATTCTTACCTGTTTTCTTCCTTTTCTGACACCACATTATGTTGACTAATAGCTATTATCAGTGAAGCACGTATTGCATGCCCAGGCATTCAAAGTGCTTTATATGAATTGACCTTGTTTAATCCTCATAACCTCATGAGACAGGTACTTTTATTATTTTTCAGATGAGGAAATGGAAGCACTGAAGGATTATGTAACTTGTCTGTTTATGCAACTAGGAAGTGGCAGAGCTGAGATTTAAACCCCTAGCCTGATCCCAGAGCCAGGCTCATAACCACTGGCTGGTTTGCTGCTCTATTCCCAGTGCCCTGGCCAGCTCAAGATTAAATGCATGTGGAAGCCTTTGATTATTGAATAAAGTGTACTGCCTTTCTTCTTTGATGCTTTACTTGCTGTATCTTCAGAACTTCTGTTTCTTTCTTCATTTCCTTGCTGTGTTGGTCTATTGGCATTTTAGCCATCCACACGTTCTCCTGGTACTATGTTTGTGATTAGTGGCTTATGTCTGTGAGGTTGTAACTGGGTGTGTGTCCTTTGGCTGTGAAACAAAGGTCTTGCCCATGTGATGCTGGTTGGCCCCCTCAGAAGTCACACCCGTGGCCCTCTCAACACTTCACTGATGGTCGGGTCACACTCAAGCCTTTGCTACGTGACGGAAATGGACAGAAGATTTCTCAGGACTCTTGCTGTCTCAATCGTGTAAAACGAGAGACATGGAGATGGGCTCTCTTCTCAGCTATCAATTATGAGAACCTGGGCTGAGGCATGGGGAGGACATTGGACACAGGAATTTGTCTTCTGTAGTAAGACTGAAGTTATTTGCTGCTTAACAGCTTTTCCCCGCTGCTGCATATCATAGCCAGGACCAATGTCTTATCAGTTTAGACCTAGCCTGCTTCTGAAATACCATATTCTTCCATCTTAAATACTACTAAATGGTCTAGGTATTGAAACAGAAATACTTCCAAAATGGTCATAGAAATACTCCCATGACACCTTCAGTGTTGAACAAGGAAGACTCATGATTACTGGACAAAATTATTTGTAAAAAGTAGACTTCTGCCATTGTGTGCTGTTCTCAGCTGGCCTAGGGTCAGGGTTAGTGGACCCTGACATCTGTATTTTACGTCCAAGCAGCTTTCTCTCCCCTATGTCCTCTTCGCTGCCAAACACTGAAATGGTTTGAGCTCCATTTTTGAAGAAGAGACTGCTTCCTTTATAGGGATGGGAGAAAGTTATAGGCAGACAGCCACTCTGTTCAGACCTCTTGTTTACTTCCTGCATTCTTTAGCCATTTGTTTTAAACAAAATTGCTCATGTAGGGATTTGTTTATAGAATTAAAAATCCTAGAGAATAGGTAGTACCATGTAAAGCACCTTGTAGATATGTTTTTAGTTTAAAACTGTAGATTTTTTAAAACGGACATTTCCAAGAAGTCTGCACATCATCATTCACCCATACTTTGCTTTTCAGTCACTTCTTGGAGGTAGCCAAGTCCTTGGGGTATCTGATGGAGAGAGCCACCACTGCGGGACCTGCTTGATAAAGCCTTAACTCCTTCATCCTGGTATTAAAATGTAATCATCCTGAAAATCTTTACAGTGCATTTGCTCAGCCTGCCAAAGAACTGATATGTTCAGTTACACTGAGCCATGGAAAAAAGTTTAATGTTTTCAGATATTTAACAGTATATTTATACATGTTCACCTTTTAAAGTTATTCTTTGATTAACTTTATAATTGATTGATTATGTTTTATGTATTTTATAAAATGTGAGAGCTGATAATAGTCATTGTAGGAATTTAAGGCAACATGGCCAAGAAAGTGGGAAAGATACTTTCGGTTGAAGGAACTTGATCTGGCTTTTAGAGGGACTCAGGTAATGGTGATGATAAAAGGGGAACATTTATTGAATTTACAATGAGCAATCTCAGTACCAAGCTGTTTTCCTGGATTTATTATAGTTAATCTTGATAGGGACGCAAGGTTGGTGTTACCATTATTTCCATTTCTCAGATGAGGAAACTGAGGCAAAGTAAGGAAGTTAGTAACTTGCCCGTTATCGAGGGCCAGGGATGGGATCAAAATCTGGTCTCTCTGACAGTGGGACCCAGAGAGGTGAGCCCAAATGTTTTACAGAATTATCTGGGGGAAAGGATAGGTCCTTGTTAAGATAAAAAAAAAAAAAAAATAGTAGATAATGGCCAGGCCTGTGCAAGGGAGTCTGAGGTTTCAACTTCAAGCTTTTGGTAACCCACCTTAGAGAACTGCCTTTTTTTTTTTTTTTTTTTTTTTTTGAGGTGGAGTCTGACTGTTGCCAGGCTGGATGGAGTGCAGTGGCAAATTCTCAGCTCACTGCAACCTCCATTTCCTGGGTTCAAGCGATTCTCCTGCCTCAGCCTCCCGGGTAGCTGGGACTACAAGTATGCGCCACTACGCCCAGTTAATTTTTGTATTTTTAGTAGAGACAGGGTTTCCACCATGTTGGTCAGGCTGGTCTCGATCTCTTGACCTTGTGATCCACCAGCCTTGGCCTCCTGAAGTGCTGGGATTATAGGCGTGAACCACCATGTCCGGCCGAGAACTACTGTTCTTAGTGACTTCCTTGGGGACTGTCTCTGGGACTGCACATAGAAAGCCGCCTTTCATCCCTACTCGTAGGGTGCAGACTCGGGTTAAAGATGCACTGTTGACAAAGTGAGTAGCACCGAGGAAATGAGTATCGACCACTAGGCTAGCCAGTTGAAGGTCTTTCCCCCTTTTAAGAAAGTTTACTCTCTAAGCAGAACTAAAAGATGATTTATGAAACAATTTTGTTTTGCCCAAGGGTATTTTTGATGCCTTGACTTTGTGGAAAAACATACATAACAGAAGCTTACTGTTTTCACCATTAAGTGAGCAGTTCACTGGCATTAAGTACGCGTGCAACCATCAATCATCATCCATCTCCAATACACTTTGAGTTTCCCCAACGGAAATTCTGTACCCATTAAACAACAACTTCCCATTCCTTTCTCTCTGCAGACCCTGGCAATCTCCATTCTATTTTCTGTCTCTCTGAATTTGACTATTCTAGCCCTGGCTGTGTTCTTTTAAATATTGTAATTAGATCTCTACATGCTTTTTAACATTTAGCACTCAAGGTAATCAAGCTTGGCTTGGTTTTGGGGGCCCCAAGATGGCAAGAACCATGGAAGGAGAGAGAATTTGGTATTTTTCATGAAGCCGCCTTGACTTGCTGGTGAAGCAAACACTTGTAAGTTCATCTAGACACCTGGGGAACTTGATGATAGAGGGAAACTGTGCACTTCTGCCTGGGTTTAGGGGGACATGGTTCTTGAATGCACAAGGTGAGAAAGAATATGGCATTGCTGATGGAATGGGAGGTCACCCCTCTTTGGGATATGGACCCCATGCCGTTCCCACCAAGGCTGACAGCTGCTTGATTTTTAGTCCAGAGGCTGCTACTTCCAGTGAACAATGGGTTGTCAACCCATGTCCCAGACTTAATCAGTTACGATTTATACAACTAACTGAAATAAGTTGGACGATGTGAACAGCCTTGATTTTGCTTTTTTTCTCCCACAATGTTGTAAGTGTGTGAATGTCAGCACAAATGAAGAATCTTGAATACTCAAGCCAAAAGTGCCTGCAGCCAGGATTGTAAGGGTGTCCAGGGAGTTCACAACATTTCAGCTCTTATGTAAGAATACTAGGCCTCTTACCTTCTCACAGATTTATCTCAAGAAAATGGGATTATATTTTCATTGTCTGTGCTACTGCAGGAGGATGGCAATGGAGATAATCTAAAACAGCTGATAGAGAAGACGGGATTTGGAATTTACAGTTGGTACTGGAATGCATTACAAAAGTTATTGCTGGCAATACTTATAATCCCCTACTCATGTTTTTCTTAAGCTAATCTAAAAATTAGAATGCACTGTCTGATCACACATCATGTAATGGAAGGAGTGTATTATAGAATTGTCCTGGGTGGCAAAAAAAATGTGAACTGAAGATTTAAGGATGCCTGCAGATGGACGTCACATGGACAGCTGAGGAATGGCCAGGCATTTAGTCTTTTTTCAAAAAGCTATTTATTAAAAACACAGATCTAGAATACCATGTAAAATGATTGTGCCACTTAGTATAAGTCACATGCTTTTGTGGCCACCACCCAGGACAAGAAATGTAACTTTTCAGCAACCTTAGATGTCCCTCCATGTCCTAAAGCACAAACCCTTCCATATCTCCCAAATTAACCACTGTCCTCACACTTCCTTGCATTTCATAGTTTTATTGCCTATGTATGCATCACTGAACTCTAAAGTTTGCCCATTTTTAATTCAAAATGCTTTTTAAATCTTTCTTAAGCTACAGGTTTCCTTCCTTTTTTTTTTTTTTTTCCAATCCCCCCTTACAATTTGTCTGTTACAGATCCCAGGCCTTTTGGGCTGTGTTGTTTCCTACAGTTTGAATTTTGCTGACTGTGCACTCATCCTTATAGAGGTGATTTTTTAGCGCATGAAACATTAACATGGTTCCAGAAGGCAAAACTAAACAGAACTATATGGAGAAGTGTCATTTCTTTAATATATTTTCACCCGTCCACCAATCTTGTTGGTTTATCCTTCCCATGTTCATTTTTGTAAAAATAAGTAGACGCATATGTATCTATCTATAGTTATATCCCCTTTTTTATTACAGTAGAGTTGGCATACAGTGTGTTCTTTTGCACTTTACTTTCTTTGCTTGTCAATATATTGTAGATGTTTTATATCCATTTATAAGGATCTTCTTTTTTTGCAGCTGCAGAGTATTGTGTTATGTTGATATGCCATAGTTCATTCACTCTGTCTCTTAAACACAGGTTTTGAGTTTCCCTTTTTCAAAATGCTTGGAACCAGAAGTTTTAGATTTCAGATTTTTTCCAGACTTTGGAATACTTGTATATACATAATGAGATTTCTTGGGGCTAGGACCCAAGTCTAAACACATCATTTGTTTGATATATCCCTTATACACATGGCCTGAAAGTAACTATTTATTTTGTTTTTTCAAGATGCGGACTTGCTATGTTGCCCAGGTTGGAGTGCAGTGGCTGTTCACAGGCAGGATAATAGTTCACTGCAGCCTTGAACTCATAGGCTCAAATGGTCCTCCTGCCTAAGCCTCTTGAGTAGCTGGAACTACAGGTGCACGTTATGATGCCCAGCTTCATATAATGTTTTTAGCAATTTTGTGCATGAAACAAAGTTTTGACTGCATTTTGACTGGGACCTGTGACTTGAGGTCAAGTGTGGCATTTTCTATTTGTAGCATCATGTCAATGCTCAAAGTTTTAGATGTGGGAGCATTTGGCATTTTTGGTTTAGGGAGGCTTAACCCGTGTAGATATTTACTCTTTCCAATATTTTGTAATGATACATAATCCTGAAATTAATAGCCTTGTACACACGCATTTTTATTCTGTCTGGAGCGTGAATTCCTAAAAGTGAGATTGCTGGGGTCAAGAGGTAAATGGATTTGTAGTTTCTGTTTTAGGTATTGCCTGTTTCCTTTCTGTAAGGATTGAACCAGTTTGCATGCCCACCAGCAACATGTAAGCGTGCCTGTTTCTCCACAGCCTCAGCAACAGAGTGTCTTCAAGCTCTTTAATTTTTGACAGTCTTATGGGTAGACTTGGAAGTCTCTTAACACACTTAGGATCATTTTTATCTTATGAACTATCTGTTCATGAATTTTGTCCATTTTTCTATTGGGCTTTTGGAGTCCCTCCAGTTGAGTTTATACAATGTATATATGATATATGTAATTATTAATACATATTAGGGATATCAACCTTTAATTTGTGGTATATGATGCAAATATTTTCTCCCAGTTTTTCATTTGTTCTTTGACTTTGCTTATGGTATTTTTCACTATGCAAAAGGAATTTATTTTTATGTAGCCAAGTTTATTCTTTTTAACAGTTGCATCTGGGACTTGATCATACTTAGAAAGCAGCTTTTTATGCCCAGGTTATAGAGGAATCCCCATTTCCTTCTAGCACGTTTGTAGTTTAAATTTTCACACTTATACCTCAGATCCTTTGAAGGTTATTCTTATGTATGGAGTGAAGTCTGTATCTAATTTTATCTTTTTACTAATGGACTATTTAGTTGTCCTAATACAACTTATTAAAACCCATTTTGCCCCAGCAATTTGAGTTACCATGTTTCATATACAAAATTTTCAAAGTAGTCAGGTCTAATTCTGAATTTTCTGCTCTAATCCATTGGCCTCTGTCTTCTTACTCATGTGCCATATAACCCCGTTTAACTTAAGATGTGATTGTACTTTTTAATATCTGACTGGGATATTCCTCCTGTGGCTTTTCTTTTTTAGTGTTTTATTAACTGTTCTTGCATGTTCACTTTTCCATATGGAGTTTGGTATCATCATGCCTAGCTCCATAAAAAACCAAAAATTTGATATTATTGGAGTTTGTAATTTTATTGAAATGTATAAATTAAGGAGAACTGATCTTTATTGAGTCATCTTAGCCAAGAACAAGGAATGTCTGTTTCCGGTTTACCTTTTTGCCTTTCAAGAGTGTTTTAAAGCATTCTTCATTTATGTCTTTCAAATATTTTAAGCTTTTTTCTAAGTATTTTATCTTTATATTTTATTTGCCTCTTTACTAAATTTTTTGCTGTGGAGATCTTCATTGTTTCTTTTAGTTTTTCTAGATAGACTATCTCATTTGCACATATAGTTTTACTGCTTTTCTAATTCTTATGCCTCTAATTGATTTGGCCAAATAAAATGTTAATGTTAAGAAGTAATAATGTTTAGTAGTAGTGGAGGTAGCATCTGTATTTTGCTTCTGACTATAATGGAAATTCCTGTTTCACACTAAGAAAGGTAAGTAAAGATGCTGACTTTAGGACTAATTCTATATCCATCAATCTCTATTTTCGTGGTGTGTGTCTTTTAATTAAGAATGGGTGTTGAATTGAGAGAAGCCTTTTTTTTTTTTTTTTTTTTTTTTAGCACTGTGGAAATAATTTTATGGCTTTCCTTCCTAATAATATGCTATGTTATATTGACTCATTTCCTACTGTTGAGCAAACATACACTCCTGAAGTACATCCTAGCCAGTCATGGTGTATAACTTTTGTTTTGTTTTGTTTTTTGTTGTTTATTTTTTGAGACAGAGTCTCGCTGTGTCACCCAGGCTGGAGTGCAGTGGCATGATCTCGTCTCACTGCAAGCTCCGCCTCCCGGGTTCACGCCATTCTCCTGCCTCAGCCTCCCAAGTACTGGCACTACAGGTGCGTGCCACCATGCCCAGCTAATTTTGTTTTTGTATTTTTAGTAGAGATATGGTTTCACCGTGTTAGCCAGGATGGTCTCAATCTACTGACCTTGTGATCCACCCACCTTGGCCTCCCAAAGTGCTGGGATTACAGGCGTGAGCCACCACGCCCAGCCCATGGTGTGTAACATTTTTAATGAGATTGGATTCTGTTATTGTCTTTCGGAGTTTTACATTGATATGATTATGTGATATTGGTTGAAATAGTCTCTTGTGGTGCTGTCAGTGATACTGGACTTAGCTGGTCTTTGTGTTGTAGAATACTCAGTAAAACCATATGGGCCTGTTGCTTTTGTAAGAGGTAACTTTATTTATTATGTAATATTGGTTAGTTTAAGCTTTCTATCACTAATGTGGCCCATATTGATGAACTATCCTCTCCTAGATAACTATAATGTAAATTTGTGAATTGGCAATCTGGGAAGTAGATATACTATCCCTAAGGCTGAGACAGAGACCAGGAAAGAGGTTCATTCTCCCCTTCCCTGTCCCCAGGGATCCCCAAGGGTTGAGTTCCAGACCTTCCTTGAAGAGCATGGCTGTGCTTTAATGTGTGGTTACATTGCTAAGATGCTGCGCTACTGGAACTCGCAGGACATCTTCCCTCTGGGATGCTGTGGAAAGCCATCCCTCAGGAACTGTCACACCTTAAAAATCACTGTGAAGCCACCCAAGGGTTTACTGGGGAAGTTGTGCATGGGATGGTTCCTCACCTGCAGTAGCCTGCTGCAAAGCCTCCCGAGGGGGCATCGGGGGAGCCTTTGAGGTGCCTCACAGGTGGTCTCCCACTGAGCAGCTGCTTGAGAGGATGCTGGGGGAAGCTGAAAAATGCTGGTCGTTGCTGGTCACTTGGCACTGCTGGAGCTTGGTTCTGAGAAGCACTTCACTGCAGGAACCAGATGCATGCCAGAAGAGCTGTACACGACCATTGCTAGCTCTCATTGTTAGAGCTACCAGGGGCTGCATTAGCCCAGCAAGAGCAGCCCTCTGGAACCAAGAAGAGAAATACTTCTTGCTCTCTGGCAGAAAAATTGCCTACAAGAGTTAAACCAGTCAAAAAGAAAACATACTGCATGGTTCCAATTATATGAGGATCAAAAGTCAAGCAAAGCTAATCACTAGTGGTAAAAGTTCAGTATTAGGAGGTTATAATCTGGAAAAGGCACGAGGAAACCATACGGAGTGCTGGAAATATTTACCTCTTTTTTTTTCTTTATAATGAGATGGGGTCTCACTAAGTTGCCCAGGCTGGCCTCAAACTCCTAGACTCAAGCAATCCTCCCATTTCGGCCTCCCCAAGTACTAAGATTACAGGCATGAGCTGCCGCACCCGGCCAATATTTACCTCTTAATCCAAGTGGTGGTTATGTGGTCTCCACACATATCAAAAATAATCAGGCTGTACATTCAGATTAATGTAATTATAGAATTTACTTATATATAGGGTATACCTCAAAAACCAAAAGTTAATCTTGGCTATTCTTGGCCCTTTGAGCTATGGAAATTTTAACGTCAAATTCTGCTAAAACAATCTATTAGGAGTTTATTCAATCTATAGATGAATTTAAGAACCAATATCTGTATAATACAAGTCTTCCAACTCATTATCAGGATCCGATTTCTTCTTAGCCTTCTCTAACATACTGCAAAGCTTTATATTTTCTTTGTAGAGTTCTTTTCTCCAACTTATTGCTGGCTTCTTGCTATCAAAAATTGTATCTTCAAAAATTCATTTGTTTCCTCTTTACAAAAAGTACAATTGATTTCAAGTATAAATTTTTATCTAGCAAACTTGCTAAACTTCCTTATGTTAGTAATTAACTTCAAGATTCTTTTGGATTGTGTTTTATAATCCTATCTGTGATTAAGATAAATTTTATTTTTCTTTCACATTTCTTTTTCTTGCCTAACTCAGTAGCTGAGACTTTCAGAAAAATGCTGAATAGGAGTGGCGATAGGAGATAAGACAAATCCATCCTAGATCTCAGTCGCTTCTTGGAAAACAGCTACTCCAAAAAGCCTATAGACCATAAGCAGACTGTGTGTGAGCAAGAAATATACTTTATATGTTAAGCTCTTGAAAATGGAGTCTGTTTGTTCCTATAACATGTTCTGTCCTGACTAATATAAAGAGATTAAAATAAATCTGTTCTATTCCTGGTTTGCTAAAACATTTTTTCATATATGACTGTTGAATGCTAGCAAATACTTTTTGGTACCTGTTGAGATGATTATGATTTTTCTTCTGCAGTCTGGTAAGAGACAAATCCTATTTATTGTTTTCAATGTTAAACTTCCATTCCTGAAATAAACTGAAGTTGACCACAATATATTCCTTGTTGCTAGATTTGGAGTGTTAATATTTTGTTTAGGATTTTCAGGTTGATATTCATGACGGAGATAAGCTTCCTTTCTCATAGTTACTGGGCTTTATGGTTTATAGAGCAATTTGGGAAGTACATCTTAATTCTCCAAAAGAGTTTCTGTGAAGTTATTCTGTGCACATTGGTAGAACTTGCCAGTGAAGTCCTCTTCAATTCTTCTTTCATGTTCACCAGTTTTTCTTTCTAACAAAACAAATATCTATTCTTTTTTAACTTAAAAATTTTATTTCCATGTTCATGGTTTCCATTTCATTCTGTTTCATATCTGCCTTCTGTTTTTCTGATCTTCAGACTCATGGAAAGTTTGCTATTCCTTCTCAAAGAATAAAGAATATTTTTAAGGTACTTTGCAGAGTGCTTTATCAGGTTGCCTCACATGAATTCTCATCTGTTGTGCCTTTCAGGTGTTTCCTACTGGATTTCCTAGTAAGCTTTTATAATTTTTATGTGAAATCATCTTACGTGTTTTCATGGTGGCCCTAGCCTGTCTATGAGGGGTGTGCAGTGTTGAATGGGTCTGAAACTCTTGTTGAAAATGTGGGCTTTGTCATGCAGAGGAGGTCCATTCGGGATGCTGCGCTCCCTTGCAGTGCTGGCCAACTTTTCTTTCCCATCGCAGATGTTCTTTCCTCCTTGGCCATAGGAGAGTATTACATTTCTGATCATGTCTGGGGTTTGATGAAGGGATATTTTAGGCTTAATGTCGGTCTAGTCCTAGCTCATTACTTCTTCCAGGGAGCTTGGTTCTGGTTATGTCCCAAAGCATGCTTGTTGAAACTAAACAGTGGGGGCCACTCCCCATGGACCAGAGGGTTTCAGCCACTCACCATTATGTTTTTCTATTTCCAGACATGGAGATTATCTTCTTCTCAAGTGTGTTTGTGTAGAGTTGATTCTTCCCACCCACATATACACACTATTTACATGCTACTAGCCTCCCTGTGGTTGAAATGGAAGGAAGAGGGTAATCCAGTGGCTCATTCCCTCTTCTTCCCAGGGAGTATCATGTGACTTTTGTTTTAAAAACTTTGAGTCCTTTATTGGACTGAACTCATGAGAAATTTCTTATGACTAAAGTGGAACATTAGTATAAAGTTAGGCTGAGCATTTCTCGTCTCCATGATACTAGTTTTCATGTACTATTTTACATGTACATATGTCACCTGTATTTTACATGTATCAAATTATAAGCGAAATTACTAAAAGGCCAATATTATTACTAAAAGGACAGATTTTCCTCCATTTTGATATGAACTTTGTAGCAAATTTTTCCAAACCTAAAGTTTACTCCTTTGATCTAAAATGTTATCACTAGACCCTTAAAATCATGGCAGCAGGTTTAGAATTAGTAGTTGAAATACATGTAAGCAACTTAAACTTATTTAAATAAGACATGCCACTTTGACTAAGTGACAATTTTTTTTTTTTTTTTTTTTTTTTTTGAGACGGAGTCTCGCTCTGTCGCCCAGGCTGGAGTGCAGTGGCCGGATCCCAGCTCACTGCAAGCTCTGCCTCCTGGGTTTACGCCATTCTTCCGCCTCAGCCTCCCGAGCAGCTGGGACTACAGGCGCCCGCCACCTTGCCCGGCTAGTTTTTTGTATTTTTTTTTAGTAGAGACGGGGTTTCACCGTGTCAGCCAGGATGGTCTCGATCTCCTGACCTCGTGATCCGCCCGTCTCGGCCTCCCAAAGTGCTGGGATTACAGGCTTGAGCCACCGCGCCCGGCCCTAAGTGACCATTTTTAAATGATATTAGTGCCTACGTGTGTGGATTAAGCTGTTTGTACAAGCTTGATGAGAAGGTATTGCTATGACGCACACAATGAAGAATGCAGTACTGGGTGAGGAGTGGATCAGGGTGCCAGGCATCTTCAGCATCTCTTGGTAATTTTCCTGCCACTTGGGTTTATCATAGCTAAAAAGTTGTTTTGCTAATACTTAACAAAATAAGATGTTTTGCCACTTTTCCTCCTTTGACTGGAGAAGCTAGAATTTGAGGTACCCGAAAGTGGTTCTCAGCAAATCCCAATGGATTTGATTGAGTATTCACTCGTCTGCCAGTTACTTTCTGAGCTTCTGGGACATGTGAAACCTTGATCTTGATTTTGGGAATTCAGTGATAGCCCAACAGGATTCTTACTTTTAGGAGCTTGCAGTCTTGGTGGAGAGGTAGATAATAAGTTGATCACCAAATAAATGTAAAATGGCCTTTGTAATTTCAGATAGCACTGAAGTGCCATGAAGGTGATTACATGGGGGATAAGAGGGCTTATAACAGAGAGACCTGGGTACCTTGGGAATAGAGTGGGCATCAGAAGGGGTTTCCTGGAGCAGATGTCACTTATGAGATCCGAAGGGTGAGCCAGGGCTATTCTGTCAGGAGGGAAAATGTTGAAGGCTTTTTGGCTGGAAGGAACATGGCGGGCTCCTACAGAAGCTAAAGCAGGCCAGTATGGCTCCAGCTTGGACAGCCGGGAGGTCATGAGCCATGGTGCATCTTGCAAGCCAGGTGAAGAGCAGAACACGTGTGTTGCATTCTGATCTTTTGCCTTACAGTGATAGGAAACCATTAACTTACTGATCTCAAACAGGAGAGTCATAGAATCAAACTTGCCTTCTGAGTGGATTCTCTCAGGACACATACAAAGGCTTTGAATTTGTGGATTAGTCCGTTCTTGCATTGCTATTAAGAAATACATGAGACTGGGTAATTTATAAAGAAAAGAAGTTTAATTGGCTTGCAGTTCTGCAGGCTATCCAGAGAGCATAGCAGCATCTGCTTCTGGGGAGGCCTCGGGAAACTTTCACTTGTGTTGGAAGGTGAAGGAGGAACAGGTATCTCATATGGCGAAGCACAAGCGAAAGAGAGAAGGGGGAGGTGCTACACACTTTAGACAACCAGACCTTGCAAGAACTCAATAACAAGACCTAGGGGGATGGTGCTAAACCATTGGAAACTTCCCCAACGATCCAATCACTTCCCACCAGGCCCCACCTTCCAGGATTGAGGATTACATTTCAATGTGAGATTTGTGCAGGGATACAGATCCAAACCATATCAGTTTGCTTAAGGGGTCCTAAGAAAAAGGCGGCCCTTAAGACCAAAAAATTGCCCTTTTCTGTGTGGAAAGATATCTCCTTCAACTCAGTAATTGCGTGCACGCACACACAAACACACACACACACACACACACACACACACAGCAGTGACAGGGTAGGGCCTTAGGCTGCTGTTTATAGGGGAGAAGCTTTTTTCCTCCTAATAATAAATCTCAAGGGAAATTGGTTTATATCACCCTTTAGAAAAAGGGCATTGACCATTTGATAATGAAAAACTAAAACCAAACGGCAGCACATTCTCATCTTGCTGTGCTTCTTGCTTGGGCAGTTTTGGCTTCTACCTCCTCCTACCCCCAGGAGAAGTTATGGTCAGATCAATGGAAGCAACGTCGGAAATAGTGGGCATTGAAATTTTCGGACAACTAGGGAAGTGCCTTGAAGTTCCTTTTCATCCACGAGAATCTCTAATTTTGTATCTTCAGTAGCGTTTAGGCTGTGTGTTCTGTTTTTGTTTTGTTTTGTTTTGTTTCCTGTGGGCTTACAATTAAAGCTGAAAGTGTAAGTTTCAATTTAGTAAAGGTGCTTAACTGAGAGAACCCATCCCTGTGCTGAGTTCAGGTGATGAATCCAATATGGGGTTAGAAATTAGCCTTAAAAAATGGTTACCAGCCCAGCGCAGTAGCTCATGCCTATAATCTCAGCACTTTGGGAGGCCAAGGTGAGAGGATCACTTAAGCTCAGTGGTTCAAGACTAGCCTGGGCAACATAGATCCCATCTCTACAAAAAAAAAAAAAAATCAATTTAGATGGGCATGGTGGTGCATGCCTGTAGGCAGTCACAGCTACTTAGGAGGCAGAGGTGGAAGGATTGCTCAAGCCCAGGAGTTGGAGGCTGCAGTGAGCTATGATTGTGCCACTGCACTTCAGCCTGGGTGACAGACAATCTGCCTTAAGGAACAAAAAGTTACCATGTCTCTGAAAGTTTGACTTTTTCCTTTGTAAAATTACATGATCTCTTTATAGTTAGCAAATTGAGTATTAGTTTTTACCTAGTTAACAAAGAGTTTGCGTTCTTTTGGGAGCAGGGTAGAAAGTAACTGAAAGAGGTTGGGTGTGGACGGGGCGGGGAGGGCTGGTGGCTGCCAGCCACCCTGAGCTATTGGGGCTGATCTTGCTGCTGTCAGGCTCAGCAAGGGCTCCCTTCCCCCGTCACTACTCCAGGGCATGTGTGATGCAGAGTTGAAGAGCCTGAGCTCTTAAGCCAAGAGTCTCTTGCCTCAGTCTCTGGCAAAAGCCTCCAAATAAAATCTTAGTCTGTTTGCACAAAACATTTAAATTCCAGCTTTTTCTCATCAAGTGGTTGGCTTTCGTGGTGTGGTCTGGAGATTATGATTAGACTGGTACCTGCTTAGCTGAGTAAAGTCTCAGGCTTGGACAACATCACCTCTGAAGTCTAAGACCCTAGAAGAAATCAGTGGAGCTGGGTGCGGTGGCTCAAGCCTGTAATCCCAGCACTTTGGGAGGCTGAGACGGGCGGATCACAAGGTCAGGAGATCGAGACCATCCTGGCTAACATGGTGAAACCCCGTCTCTACTAAAAAAAAAAAATACAAAAAGCTAGCCGGGCGAGGTGGCGGGCGCCTGTAGTCCCAGCTACTCGGGAGGCTGAGGCAGGAGAATGGCGTGAACCCGGGAGGCGGAGCTTGCAGTGAGCTGAGATCCGGCCACTGCACTCCAGCCCGGGTGACAGAGCGAGACTCCGTCTCAAAAAAAAAAAAAAAAAAAAAAAGAAATCAGTGGAAGTGGCATGGTCTCAGGTCACCATGCAGTTCTCTCTTCTGTTCATCACAAGTATGTGAGTTCAGGAGAAAGTATAAGAAAGTTAACTGAGGGGGAGAGGTGGTGGAGAAGACCTCATAGGAGAAGTTAATTTGACCCAAATCTTAAACAAGGGGTAGGATTTAGCCTGGTGAAGACAAAGGAAAAGAGCTTTTCAGAAGGGAGAGGAGCAACCTACTATGAGGCACAATGGCAGGCCAGTCAAGTGGGTCCAGAGGTTTTGTGAGAAAAACAGGAGCCCTGTACCTGGAGGGTGTCTTAGGGTCAAGTGGTAACCTCCAGTTCTCCCCTTTAATCTTCACACTTAGCCCCTGATTCCTAAGGAGGGTTAGGATTGTCAGGAACAAGACAAGGCAGAGAACCCAAAACACTAAATGGACCTGCTGCTGTGGTTGGATAAGACATTTGGGTGCAGTCGTTCTCAGTAGGGAGGTGGGGGCTTTGGGCAATATCTGAGACATTTTTGGTTGTCACAACTATAATAAATGCTACTAACATTTAGTAGGTGGATACCAGGAATTCTGCTAATCATCCTACAGTGCTTAGAACAGCCTTTCCAACTCCCCAGTGAGGAAGTATCTGGCCCCAACGTAAGTAATACAGAAGTAGAGAATGGTGTGGTTGGTGTATTTGGAGAAACCGGAAAGCCCCCTTTTATTCCTCTTTTCCTTAGGTTACTGAAAATGTTAGGAACTGTGAGCTATTTCTAAGCATTGGAAGATGAGAATGTGCTTTATTACCCAGTGAATCTGGGCATTTCCAAACTGGGGTCTGTTAGTTACCCTTGGGCATAGCTCCTATTCCTAGTATCCAATATCTGTTTTTTGGGGTTTTTTGGGGGGAGGTGGGGTGGGGGAGTATCTCACTCTGTTGCCAGGCTGGAATGCAGTGCTGCGATCTCGGCTCACTGAGATTCTCACCTCCCAGGTTCAAGCCATTCTCCTGCCTCAGCCTCCCGGGTAGCTGGGATTACAGGCATGCACCACCACACCCAGCTGATTTTTGTATTTTTAGTAGAGATGGGGTTTCACCATGTTGGCCAGGATGGTTTTGAACTCCTGACCTCATGATCCGCCTACCTCTGAAGGGGCTTTTCTTTTCAAGAGAGCCAAGGCCATATGAGTGGGAGTGCCTTGAACATTTTCAACAAGAATAAAACTCTGTTTAGTTTGCATTTCTCCTGTCCACATATATTCTATTCAGCTTTCCCTCCGTGTCAAGCAGTATGAAAAGCTGTCACTTCAGTTTCAGATGTGTTGGCAACTGATGCTCAAGTTAAAGGGAAGTAATCAAAGGAAGCAGCACAGAGCTCTGGTGCCTCTCCTCAAACGCAGGAGAGATGGCTTCTAATGGAAAGCACACAGAGGTGGATTAAAGTCACAAGCCAGGCCCCCTAGTGTGGCCAGCATGTCATGGCCCCTTCAGCGTTCTCTAGTCACCCACAGATGTGTGGCATCAACATGCGGGCTAGACTTCTTCTCCCACAGGAATTTTTCCCCTTTTATTTTGTTTTGTAAAATTTTGACTTTATGTAAAATGTTGGAAGCGAGCAAACAGTCCCATGGAAAAAAGCAAGAACTGGGTCAGGATCCCCCACCCGCGTCCAGACACCAGCTCCTACTTTGGGCAAGTTGCTTTACATTTTGGGGACTCCCTTGCCTGATATCAGAATAAGAATGTGGTACTAGATTATTCCCAAGATTATCTAACCCTAAGACTTTCTATTCTGATCCCTGAATATCTGAGACAGGTCTCAGTTAATTTAGAAAGTGTGTTTTGCCAAGGTTGAGGACGCGTGCCCATGATACAGCCTCAGGAGGTCCTAACGACACGTACCCAAGGTGGTCAGAGCATAATTTGGTTTTCTACATTTTGGGGGGACATGCGACATCAATCAGCGTATGCAGCATGAACATTGGTTCAGTCTGGAAAAGGCGGGACACCTCGAAGTGAAGGTGGGACAACTTGAAGCAGGGAGGGGGCTTCCAGGTTATAGGTAGATAAGAGGCAAATAGTTGCATTATTTTGAATTTCTGATTAGCGTCTCCAAAGGAGGCGATCAGATATGTGTTTATCTCAGCAGAGGGGTGACTTTAAATAGAACAAGAGGCAGGTTTGCCCTGAGCAGTTCCCAGCTTAAATTTTCCCTTTAGCTTAGTAATTGGGGGCCCCAATATTTTCCTTTCATACTATAATAGAACAACAACTGCCTTTACCCTCTTAGACCCAAAGTTTTCCCTCTTTGGCTTTCATAGAAGATCCATCCTATTCGAATCAGATGTGATTTGCTTTTCTCAAAGTATGGAAAAGAGGAGCTTCAGGATGATTCATTCTTAACGCTGTTCTTCAGACCCAGAGGCATCTTTCTTTACATGCACTCAGCAACAGCAGTTGTTCTGGGGGCAAAGGTGGTGGCTCAGTATGTTCCAGGTGTGCTCTGTCTCATCAGGTCAGCATGTGCCATAAAGTAATTAGAAATCCTGGGGCAAGGAATTGAATGCTGCTGTTGAGGGACAGTCCAGGACAGATCACAGGGGCAGAAGCACTAACGCAATAAGAGTCTAACATTCTGTTCTGCTGGCAGGCTCCAGGCGGGTGGCTGCCACCATAGAGCATGTAGGGACTGCCAAGGGTCCTCTGGAATTGTGTGTTGTCTAAGGTGGAACCATTGTCATGAATGTGGACAAATGCATTATCTAATAAAATTTGATTAAAATTGTCCTTGGTTGGAACCAAAATAATGATAGTAGTTTCCAATCTTAGCTGTACATTGAAAAGCTTTTTAAGTGCCCAATGCTTAGGTGACATACCAGGACCTCTGAATGAGAATCTCTGGGTCTCTGGGGCTGGGACATAGGAATCTGTTTTTTTGTTTGTTTGTTCGTTTTGTTTTTTTTGTTTTTGTTTTTGTTTTTTTTTTTAAAGATCCCCGTGTGATTCTAGTGGTCAGCTGAGATTGAGAGTAGCTATTCTTAGGAAATGTTTATCAGGTGCATGATCCACGTCCTGTCTGCACATACATGGAACTGTGAATTGTTGCTTGTTTCATCTTCCTGCAGTATTTCTTTTGTTTTCCCAGCTAGTTTTAGCAAATCTAGAGGCAAATAGGTGCATTTATCAAATACACAATTATAGAAGTTGTCAAAAAAGATAACTAACCTGTCAAGGCTTTGTTGAGGGGATTCCTGAGTTTTAAGAGAAGTTGGATAAGAAATCCTCTAGTATTCTGAGGGCCCAAAACTCAGTGATTTAGACTTCAATGGGGCCGAAATCTGTCTTTAAGCCAGTAATATGTCAAACATCTCTTTGTACTGTGACTTTTATGTCTTTACACTTTTTTCTGATAAAAAGAAGTATCTTTTTAAAAAAAATTATAAGTCCTGGGATACATGTGCAGGACGTGCAGGTTTGTTACATAGGTATACACGTGCCATGGTGGTTTGCTGCACCCATCAACTCGTTATCTACATTAGGTATTTCTCCTAATGCTATCCCTCCCCTAGCCACTCTCTGTCTTCACGGGCCCTGGTGTGTGATATTCCCCTCCCTGTGTCCATGTGTTCTCATTGTTCAACTCCCACTTATAAGTGAGAACATGAAGTGTTTGGTTTTCTGTTCCTGTGTTAGTTTGCTGAGAATGATGGTTTCCAGCTTCATCCAGCCCATCCTGCAAAGGACATGAACTCATCGTTTTTTATGGCTGCACAGTATTCTATGGTGTACATGTGCCACATTTTGTTTATCCAGTCTGTCATTGATGGGCATTTGGGTTGGTTCCAAGTCTTTGCTATTGTGAACAGTGCTGTGATAAACACATGTGTACATGTGTCTTTATAGCAGAATGATTTATAATCCTATGGATATATACCCAGTAATGGGATTGCCGGGTCAAATGGTATTTCTGGTTCTAGATCCTTGAGGAATCACCACACTATCTTCCACAATGGTTGAACTAATTTACACTCCCACCAACAGTGTAAAAGCATTTCTATTTCTCCACATCCTCTCCAGCATCTGTTTCCTGACTTTTTAATGATCGCCATTCTAACTGGTATGAGATGATATCTCAGTGTGGTTTTGATTTGCATTTCTCTAATGACCAGTGATGATGAGCTTTTTCTCATGTTTGTTGGCTGCATAAATATCTTCTTTTGAGAAGTGTCTGTTCATATCCTTTGCCCACTTTTTGATGGGGTTGTTTTTTTCTTGTAAATTTGTTTAAGTTCCTTGTAGATTCTGGATATTAGCCCTTTGTCAAAAGGATAGATTGCAAAACTTTTTTCCCATTCTGTAGGTTGCCTGTTCACTCTGATGATAGTTTCTTTTGTTGTGCAGAAGCTCTTTGGTTTAATCAGATACCATCTGTCAATTTTGGCTTTTGCTGCCATTGCTTTTGGTGTTTTAGTCATGAAGTTTTTGCCCATGTCTATGTCCTGGATGGTATTGCTTAAATTTTCTTCTAGAGTTTTTATGGTTTTAGGCCTTACGAAGAACAAGCACCTTCTGTTGAGCTATTTTCGCTCTGTAGATTGGCTTTCCTTTGTGACTAATTCACTTTGGTCAATCTATGTTATTGATTTTTTTTTCTCTGTTTACATCTGTTCAAAATTTCATACAGTAACGCTATAACTACCTCGTTTGTTGAACCAATAATACACATGGGGTGTGTGCCTATGTACAGGCATAGATTTGTCTTTTATATCTCTGCTCATTTATTCATGGATACATATGGAATTGATTCTTAAGAATCCACAAATTCTTATTAACACCTCTTTCTACTGGCAGACAAATTTGAGCATATTTTCATCAAATGTGATCTCAAATGTCTGGGGTAGACTTCATGATTCAGCTTAAGAAACTGGGGAATAGCAGAAGTGCCATCAATCGGGGCAGCTTAAGCTAGTCCCTGTGTCTTTCCAGGGGGCTTTCCTTTTATTAAATTAATCTTCAAACCTCCTCTGCACTGCCACACTTGGTTTTTGTTGGAGAGAAAATCAACTCCAGCTGGAACTGCTGCCTGGAGACTTAGAGCAGCCTCTGAGGTTGAGCTGCCATCTGGTGACCCTGCAAACGCTTTTCTCCCTAAGTTCACATTGGCCCCAAGCATGTGTTCAATGCTCAGCCTTTTCTCTCTCAAACTTCACCATCCCTTTCCCATTTTCTTCTAGATCCAGGACAGCTAAACACTCTCAGAAACACACCCACCACAAACACTTCTGCATCTCCACAAACACAAGTTCACATGAGGACCCTTCGGAGAAGGAAATAAAGTATTGGATTTCTTTTATGTGCCAGCCAGCTGGCCTTTAGCTTAGTATCAGGTTTTCTTTTGGTCCTGAGCATATAGGCATATCTGTGTCTAGAGTCAAGTTCAGAGAAAGAAGAGATTAGGGAGGAGTCAGAAAAAAATCTCTTTCAGGTAGGCAAAACCCACTATGCAGACTTGCTGGTATTCTCACTTCAAAAGACAGCAAACAGATCTTTAGGGAAAGGCACAATCTGAGCGAGACATGCATGGATTCCAAACAAATGGATGCATTTCAGCTCCTCTTTGTTTCTGAAGTCATTTGTTTGGCACCAAGACAGAAGCGTTGGAGGGTGCGGCAGGTTGGCAGAGCAAGTAGACAGGGCGTGGCTGGGTAAAGAAACCACGTGCAAGCCTCACTCACAGCTCACCATTGTGGGGGAGGCAGCAAAGCAATTTAATTCCACATTTAGTCACAATCAAAGGCAGAAAAGGGCAGCTTTTAGTCTTATGCCTTTGTTCACTACAGCTTTGCCCCAGTCATAAACGCCTAGGTTTTTCACAAGCCTTAGACATTGTTCCCATTTAACATTGATATTTCTACTAAAGCTTTTTATTGACACAAATATTTACAGACTTGAATATTTTTCTGAATGTCAAGTATAATGAGCTACTTTAAAAACAGCCATCTGAATGGTACAGCCATTTCGGAAAACAGTAACATTCTCTTACGAAGTTCAAGTGACCTGGCAGCTCTGTTCTTGAGTACCCAAGTGAAACGAAAACTTTTGTTCACACACACTCACAAAACTTGTATGCAAATATTTATAGCAGCTTTACTTGTAACCTCCAAAACCTGGAAACAAGCCGATTGCCTTTCATGTGTGTGTTGTGGTATATCCACAACATGAACACTAACTCGGCAATAAAAAGGAACATAAACTCATGAATGGATCTTAAATGCAAGAACATGAATGGAATGGATCTTAAATGCATGATGCCAAGTAAAAAAGACCAAATACAAAAAGAGTAGAAACTACCGTATGAGTCCACTTATGTGGAATTCTTACAAAGGAAAAATTAGAGAATAGCAATCAGTGTTTGCCTGGGGCTGGAGGGGAAGGGATTAACTAAAGGGACATGTGGGGTTAGGGTGATGTTCTGTATCTAGATTGTGATGGTAGTTACTGGCTGTATACTTATCGATTCCAGCGGAACTCCATCTATGTGAAATTGGTGAGGTGGGAGGGGCTCTTACCCATTATGACCTGCTCTGGGCATGAGAATTGTAGCTGCCAATGTGGATTATGACCAGTCTTCCAGATGATTACCTCTAGCCACCGTAACTTAGGACCGTATCAATGATGGTCAAAGGATTGGTTAAGAAAGACTGAAGAAAGACTGCATGAAATGAGAACTTTGCAGCGAACTTAAGCATAATATTCACAAGACTCTACAAGGGTCAACTGGTCTTTATTCTCTTTCTCCTCTCAAATTCTGCCATCCTTTGTCAGCATTGATCATATTGTGTTAGTCTGTATTACATATTAATTTCTAGTATCTGACTATAATTTGAACATTTTCAGTCTGAGGACACTTCTATTAAAATATCTCATCATGATTCCTGTAGGTTTGTCCCAAATGCTGGCTGGCAGCTTTGTGGATAACCTGGAAGAGTGCACTTTCCCCTTGACCTTGCTCTGCTCTTTCAGCTTTTGCCCTGTGATCTGCACCTGGTGCAGTCTGCCTCCTTGCATGTTTTGCATGAATTCTGTGGCAGGTAGGAGTGTGGATTAGTTTGCTAGGGCTGCCATTAAGAAGTGCCACCAACTGGGTGGCTCATAGAGGAGAGATTTATTGTCTCGTAGTTCTAGAGGTTGAAGTCTGAGATCAAGGCATCAGCAGAGTTGGTTCCTTCTGAGGACTGCGTGGAAGATTCTGTTCCAGGTCTGTCCCCCACCTTCTGCGGGTTTGTTAGCCATCTCTGGTGTTCCTTGGTGTGCAGGAGAATCACCCCAATCTCTGCCTTTATCCTTACATGGTGTTTTCCCCGTGTGTGTGTCTCTACATCCAAATTTCCCCCTTTTTATGTGGATGGGATTAGAGACCCACCCTTCTTCAGTATGACCTCGTCTTACTAATTACATCTGCAACAACCCTACTTTTCAAATGTCACATTCTGAGGTCCTGAGGGTTAGGACTTCCACATGGATGAATTTTAGAGGGACATGATTCAACCCATAACAGTGTGTGCTAATTCTTTTTAACAGGAGGAAGAGTCATCTACCTAGAGGTATAAGCTGAAGTCTGTCCTCACCCCAGGCAAACACATGGATGCCACAAGACCTATGTAACAAAGCTAAACACCTTGCCAGGCTACAGTGTGACAGAGAATATCCGTGCAAATCTGCTTCATGAAAGTTACATTAGCCAGCACATTTTTTATTTCAGCTTTCTTCCTCAAAAATAGAGTATAGAGTTTGAAGTTATATTTTTGTGGAATATATGTGTAGAGTTAAGATGAAATAACTGGGAGGAAGTTTGTGAAATCAGTTCATGGTTTTGACCCAATTTATAACGAGCCATGTTAGGGCAATGTAATTTCTACTACAGTGTTGTAGATACAGACCCTGTTTCTCTAATATACCACATTGGCCTTTCATTTCCTGTAAGTGTGGTTTATTAAGTAAGATGTTTTATGATACAACTGTGAGCTTATATTTCACATCTTCAGTTTCTTTCAACTAAATTATTGGAAGTTCTAAACTAAAGATACTTTTTAGACAACTAATCATATTATAAATTCTTCAAAACCGTTGCATTGTGGTCAGTTGCAGAATCACTGTGTCTAATCTAGACTCACTGAAAAAGCCATCTAACATTATTATAATCAGATCGCATGGGAGGCACTAGTATGAACCAGTGATGCCTAAACTCTAAATTATGTCAGGAGTTACTGGTCCCCTGGGTGTAGACTTTTTTAGTCCCAGCTGCTGTTCCATTTGCGCCTCGTAGCACAGATAGAACGTGTCCTATTTGAAATGAGGGAAAACTGAAGAACCAGAAGAGCATTTAGAATGGTAATTATTTTGAAGATTTTGACAGTTCATTCATTTAGCAAAAATATATTTAATACCTATTACATGAAACTATTTTATTTTTTTTCCACACAAACGCAGAAATTACTTTTATTATGTTAAAATATTCCTTAATGAGCTAGCAATTATTTATGTGGAGGAGAGTCCGGAAAACAGGTTCATGACTGAATTATCCTTGTCCTTGATTATATTCATGAATTACAAATATCACACTATTCTCTGGAGTAGCTGTGAAGCTCTACGAGGCTGTGAGGTTAGAGGAGCTTCTCCCTGCCTGTTAAGCTGCTCCCATAGCATCACAAAAGGATGGACATTATTTTTCTCTTTTGAATTAAATCTTTACAACAGTTCGAATGCTCTTTCCAGAATGCATCAGTTCAAAGGCTTTGTTAATTTCATCAAAAGACAGATTGTGAGTCACAAATTCATCAACATTTATCTTTTTGGACATATATTCAGACACCAACTTTGGGACACTTTCAACACTCTTCCATCCTCCAAAGGCAGTGCATTTCCATGTGCGACCTGTTACCAGCTGGAATGGACGAGTGGCAATTTCTTCACCTGAAGCAGCTACTCCAACCACCACGCTGACACCCCAGCCCTTGTGACACGCCTCAAGTGCTGCTCTCATGACCTTCACATTACCAATACATTCAAAGGAATAGTCTACTCCTCCATCAGTCATCTCAATGAGCACTTCCTGGATGGGTTTACTAAAATCCTGAGGGTTAATACATTCAGTGGCTCCAAACTCTTTGGCCCTTGCAAATTTATCTTTATTGACGTCCACACCAATGATCCGGGATGCACCAGCCACTTTGCAGCCCATGATAACTGCCAGTCCAACTCCTCCCAGGCCAAAGACCGCACAAACAGAGCCAGGCTCCACCTTGGCAGTGTTCACAGCAGCACCATAACCAGTTGAAATGCCACAACCTAGAAGGCAGACTTTATCCAAAGGTGCTAAAGGATCTATTTTAGCAACAGAGATATCAGCCACAACTGTGTATTCAGAAAATGTGCTGGTTCCCATGTAATGCAAAATTGTCTTTCCTTTGCAAGTAAATCTGCTGGTACCATCTGGCATTAATCCTTTCCCTTGAGTGACTCTTATCTTCTGGCAAAGGTTAGTTTTATGATTTAGACAAAATTTGCATTCTCCACACTGTGGGATGTAAAGTGGGATGACAGTGTCACCCGCCTTCAGTTTAGTAACTCCCTCGCCAACACTTTCCACAATTCCAGCACCTCATGTCCCAAGATCACTGGAAAACAACCCTCAGGCTCAGCTCCGCTCAGGGTATAGGCATCGGTGTGGCAAACTGCAGTGGCAATGATCTTGATTCGAACTTCATGAGCCTTTGGGGGTGCCACCTCTATCTCCTCTATGGAAAGAGGCTTTCCAGCCTCCCAAGCAACTGCAGCCTTGCACTTGATAACCTGGTTCGCCATGTCCACGGGTTTTGGTCAGCACCGGGTGCGGATATTCGGACTGGGCTGCGCGGTGACGGCGGCGTGGGCGTGGCGAGCCATGAAACTATTTTAAAAATCAACATTTCCTGTCCTTGAGATTCTCCTGATGAAATGGGAAAGCTAGCTATGTAAATAGATGAATCATTTAATATACCAAATGGAATCATGGAAGCATAGGTTAAGTTCTGTAGGATTCTGGATGTTTAAGGCAGTGACTCTAACTTGTAGTAGTAATAGTACAGCAGTATCTCCATTTTCTACTTGTGAAGGTGTGGGCAGTAGGATTTAAGATAATTCTTGTAAGTTCCTTGATTTTATTTTTTTTCTCTGCACTTTTAACCAAGTTATTTCAACTAAAGTGGTGAGAAAATAGTAGTGCGAATGTCTTGGAGACTTTGGGTTAAACATTAGGGTTGGGGACTGTATATTGGTCAGGGGTCCTCAGAGAAACAGAACCAACAAGATATCTAGAAAGAGAAGTTTATTTTAAGAAATTGGCTCACACAATTGGTGGTGCTTCGTAAGTTGAAACAGAGGGTAAGCTGGAGATTGAGGTAAGTTGAAACAGGGTAAGCTGGAGATTGAGGTAAGAGCTGATGTTGCAGTCTTGAGTCTGAAGACTGGAAACAGGCAGATTTTGTGTTACCATCTGAAGATAGGAGTTTTTCTCCAGTAAGCCTCAGTGTTTGCTCTTAAGGTCTTCAACTGATTGGATGAGGCCTATCATACATATATATTTTAGACAGAGTCTTGCTCTTTTGCCCAGGCTGGAGTGCAGAATCCTGGCTCACTGCAGCCTTTGCCTCCCAGGTTCAAGCAATTCTGGTGCCTCAGCTTCCTGAGTAGCTAGGACTACAGGTGCATACCACCATGCCTGGCTTATTTTCGTACTTTGAGGAGAGACAGAGTTTCACTATGTTGGCCTGGCTGGTCTTGGAACTCCTGGCCTCAAGTGATCCACCCGCCTTGGTATCCCAAAGTTCAGGGATTACAGGTGTGAGCCACTGTGCCCAGCCCTGTCCACATTATTAAAGGCCGTATACTTTACTCAAAGTCTACTGATACTGGATGTTTGTCACATCTTCAAATATCTTTACAGCAACACTTAGACTAATGTTAGTCCAAACAACTGGACACCTTGGTCTAATCAGATTGACACATAAACTAAAACCATCTTAGGGGCACACACATATGTGTACTCTTTAATGTCTTCAAGATACTGCCCTCTCAATGAAGCACAAATGTTCTGAGAAGTTGTAGTTTATTCTTGCGAAAATGGTCCTGGGATTCAGTTTCAGCTGCCTGCCCTCTGAAAGCTGTCCCTGCCTCCCTATTAAGCAAACATATCTATATTTGCTAAACTTTGAAAGTGAATAAGGTTAATCAACCAGTAGAAATTATCCTGATTTATGTATTTTGACATTTCTCATAAAGCAGATTTTTTGAACAATGTGATATAAAGCTGTGATAGAGGATATTAAGAAGGAAAACTATTATCTAGTGATTTTCTTCCTTGAAGTATTTCATTTGGAAGCATGATCAAATCAATCTCTGGTAAAGTCTACATTGTGCCATTTCACATGGTTTTAATTATGTTACAAAAAAAACCCATATGATATTCTAGAATCTCAAAAAATCGATCTGTAATAACAGGAAATCCAGGACCTTTTTTATTTAGTCTCTTTATAACAACAATTGGTTCCAGCTTCACAGGGCAAGGGGGAAAAAACCCATAAAATTTGTGACAGCTACAATAATAGCTGTCTTGGCTCCGTTAAACTCAAAAGCAAGCTGACTGAGGGATTGATTTGATACTACAAGACATTTTGAAAAAATATGCGTTCACTCACTGTCATGGGCTTCAGGGTTTATTTCGTTTCATGCTCAGTAACTACGAAAATGCCAGCAAATGTCAAGTAAAAAATTCTTTTCATTTTTGTTTTCTTCCCTAGATACCATGTCTGCCAAAACAACCACAACAAAAACCCATTTTGGTGTCAATCTTTGATCATTCTGAAAAGGATGTAGGCCGTTCCTAGGTTTCTCCAGAGATTAAAAACTAGACTAGAATTTCCAGTAGTCTAAAGGGTGAACTGTGTCTAAACAACATTTGCCACCAACTCTTATTAAAATCCAGATCGATGAGCCCCACCCCTAGAGTTTCAGTAGGTCTTGGGTGAGGCCTGAGAACTTGCATTTCTAATTCCAAAGTAGGGATCATACTTTGAGAGAATGACTCTTCTGTAGGTATGAGATAAAACATATTAGGAGATTAAATTAACCCCATTATACGCCCTCCATATATGTACAGATTTTCCATTTCATTCATGTTTATTCATTTATTCATTTTAGTATTTAATGGGACTACTATAAGGATAGATTTTTTAAAATCACTATTATCAAAGACCTTAAGATCTAATTTTTTTTAAAGCAAGAAGAAGCACATAAGGAAAAGTTACATAATAATGTAAAGCAATAATATATGATTACTTGCCAAATGCTTCAGCCTTTCCTGATGCCATTAGCAAGCTGACTTCTGAAAGGAGCTGAGTTAATTCTGGCTTGCTCTACTGTTGACCCAAAAAAGGAGCACATTTCACTCCTAGGGACTGACTGCTATTATACTCAAAAGTGGGAGGGTGAATTTCTGGCTGAACTCATATGTTACAGCTCAGCAGTGGACTTACTCTTGTGATGGAGCATGAAATTGAAGCAATATGGCTCCCAGCTGAAGGACCAGCTTTGTGGGATTCAGGCCCAGGGCACTGCTAGGGGACCATGTGAATGACAGAGGCTCTGATGTCTCGATTTTCATCCTGGTTGGTGGGCAGCCTAGGGGACGTCCGGCTCTCCTGGAGCCAGTGTGCTGGGATTCCGCTCTGATTCCCTGGCTCAGCAGCAGGTCTGCCCTTTGTCCTTTCTGAAAACCCCGCACACAGAGCAATTTAATATCACGTTAATGAGCTGCCTGAAGTCCCTGGGAGGTCCTGCCCCACACCCGCCAGCACATCTCCAAGGATGACTTCCCTTTCATTTTCTGGGAGGTCACTGCCCTGGCAATGTCGCAGAAAACTCTGCTTCCCCTCACTGTGATCTCAGGGATCCTGGTAACTAGTCTTGCTCATAGCTGTCTGGAGCTTACGTCAAATCCAAGAGAGTGTACGCAAAGTCTCTCAGAATCCAGAAGTGTTACAACCAGCAGACCAGAGACAGGCACAGTATCCTTAGACTTCATTGATGGCCCTCATCAAAAACTGGTGGCTGACTAGCTTAAGTACGGGCGTTGAGGCCTGGCTTTCAAAGCCCCTCCCCCAAGAGCAAATGGTCTGAGGGTGGCCCCACTTGACCTCACTAAACGTTTTGTTTCTCTTTTGTGTGGATTCATGTACCCTAGCACCACCTTATTGTTCCTCTCCCTTGTGGGTTGTGCTTGATGGCAGCATTGGTCAGTGGCATGCAGCTTCCTACTTCATTATTCATATCAGAGTGATCCAGCAGAAATTCCCTCTCCCAGGCTAGATCTAAGCTCCTAAAGGAAATGAGTATTCTTTACCCTTTGCTGTTTCCCACCACATCTAGCACAGTATGGAGCAAGTGTTCAGGAAGAGCTTGTCAAATGACAGGCAAATGAAGAGTAACAGATCTTCAAAAGTAGAAAATGCCTTTGATTATTCTGTTTAAGAACCAGAGAAAGAAGTTGTAGCATCTGGCATTATCTGGGTAGTGATACCTGCCTAAGAAAAGGGAGCTGAGGCGGGTGCAGTGGTTCACTCCTCTAATCCCAGTGTTTTGGAAGGCCCAGGCAGGAGGATCACTTGAGGCCAGGAGTTTAAGACCAGCCTGAGTCACAGAGTAAGACCCCATCTCTACAAAAACAAAATTAGCCTAGGTATGGTAGTGCACACCTATAGTCTCAGCTACTTAGGAGGCTGAGGTGGGAGGATCGCTTGAACCTGGGAGTTTGAAACTGCAGTGGGCTATGATTGATTGAGCTGCTGTACTCTAGCCTGAGCCACAGAGCAAGACCCTGTCTCTCTCTTTTTTTTAAAGTCCGGAGCGGGGAGGTGAATTGCTAAAAATAACATCTGTGTTCAACATTGTGTAAATAAAAACTTGGGCTTTGTGCCTCATTTTGACTTTAATTTACTAGATGTGTTATTTCAGCTACTTCCTCTTTGACATTCTGTTTTCTTATCTGTAAATTGGGAATTTTATCTAGCTTGCAGTGCTATTGCAAAAATTAAAGGAATTGATGAATACATGCAAAAGATAAACCAACTGATAGTTCATGCCTTCTGAAATCTAATAGGTGCTCAAAATATCTGTTTTTATTACCAGATGTACCATTTTTAGGACAGACTGCTAGTAAAATTGGCATCAGGTGAAGTAACAGATTTAGAGGGGGTCTTGGGTTTCTGGCAGGCTGGTACAATAAAGTGCTTAATACCTTCTTAATGGACCAGAGCCAACCCAGCCCTTATGAGACAGATGCTACAGCTTTCTAGATTGGGTTGCTGGAGGGAGAGCCAGGCTTGCTGGGGAGCCACTCAGGTAAGGAGAATTGTTTGAATAAAAGGAGAGAGTGGAATCGAACATCGTTCGGAGATAACCCGAGATGCACCCCTCTGCAGAGAGGAAACGGAAGTAGGTTTAAGAGTGGAAACAGCCTATGAACAGAGACAGTCCATGAATGTAGTGAGTGAGAGCACACTCAGGCAGGACTAGGGTGGAGGTGGCAGGTGGGAGGTTTAGTTAGCAAGATGTCCCTGGATGGAGAGAACTCATGGCCTGCCCATGTCCTTTTGTGTGAATCAGCTTTCTGTGGCACTGCAGCCTACCACAGTGGTAAGCACGCTGTTCACTCTCACAGATGGGCAGAGGTGTCCAAGTGACCACCTGCAGGGCTCACCATGGCTCAATGCACTCCCTTCTGAGAAGCTGAGGCCAGCACTTGGGGAAGGACACACATGCCCATCTGATGAAATTCAGCTGGACTGGGCCACCTTCAGAATGCACTGTTTTTGGTCTGTGCAGGTGAACTGAGCAGATGTAGCCTGTCTTCTGAAAGGCTAGCTCCAAGTTGCTTTAGTTTAGCCATCTTCTCCTTAGGTCTCATGATCAAGAAAGGCAGTAATCAGAAGGCTTATGTTATTAGAGAGTCTCTTGAAACCTTGCTAAGTAGAAAAGTAAATAGTTCATTGATTTCTTCTTGGAGGCCACATGGAAAAAAGGTGCTCAGAAGTCTGTTCATCAATACTCTGTGCTAGCTCCTTTTGAGAAGTCTTGGAGAGAAATAAAACCAAGTGCTTTCAGTCACATCTGTACTAAACTTCCCACTCACCTCTCTGGCTGTCCTGGTCCATTTACACGGTCTGTGCAGTAGCTAGTCACTGAATAGAGCACAGGTAGGGATTGTGGGTTATCTTCTTATAAAGCACATGAGTAGCTTGTGAGAAGACAGCACTGTTACAACAGGGCAGAACCTCACATTCTGCCAAAAAAAAAAAAAAAATTGGGCCTCTTATTTCTGCCAGATAATTTGAGATATCAAGACTTGGAGACATTCGGGTTTGGAAAGTGCCAGAAGAACCCCTGTAGAAACCCACTTTTGCCCTGAAAAGGATTCTCCTAACTGTGGTTCTCTCTATATGAATTCAGACTTAAAAAAAATAGAAAAAGAATGGCTACCACAGCGACTTCTAAAAATCTATGAGCAAGAAGAAAGTTCAAAAACAAATGAATAAAATTTTAAAATAGAACAATTTAAAGATGCCATTAGGAAAGGGATGGATGCTTCTGTATGTGATATGTGTCTGCTGATAAAACCTGGAAGGAGTTGGGTCTGCTTTAAATCTGCATGTTGTTGGCAATGACTTTCATGCGCGATAATCTTTATCCCAGTCAGTAACAGAGCAGTGTGGTGGTGGTAGTGAGCAAAGTCACGTAGTTGGCAAGTCTTGAATAGAGTTTCAGACAATTTAGGCAGAGCATAGGATTTCATCAGCCCTGGAAATGACACACAGAAGGGGTGTCAGTGACCAGCAGAGCATGGGTCACTGATAGAATTGCTACATTAAAACTTGGGTTGCAGCGTGGGATGGGTCTTGAGGTGGAGTCAAGGAAAAAGCATGACTGCAATCATTTGCTTCCCATCACTGTCTGCTGGATTTCCTCATTAGCTAACTTAGGCACATAAGCAAGAAATGTCTAATGAAATAGAGCAGATAAAAGAAAATGCGGCCAGGCGCAGTGGCTCATGCCTGTAATCCCAACACTTTGGTAGGCCAAGGCAGGTGGATCACCTGAGGTCAGGAGTTTGAGACCAGCCTGGCCAACATGGCAAAACCCCATCTCTACTAAAAATACAAAAAATTAGCTGGGTATGGTGGCGGGTGCCTGTAATCCCAGCTACTTGGGAGGCTGAAGCAGGAGAATCGCTTGAACCTAGGAAGCAGAGGTTACAGTGAGCCGAGATCACGCCACTGCACTCCAGCCTTGGCAACAAGAGCAAAACTCCATCTCAAAAAAAAAAGAGAGAAAGAAAATGCGTTTATAAACCTCTTTCAATAAATCCGGAACATCATGACAAGAGGAGACCTTAGAAATCACCTAATCCTTTCACCTCTTTGCTTACAGATAGAGGGGAAATAATCTGCAGAATGATTTGTGGTCCTAACATGGTAGCTTTATGAGGCTTGTCCTTTAAAAAGAATTCTATATAGTTTATCTTAATTGTTCATTTCACCCTGACTTTCATCTTTGTTCTCTCTAAATGTCTTATGAGGCTTTAGATATTTTTTTGGTAGCTAAACATTCGAGGAAGCAGCTATCCTTTTTTTTCTTGGAGGCTGGGGCAGTAGTGGGGCGGGGTGTGGAATAAAAGAGAGAGTGGTGATAGCATTTAAGAAGCAAATGTTAGCCAGCTGCAATGTCAGTGGTAGTATTTCTTAATAGCAGGATTTAGGGACTTTATTAATATGTTCAGATAAGATTAGCGGCATTTGCAAACATGATCTTTGGCAATCTACACCAGAACAGAACAGCTCAGTTCCTTTCTCAAGACAGTTGAGCACTTCTTTCCTACTTTATCAGTGCCTTTTCCAAACAAATGCCTAAAGAGCATGTGTTAAGGATAAATCTGGCGATTTAAAGTTACAGTTGTTTCATGTCATGGTACTTCCATCATCTTAGGTTGACTTTTAATTTTTTTTAATTTTTCCTTCCATTTTATAGCTTTTCTAAAGATAGTTTTAATTAGGATGAGTGGTAGATTGTGCATATGAGCCTATTAAGCAAGCCTGTTTCATATTGTTTCCCTGCTGGAAATTTTCTCTCAAAGATGGTCGCAAGAGACAAGTGACTGACCCAGGGACTTTATTTAAATAATGAAAATGCATATGTTATGAATGGCCCTGGAAGAGACATTGTGTGCCACTCTGTGGGTGGAAAGAAAATGATACTGTGGTGAAATGATGTGGAAACCATGCATCTGATTGATTTGCTGACCTGCTGCCTGCAGGGCACCCTAGTAGCCACGGTTGCTGTTGCAGTGTGTGTCCTGGGTATTTCACTCTCAGTTACCAGATATGGTTTTTCCTTATTCACTGTTCTGTCATGCAAGAGAATAGAGCCTACTGCAGTGGGCTTTAACACTGCCTTTTGGGTCTCCAAGGTCAGAGGTAGTGACTTAGGATCTTTGGCAATGCATTTGGGGGCAGGGGAGTTAAAGAGCCCTGAAGTAGCCTGAAAAGATGCTCCTTAGACTGTTTTATGCATTAGGTTGAGTTTTGCATTCGATTTTCTTTGGGGAGAAAAAAGCTTTAAAACCCAGCAGTGTGTTTGAGAAGAGAACAGGCTGTTTATCTATACCATTCTGGAAAAAAACAAAACAAAACCAGTGACAACCCATCTTCCCTCTTAGCTGCAGGGTCTGGGATTTTGCACAGTGCCTGTTGCTTAAAAGGGCCCTGTGCTTAGTTTAATGCTTTGCTGTCGCCATCTTGAAAATTCTTAATTTTTTAAATGAGGTGTCCCACAGGTTCATCTTGCACTGGGCCAGGCAAATTACAAAGCTGGTCCTAATTCTAAGATCAGGCATGGTGTGCAATAGGCCTCAGCGGGGCCTGGTGTGGGGCCGGGCTGTAGAGAGTGAGTTACGGACACTGTGGCCCAGACTGCCCCTCGCACCTGATTACCCAGCCCGAATGACAGCTCTTTGTCTACCTCCTACCACATCTTTCTTGCTGTGGACCCAGCACAGCCCTTGGCAGCCCTTCTCTGATGCTCTTCATTGAGGACCAGATCTTGTTCCCCAGTCCTGTACCATTGGCTGGAACAAAACACTTCCTAGAACTCTGACAGCCTTCATCTGACTAAACCCCAGCCCTGGCCGTTCTCTTTTCTACTTCTCTCCCTCCCCTACCTACCTACATTTTTGACACTCAAAGTTAACCAAGAAGACTACAAGCATGACAAACTCCAGAGTGGACTCCTAGTGCTCCCCTGAAGGGTGGCCCTTGCCTCTGCCTGACTGTTCTCCCCTATGCTCCCTTCTTTCTTTCCCCTGCAGGGGCTTGTGTTAAATAAGCCCATCATGAGCAAGGGAACAAGGCTGAGTACTCGGCTCTGTTGCAGTGATCATGCTGGATTTTCCAAGCCATCATGTTTATGGGTTTTAGCTGAGATTCATGTGACTGATGCTTGAACTTATACTTTGCAGTCCCCCTGTTGATGGCCTTTAAATCCCTCCTAGATCTATTCTTTGTGTTTTACTTCTACTACCATGGACCAAGGCCAGGCTGTCAATCACTTTGACCTCGCATTAGCCTTTCTCAATGGTCTTCAGTTTCTCCTCTCCCCAGCCAACCTCATATGGCTTCAGTGTTGATGGCTTTCATTCTAGCTGCGGTATTTGAACACACCCTCTGTCCAGGAGACTGTGCCAGGTGCTATGGAAGACATAGATGTTCACGCAAATCCCAAAGACTTCATAATATAGTTGGTAAGATCAGTGAAATACAAGCCAGTTAGTAATAGACACTTTCTGAAGGGTACAAAGGAAATACTGAAGACATTGTCATATATTTAGGTTGTTTCTAGTTTTCTCATTAGATATACTAGTATAGAACTGGTTTAATGACCATGATCTAGTCATATGATGAAATAACATGCAGCTATATGTACTGATAGCGGAAAATATTCAATATATACAAAGTAAAAACAGAATGTGTATATGTGTGTGTGTATATATATACAAAAATTCTCATTTTGTGATCTCATTTATATAATTAGTACATAGGAAGTATAAGGTTGAGAGAATTATGTCAAATGGTGATTGTCTGGATAGGATTAAAGAGGAATTTACCCTTCATTCTTTATGTATTTCTATAAAATTTGAGTTTTGTGTAACTTTGTATTACACTTATAAATGAAACATTTTCAAAAGGAAAGTTTTAGAGTTAAGAGGAAATCAGGCTTTAAACTGCTGATAGTTATAAAGATTGTCTTTATGTGGCTCCCAGAGTCAGATTGCCCTGGGAAGAATGTCTTACCATCTCAGGCTTGTCCTGCTTCTGCTGTTCACACACCTCTACTTAGGCAGCCTTCTGGAACTTTCTACTCAGCATAGGTTCATCACTCCAGGTGGTTATTCTCACGTCTATGCTGCTGTTCATGCTAGTCTCCCTTCCTGAGAAACCTCCCCTCCTCCACTTCACTTATTCAAGCCCACTGCTCATCACATTCCTTGCCCCAGCTTGCCCAGCCAGTGCCATTTCCCCTCTAAACATCGAGGTACCCATGATTTGGGGTTATGATCACAAACAACTCTGGTACATTTGTGGAAATGTTGCACATGTTTTACTGACTTGTCAATCCTAAGTTCCTTTGTTGGGAAGAACTGGCTTCTGATAATCTTTTATGTCCTCAGTGACATGAGAATTCTGTGTTGCTAGTAGGCATTCAACAAAGACTTGGTGACTGGAACCATAGCCCTGGTGCGGGGCTTCCAGGCGTCCACTGAAGCTGATCCACATATACCAGCAGGGTCCTTGCCCTGTGGGGTCTAGTGCTTCTCAGCCTCTGGTGCCCTTTGAGCCTGCCTGAGGAGGCCCACAGCCAAAATCAAATAGTGATGTTATTTTCCTGATTCACAGGAAAAAAAAAATGGCCGAATTATTACTTCAGTTTTTCTATAATTTTGTAAATACCCTGGATGCTTGCTACTGATTGTCTGCTTCCAAATGTTGGCCAGATGGCCAAATGAATGCACAAGTAGCAAACAAATATTATTTTAAAAAATGAAGAACAGCTGATTGTGCTTATTTTTAGCAGATTAGTTCTCGCCTTCCCTCCAACCCCCATCCACATATATTCTAACAAGCAGAGTTGGGGTTTTATATTGGAAACAACATTGCATCTTGTGTCTCTTGCTCAGTCCATGCCTGGACCTGCACCTTTACATCTCCAGTTGCCATTTGATGTTCTGGGCACCTCACCCACCTGGTGGGGCTGACAGGGTTGCATTGCTCTCTTCTGTCACCCTAGTCTAATCATGGATACATATTTCGTCAGAGAAGAAAAATACATAATCTCATAAACGTGCCAACCGTCTTATTTCTGTTTTCGGCTTAAGCAATCCATGACTTATATGGAAGACTCCTTTCCCTGAACACTATCACTCAAACTGGGAACCGAGAGAACTGAAACAAATAAGAGATTGAAACCTCTAAGGCGGCCTGGCCACAGGCTCAGCAATGGCATGGAGGACATAGAGACACGTGTGGCCACAACACGTGAGGGAGGCTTTCCACACCCCCTGCGTGAAGGCCACTGAATTAGGGACAGCTGAGTGCTCAGGGAGCTTTCAGTGACCCCACATGAGGGGGTGTGCCAGTAGCTCATGAGGTACTCTTGACCCCAGCCAGAGCTAGGATGGGCCAGGGAGTAACAGGTAACAAACGTGTACTGTGGATGAGAAAAACACCTGGATTCTGGACAGAGCATACGCATGTGCACATCCCCTCAAAGTAACTTGGTTAGAAAGCAGGTTTATTATTGAAAAGATCAGGGGACTGTCATGGAGATGGAGTATAAGAAATCAATTCCCGTGTGGATTGTAACTCATCAGGCAGGCCCACATTACATCCATTTCTCCATCTCTCTGGAGCCACAAGGTCTGTTGTCTCTGCCTCTCTCTCTACAGCTGGTTGATTTTCTAGTCTCTGAAGTGTATCAGTTTGTCCATGGTGGGAGAGGATTACCCTCCTCTTTAATTCTGATTTCACATTGCTCAATTTCTTAGTTAATAGTCTAAAAAGGTAGATTGTGATTGGTTCCTGGCTTACCAATGGATTTGTTTTCCTGTGGGTCAGGTGTTCATGCCTAGCCAGTCAGCTTGTGTGTTTGCATGTATGTATATACACACACATGAAAGACCATACTAAAAGGACTAAGGGAGGTAGTGGATTGTTGATAGAATTTCACGGTTTTAACCTTAACTTTATATGTAAGTATTATTTAAAGCAGTCAATAAATAACTCAAGTTTATAAATCATGACCTTGGCTTAAACCTAGACCTATCTTCTCTGCCTATATACACTTGTTAGATCTGGGGGTCCAGATCCAGCCCATGCTGAAGGCCGAGGGGAGAGGGTGGGTGAGCAGAAAGAACACTGGGGGCAGGGCAGTAGGCAGGTAAACATGATTTTATTCAGCAGCAGCTCTCTTCAACAGCTTTTTCAAACTAGCTTTCTCAGCAGCAGCTTACTCTTACACCATCCACCCTGTCTCGGCTGCTTGAGCCGGCCGCCCTCACACACAGCTGCACAGCCAGCTCTCCCTTGCCTTCAGGGTCAGCAGCTTAACTCTTTCTCTGGGCATGTGCAAGCCAAGCGGTGTCCTTGCTCCCTCCTGTCGGTCTTGCAGATGTACCTTACATTCCACTCTCTCTTACTCTGGGTGCTAGCGTGCCCGCCATGCAAAACCATGTTGAGCTGAGCCAAGCCAAGCCCCAAGAGCACCTGTACAGTGTCAGCAGGGCAGTTATACCTTTTACAGACAATAGTGGCATAGGGCCAAGGGATGGCCTTCTGGTGTATGGCTACATGGGTGTGATAACAAGTGGAGTTATATGCCTGCGCTCTAAACTCACTGAGTCACTCTGGCCGAATGTCTGCCTTGGTCTATTCCTTGACCAAAGTACGTCCATGTAACTTACACTCCACCCCCTAGGCTGAGGGAGACATAGGGTTTGGACACACAGGTTTGATACACAGGTTTGGCATACAGGCCTGACATAATTTTGGGCACGCAGGCCCAATACATACACATAGGCTTGGCACATAAGCCTGACACATAAGTTTTGGGCACACGGGCCCAATACATACATAAGCTTTTGGGCACGCAGGCCCATTACATACATTAGCTTTGATAAACTGCCCAGCTATTGGCACAGATTACCGTAGGAGTTACCCTTTTGGTGACTGTCATTTACACTGCCCTGAGTTTAGCTCATTAGCTACTCTGTTTACACTTGGTTTTAAACCATACGGTGTCAGTACTAGGCTGGACTGCAGCAGCTGACCCATCTGTGCACCATGTCCCATTAGGAAAGGGGGGACACTCTTCCTAACGGTGAGGACTCAGGGTCTAGGAGTGCCTTAGGCCCCGTGGCCTTATCTTGCATTAGGACTACAAGTTTCAAGACTTTTTGTAACTCTGCTGCTAAGGGACTTGTACTTAGTGTACTTCGATGCTCTAAGTAGGTGCCCCGCTTCACTGAAGTGGATGTCTGTGCCATCCCTGTCCAGGGAGTTGTTACCCATGAACACACCCATCCTGCTATTGGGTAAGTCATCCACATGACAACTGTAACCTGTCCTGCCACACTCTTATGAGCCTGAAGGGCCACATATGCAGTTACTAACTGCTTTTCCAGTCCAGGGGATGGTTACCCATGAACACACCCTGCTTTTGTTTTTGTTTTGTTTAATCCCATGTAGGTCTTTTTTTTTTTTTTTTTTAAGTTCTGGGATACATGGGTAGATGGTGCAGATGTGTTACATAGGTATACATGTGCCATGGTGGTTTGCTGCACCCATCAACCCATCATCTAGGTTTTAAGCCCCGCATGCATTAGGTATTTGTCCTAATGCTCTCCCTCCCCTTGCCTCCCACCCCCCAACAGGCCCCGGTGTGTGATGTTCCCCTCCCTGTGTCCACGTGTTCTTATTGTTCAACTCCCACTTCTGAGTGAGAACATGCAGTGTTTAGTTTCCTGTTCCTGTGTTAGTTTGCTGAGAATGATGCTAACTGCCTTTTTATTAAGGAATGCTGGAGCTCAGCTCCCTTCCATAGCTGGAATCAAAAGCCTATGGGTGTACTTAGGCACCCCATGCACTGCAATAGACCCTAGCCAAAACCATCTGTGGTCACATGGACATCCACTTCAAATGGGCATCCCTGGCTAACTACCCATAGGGCTTGTGCCTGCTATATAGTCTGTTTGGCTACCAGAAAGGCTCTTCCAGCCTTGTCATCCCAACTCCCAGGCAAGAGGGGCACTGCTGCTTCTAAACCTGCAAGAGAATCAGAGGTTAGCATAACATCAGTAAGACTATGACATATGATAGGGCTATGCGTATAGCCCTGCAGCAACACTGTGAAAGTCCATTGTCACCCTCCCATGAAGGCAAACCATTCCTGGCTCTCTGTGGACGGTCCCAGTGCCATCGTCCAGTGGCCCATCAAGCCCATGGCAGACAGTACAGCTGCCAAGCCGTGTAAAACATCCACCCCCAGAATATCTTCAGGCATGGGAGAGACATACACAGTGCATAAGCAGAGGACCAAATGGCTGATGCCAAGACACACAGACAGGTTTCATTCCACTGACTGGCCTTCATAGGCATTAATAAATGCAGCTCTGCCCAGAAACTTACCTGGGTTCAGGGACCAGTAGATTGCCAAGTTCACGTGTGGCCTTTGGTTGTTTGGAGTCCCCCAAGCCACACACCTTGGCCAGTTCTCTTATTAAACAGAAAAGGCTTTACACTTCCGCCAACTGTAGCAGATACTCTTTGAACCAGAATGCTTGGGCGGGACTGGGTTGTGCAGCAATGTCCTTCTTCCGAATGACTTGCACTAACTCTGTACATGACTGCCGGCATTACTTAACTTCCGCAACTTAGCGGGGGCACAGGCACCATAGGAAGTATGCTCCACCACAGTAGGGGGCTTCTGGGCCCATCTGTGGGGCCCAACAGCTGCTCATGCTCTATTTTCTAACAGATCACTGGGTGAGCCTGCAACAGAAGTTCTTCCTCCTCCCTGCGCTGCATCCTGCAGGGACTGGACATGCACTTCATGCAGTGCAGTCAGAAACACCCATCCAATTCTGCCAGTAAAGGTAGCGTCTTGGTGCTGTGCACTTCCAGATGCTTCAGCGCCATCTCCACACTTGCAGGAGACACATCTACTGCCTCCCATGTTTCCACTGGGGCTCATTCAAGCAGCACCACTGCCGCTGAGTACAATAGCTCATGCTGCAGCCACACAGCCGACCTGGGAGTCCTCAGGACTGAAGACCCACTCACCTCATCCCATCCTCATCGCCAGTTGTCAGATCCCAGGGTCCAGGTCCAGCCCATGCTGAAGTCTGAGGAGAGTGGGTGGATGAGCAGAAAGAACACTTAGGGGACTGTAGGCAGGTGAAACATGATCTTATTCTGCAGGAGCTCTCTTCAACATCTTTCTCATCACCAGCTTACTCTCACACTGTCCACCCTCTCTTGGCTGCTTGAGCTGGCCACCCCCATGCACAGCTGTGCAACCGGCTCTCCCTTGCCTTCAGGGTCAGCAGCTTAACTCTTTCTCTGGGCACAAGCGAGCTAAGCTGTATCCTGGCTCCCTCCTGTCCATTTGCAAAATGGACAGCTTTGGTGCTCTCATTCTCTGGGCACCAGCATGCCCACCATGTCAAATCATACTGAGCCAAGCAGAGCCCCAAGAGCCCCTGTACAGCATCAGCAGGTTAGTTATACCTTTTACAGACAATAGTGGCGTAGGGCCAAGGGATGACCTTCCCATGTTGTGGCTGCATGGCTGTGATTACAGGTGGAGCTATATGCCTGCACTGTAAACTCACTGAGTCACTCTGGCCAGACGTCTGCCTCGGCCTATTCCTTGACCAGAGTACATCCGTGTACCTTACAGTACTCCACAGACTTAAGCATTCATGAGTGAATCTGAAAGCTGTCGTAATCTAGTCTCTGCATTCTTTGACTTTCAATTTTTTGTGCAGCTGAATAGCATTGTCCAAGGAGTCCTGTTCTTCTGAAGTCACACTTTCAACAACCTCAACTAACTGCAAAACTGTCAGTACTCAGAAGACTGCTGAATTGAGAGAAACTGTGTTCATGCTTTATTTCAAAGTGGACTTCAGTTTCTGTGTAAAAGTATGTTTCCTGATTCCATAAGCCAGGTGATCTTGCTTTACTTCAACTAGCAAATTGCGAATGGTGTTAAGAAAGGGACCTTGCCAATCCCTTAGAAAGGAGACATAATATATACCTGAGTCACCAAATAGAAAGCAGTCTTCAGTTTCACCTCCAGGGAGTTTTGGCGGTTTCTCTTCCCCACACTTAGGGTCTTTTGTCTTTGAAATGCAGGAGTGGTCATGACAGTGACATGATCATCAAAAGCAAGAAAACTTTATATCCACGCATAGTTTAATAAAGGTATTGTTACCGGTGGAGGGTCTTGACTATGTGTGGTCCAGGTTCTTGGTGTTTTGAACGAAGAATTGGACAAAATGCACAAAGCAATGAAAGAATGAGACAGCAAAACCATAGGTTTATTGAAACGAAAGTACACTCCACAGAGTGGGAGCAGGCTCATGCAAGTGGCTCCAGCACTGGTGACAGAATTTTCTGGGGTTTAAATCCCCCCTAGAAGTTTCCTATTGGTTACTTGGTTATACACTATGTAAATGAAGTAGTGGTCTGTGGTCAATCAGTGGCTGAAGTGAAGTTGAAAAGTTACTACACCCTATGCAAACATCTGACAGGTTGCAGGAGGGGACCAATCAGAGGTACTTTCTATTTCTCATCTGCAACACAATGGAAAGCAGGGAATTGCAAAGGGAGTAGCCAGTGATCCTTTTGTTACTTGGGTAAGGAGAGGTGGGGTTTTCCTTTTGACTCAGTTCTAGGAAGTCAGTGCGAATCAGCCTTAAGTTCCCCTGCCTCAATTTGTGTATCAGTTAGGGAATCAGAATGTGTATCAGTTAGGGAATCAGACAAGCAGAAACTGAGTGGTGAGGGATCCTCACGCAGTTGTGGGTGCCGACCCTCAAATCAGCAGGGCTGGTATTTGGAGAAGAAAGATGGACTCACAGTGGGGAAAATCAAGGATGAGTTCAAATCTGGAGGATAAGCTAGTATCCATGTCAGTCTCCCAGAGGCTCTAGGCCTCAGACTTCCACATTGCCTGTGACATGCAGGGGAGGCTGGAGTACTCTGCTGGGAGCTTCACATGCTGGCCTGGGATGCAGAGAAGTTGAGGAGCTCAGTGGGAGTTAGAGACACTGGGGCCCAGCTGCTGGCCTGTGAGCTGCACCTGGTGCCCTACACTGACCTTGAGAGTGTGCAAACCTGGCTGCTGCTGTCTATCATCTTCCAAATCACCCACAAGATACCCCTGGTGGCCAGCACTAATGTGAAACATGGCAGGGCTGGGAATGCTGAGAAATACAGTTCCAGCTTAGCTGGGCTGATGCAGCACAAATGCAGCAGAGTTTGAAAATGTATAAATATTTCCATAAACAATGCGAACAGCTTTGTCTATTTTAAGCTTAAGCTATTCATAAAATTGACTTGTACAGAATACCTCTTTCCTTGGACATTGCCACTTCAGTGGGAATAGAAAACCTCGGTGTGGGTTGGAAGAGTTACTAAGACAATGTATTGATTTTTTTTTCCCGAATAATTGTTAATTTCAGAACTGATTTTATCCTACTAAAAATACCTGATTCTCTGAGCAGAAAGGCACCCTTTTAATTAAATACCACCACACAGGTCATTGCCTGCCCTTCTACTTGAGCCCTGCTGTGGGGACTCTGCTTCCAGCTGCCTTTAATATTGCATAACCCTTTGTCTTCTGCAGCTGGGTCACATTCAATAAGTAATTACAGCACATCTGATTAAGGTCACTCCCAGAGCGTCCATTAGTCATCTGCAGGAAAGAATGCTGAGGAGGCATGTGTTACTGCAGGTCACTTTCCCCTGTCCTGCTGATGGGGGCCCTCCTCGCACTCTGTGCTCAATCATGGCCTCCACTTTAATCACTCCTGGAAGACAAAACACAGCTGGGCCCTGAGAACCCCAAGATTTGTCTATAACTCAGATTTGGCTCTGCTGAGATCTCAAGGGCTCATTGAGGACAAGATGCCTTGTCTGTATTTCATGCATTTCCCAAAGCAGACCACGACAATGCCACAGCAGGTAGGTCAGCTGAGGTGTCATGCACGGCAGGAACCAAGCAGGAGGCTGGATATCAGGAAGGAGGGACAGAGGTCTTGGGCCCCATTAAGGCTGACATGGGAGCTTACAGAGCTGAGACCTAGATACCCTCTTCTGCACGAATCCTGAAAAAGGTGAGAATCTGAAAGCTCTGAGATCTGTAAAGTGTGCTCTGTTATCAAGGCTATAAGCAGCACAGCTTCCCTCCAGCACTTTCTTTGACACCCCCAACTCCTGAGCTGTGGGTTTACTGCCAAGATGAGACTTAATTTATAACAAATGGAATTGGTCTGTTTCTTCAGGATATTTCAACTGTGACTGTAGCATGGACCTTCTTTTATGCAATGTAAAGACCACAGGGTTGCAACATTTATTTTAAACTTCTGCACGTTCTGAGCAGCACTGAAGACTTCCACTGTATAACAGCTCTGTAACCGTTTTTTCCCTAAGGAAACTGCATGGCTTTCTTCAAGTCATTGTCTTAATTTTTCTAAAATAGAAATCCAAGGCTCTAACACAACCAAATTCCTGAATTATGACATTGGACCTGGGCTTACGGAGCAGAGATGGAACATGCCACCTGTTCACAAACACAACTGGAAGAGACAGCAAAAGCCAGAGATGTAGGTCTTGGGGCAGTTTCATAGCCTTGACTATAATGTAGCTATTAAAATGTGCCATCAAATTCAGCTTCTTCCCCCGCAAGAGAGCTAAGGACCCATATGGTCTTTTAAACTTTTAGTCATTTGAGTACTGAGCAATCTGTGTTTCTCCTTGTCAAAGGGTTTTTAAAATGTAATTTCAAGAAAAAAAGTGTTCCAAATTCTGCGATTGTTTACCACCATATGTCTCATTATTCATGTGGAATGGGTCACGTTTTCAATTTACATGTTGAAATGTGAAGGACACATACATGCCTGTCTAGCAGGTTGTTGAGGGGAGAATACAATGAATGTTAGAATGAGAGAAATCTGAGGAATCATGTCCCCTGACTGCTAAGTGGCAAAAGCAGTTCTTGGCTTCCTTTGGGTTTGCTGCTCTACTCTCTCCAGAAAATGGAGCGTTCTGTTGGAGACTTGCAGTCTGACTACATTCTGAGTACATTTTCAGGTAGTGGCTGAGCAAGGGGAGAAGGGCCATGACCTGCACTCTGGAACCTACCCCATCATTTGTCTCCACAGGATTGTCCTGTCTGGCTGGAGGAGGCTGGTAACCCCTGCTGGACTTTCTCAACCACCTTCCCACATAAAATCTCTCATGTAATAGGGAGAGAAGAGAGTCGAGTAGCCCATGAACATTCAACAGATCTACCTTTTGAGTCCTTAAGAGTTAGCCAGTGTTGGCCTGTTCTATACTAGAGCTCATCCTTTTATCTCAAGTCCTCTGGCCTCCCTGCTTCTTGGGACCAGTGACTGAAAGGCAAATGGGGACAACATAACCAGTCAATACAATAAAGCTATTTTGGTTACTCAGAGGACCTTTGGCTCAATGGCAAAATCAAGAAACACCTTGTCTGTGCTGCATAATCTAGTTTTAAGCCATACCCTCATGCAGAAAGACTGTGTGTAACATGGGATGCATGCACATGTTCTTAAAATCAGAAACAAGAGGTAGAAAATCATGAAAATGATGAGCCAGCTCCTCTCCCTGAAGTCATTATTCCAGATTCAAGCTTTTGACCTGGACAGAAGTATGCTCTGTTTCCAGGCTGGGCATGGTGGCTCATGCCTGTAATCTCAGCACTTTGGGAAGCTGAGGTGAGAGGATTGCTTGAGTTCAAGACAAGTCTGGGCAACATAGCGAGACTGCATCTTGACAAAAAATAATGTTAGCTGGGCATTGTGGGGAGTGCCTGCAGACCTCCCTACACAGAAGGACTGCTTGAGCCCGGGAATTTCTGGTGGCAGTGAGTTGTGATCGCACCACTGCTCTCCAGCCTAGACAACAGAGTGAGACCTTGTCTTTAAAAAAAACAAAAAGAATGCTCTATCTTCATTAATTGAACATTGGTCATTAACCAGACCTCTCTTCCAGATGTTACGTCCACAGCAGTGACTTCTCTAAAATCTGAAAGGAAAGGGAAAGCTATTGGCCATGCTTTGTAATACACAAATTTATTTTAATGACACTTGCAGAACCAAAAGGATTGCTTTTCCTCTGGTCTCCAGGTCGCCATAGTGGTGGCAGAGGCTGCAGTGTTGGAGGAACACTTTGGAATCTGTGGCTGACCAGGATAGCTGAAAACAGCAGTGGCATTTCAGTACCACTTGTCAGTTTTTGGCTCAGTAGCAAAAAGCTGCCTACAGAGCACCTAATGTGAATGTTTCCCAAATTGGAGTGGCACTGCGGCTGGTTTGGATCATGTACAAAACTTCATCCTCTTTCCTTCAACACAGGAACAGGAAGGATTTTAATGGCTTGAGTTTATGATGCTATTGAAAAGGCACTATCAACATTTCCCAGCAGCGATGACTACATACCCATTCAGGGACCAGCAGCCCATCTGTTGATTTCCAAGGCAGGGCTGTTAACTGCATCTGGGTTACATATGCCTGGCAAGTTCAGTGGTTGTGTGTGTGTAGCAGTCTTTGGTTGTGTGTGACTGTAACATCCTCTCAGGGTCTCAGTTTCCTCTTTGGTTCAATAAGAGTGTTCCCTGTGCTTTTGAAGTCTGTTACATGTGCTCATGCATCAATTGAGCTATAATGCAAGATCATTAAATTAATGACTATGGTGAAATGAGGGGAAACCCTTTTTCCCCAGGGTAGACTGGCTGAGTAGAACAGGGGCTTCTTAAAACTATGTCACATTAATTTGGCCAGAGATTTGCTGTCCTAATGATCTCGATTAGGATGGGCAACCTTCTGTACACAGGCTATAACCAGCGTGGCTGGTAGTGGTGCATCCCGACACATGGAGGAGAACACCATAAAAGATGGTGTAAGTGTAGCAATGCAACTAGAAGAGATTACCATTCCATCTCTGCCTTATTTCCTCAATGTCACTGTTTTATATCTTTGTATGGCTGGACAGGTGGGACAGCTACATTATGGATCAGAGGAGGTTTAGCATCAATTCAAGGAGGAAACTCCTTAACCAAATCCAAACATTCATTTCAAAGACATAAGTGTATGGTGATTTTGTTTTTCAAAGTGATAGATTACATTGTTCCTTTCACTAGTGAAAATACTCCCAACACATTTTCCATCAGCTGCCACTTCACGTTATGATAAATGAATTTGACCAGGTGTTTCCCTTTTTTATTTAGACTACTTCCCACAGTAAAGTGATCTTTCCAAACCAGGTTTACTGATAGAAAAATGATGTGGGAACTATTGCCAACTTTGAAATACACTTCTTTTGGATGATGAAGTCAGCAAATGGATACTTGGCGAATGGAAGCATAAGGAGATGTTGGGTTGGCTCCAGGTGCTGCCAGAACCTAGATGTAGGCTAGTGGGAGGAAAGTCTTTGTTAAGACATATAATCTTGACAAAAGCTGGATGAAGACGAGAGAAGTTCTTTCTGCGTGCCCCATATAGTTCATGAACTGACCCTCCGACAAAACGCTCTACATGTGTTACTTCATAATACACGAAGGCATGAACATCCTGGGGGGAAAATGCTCACAATATTTTGCAGGCCTTTAAGAGGTGGAGTCCATTTCTTAACTCCTTGTGACTTTCATGGACTGGTAGAATGTACCCGAAGGGATGCTGTGTGAGGTCCAAGGCCTGAGCCACAAGGAGCCTTACCACTTCTGCCTTCCCTTCTTGGAATGTCCCTGCCCTCATTTGGGGAAGCCCAGACCAGACTACTGAGTGATGAGAGGCCCATGGAGAAGGCCCAGCACCAAGGTACCAGTTGCATGAATGAGGCCATCATATACCCTCCACCCCCAGGCCAGCTGCCAACCAACTACAGCCATGAGTGGCCAAGGCACACATTGCCCAGCTGAGCTTAGGCCACACGGAGTGCAATGAGCAAATATTGGGTGCTGGTTTTCAGCCACTGAGTTTTGGGGCAGTCAGTTACACAGCAATCAATACCTAATACATATTCCCATATTGCAGATGAAGAAACTGAGGACCAAGAAGACTAAATAACTTGCTCCAGGGTTCTGGAGCCCATAGATGACAGTCATGATTTAAACTAAGTCTTTCTGACTTTGAATTCCCGTTAGCTTGTCCATGTCAAAAGTACTCCACTTCAACAAAAAAAGTCCTGAATCGCTGGAAATGTTAAGTTTTTTAAAGGACTAGTCTCTTATAAACAGATGGTGACCAACAGTAGTGAAAAAATAATTAGTGTTTAGTCATGTGCTACATAATGGTGTTTCTGTCAAGGATGGACTGCATATAAGACAATATAAAACAGGGGGTCCTGTAAGGTTATAATATAGCTGAAAACATTCCTATCAGCTAGTAATGATGTAGCCATGGTGGCATCGTGGTGTACTTTACTTTTTAATTTAGTGCGGCCTAAGTGTTGAGTGTTCATAAAGTCTACGGCATCATACAGTAATGTCCCAGGCCTTCACATTCATTCCTCACTCACTGACCCATCCAGAGTTTCTTCCGGTTCTGCAGGCTGTACTCATGGTTAGTGCCCTCTATAGGTAATAGGTATATCATTTTTTATATTTTATGTTTACTGTACCTTTTCTATGTTGCACAACTACTTACCATTGTGTTACAATTTCTTACAGTATTCATTAGTCACGTGTTGTACAGGTTTGTAGCCTGAGAGCATAGGCCACACCATATAGCCTACATGTATAGTAGGCTATGCCATCTAGGTTTGTGTAAATGTGCTCCGATGTTTACACAATGATGAAGTTACCTAATGATGCAGTTTTTAGAACTTAGAATGCATGACTGTACTTTTCTTTTTTCTTTTTTTTTTTTTTGAGATGGAGTCTCGCTCTGTCACTCAGGACACTCGCTCTGTCACTCAGGACACTCAGGAGTGTAGTGGCGCGATCTCAGCTCACTGCAAGCTCCACCTCTCAGGTTCACGCCATTCTCCTGCCTCAGCCTCCCAAGTAGCTGAGACTACAGGCACCTGCCACCAGGCCTGGCTAATTTTTTGTATTTTTAGTAGAGACGGAGTTTCACCCTGTTAGCCAGGATGGTCTCGATCTCCTGACCTTGTGTTCCGCCCGTCTCGGCCTCCCAAAGTGCTGGGATTACAGGCATGAGCCACCGCGCCCGGCCCGCATCACTGTATTTTTCTGTCTCCACGCGTTAGGAAATGTTTTCCAAAACACCTTCAGAGAATGGCACCTGGTCTTTGGGGTTTGCACTTAGGATTCTTGAGCTGCTCGTGTTCTAACATCACAGGGCTCACAACTTGGGCAGGCATAACTCGTCGGAGGTGTAGCTTTTCCTTTCCTGAGAGCACCTATGAGGACTTTCGAGTCCAGTCCACTTGAGGAAGGGAAATATTTACCAGGGAGTCAGCCCGCTGCAGAGGGTGGTGTTGTGAAGGCTTCTGAATGCAGCTGATGGCCCTTTTGAGGAGCTACGCCACTAATTAGGATCCAGAAAACTTTCTCTAAAGGCCAGATAGTTATTTTAGGCTTTTGGGGCTAGATTGCCTCTGTCATAACCGCTCAGCTCTGCTGTTATAGCTCGAAATCAGCCATAGGCAATATGGAAACAAATGAGTGTGACTGTGTTCCAGTATTTTTATTCATAAAAACAGGCAGTGGACTGGATTTGGTCCATGGGTCATAGTTTGCCAATCCCTGAATTAGAGCTTGCCCACCAAGAGGCTGTGTGCTCCAGAGCCTGTGGTGGTATTTGCTGGCTTGGGTGTCTATAGGGTTTGAATGATGACACAGCCTCCAGGTGACTTCGGTGTAAACAAGCTAAAGCTGGGGGTAAACAAAGCAAACAGGATTGGACCCAGAGATGCTTTAAGGATTCCTGGAAGTGCCCGTTCCAATAGTGTCCTTGCCAGTTGGCTCCAGAGAAAGTCAGGCAGCAGCCCGACAGCCATCTGGCACAAGGTCCCCTGTTGTATCCTTGGGCAAATTACTTTGAGTCTCAGCTTGCTTATCTGCAATATGGGGAGGATAATGGGCAGACTCTGCAAAATGAGTGGGCCACTAATGTCACGTTGGCGTCCTCTTTACCCCATGCCTATTGAGAGGAATCAGTTTTAATGCAATCATTGCCCGATGTGGATAGCAGCTGTAGATTATAAAAGTGCTTTGTTGTCCACAAATTTTGCTAGGGACAAGTTAATTGCCCAACCAGGTACTATATCACTGCAGCACATTTGACTGCTGGGCCTGCCTGTTCATCATCTAATAATTGGTGTGTTCCGGCATCTCCCTCCTGACAGTTACTCAGGTATTAACAGAAGGCAGCGGGACTTGGAGTAAGGTCTTTGCTGTTCCCAAGGTCTTAATCACCTGACTGACAGAGGTTACCTTCCTGAGCCCCCGTGCACCAGATGGAGTTCATTTTAAAAATCAGCCTCAATCAGTGCAATAAAATATGACATCCTCTTAATTCAGTTGGCTTTGGGACCTCTTTTGTAGCCCTTGGTGGGGTGCTTATTTGTATCATTTGCTCCTTCAAATTGGAGTTTGACCTGAAATTCTTTAGGAGATGGTATAATAAGAAAAACAGAAGAATAAGAAGAATGACTTAGCTAAAATTTGCCTTCATCCCGATGGATTATTTTTTTACCAATGTTACATTTCTAGAACACTGCCATATTTGAATCATACCTTGCTATTTTGCAGTGTGGAATATTTTATACTTGAGCACATGTGAAGCACAGTGTGGTCTATACATCTAAGTGAAAAGAACACCCTCACCATGCAAAGTGAATTTTTTTTATTTTTTATCATTATTTTTTTTTGAGACAGAGTCTTATTCTGTCGCCCAGGCTGGAGTGCAATAGCATGATCTTGGCTCACTGCAACCTCTGCCTCCTAGGTTCAAATGATTCTCCTGCCTCAGCCTCCCGAGTAGTTGGGGTTACAGGAACGTGCCACTATGCCCAGCTAATTTTTGTATTTTTAGTGCACAGGGGGTTTTGCCATGTTGGCCAGGCTGGTCTTGAACTCCTGACCTCAGGTGTATCTTTTCTATGTTTAGATGCACAAATACTTATCACTGTGTTACAATTGCATACAGTGTTCATTAGTCACATGTTGTACAAGTTTGTAGCCTGAGAGCATAGGCCACACCATATAGCCTACATGTGTAGTAGGCTATTTGAACACCTATTGAACACCTCAGGTGATCTGCCTGCCTCAGCCTCCCAAAGTGCTGGGATTACAGGCATGAGCCACTGTGCCTGGCCCAAAGTGTATTTCTTTGCTTGTGTTCTTGGTTTTAAGGGCTTTCTGCAATGGGTTTGATAGTTCGTGATTTCATTTGCGTGACAGCAGCTGATTTTCCCTATGTAGGGTCTCTCAGGAGGGTTCCCTGGATTTCTTTTTTATATGATTGTGTCTTGTCAGATCATAGGAAATTTAAGTTGCTCTGTTCTTGTTCTTGAAAGGAATCCTAATGACCTAGCCCATGCCCTGCAATCTCTATTCACCCTAACCCACCTTCTTCATAGGATGGAAATCAAAGCCATCCTCTTAAGTTTTCCTTTAGGTATAACTCACTACCTTCAAATAATGGAAACCAGAGCAATCGGAAAGTAACCATATAATTTTATTGTCTTCATGTCAGTACAAATGTTCCCACTTGCTCTCCTAACAAGGATATCTTTCTTTTAAAGGGAAGACCACTGAGTGAGAGTGAAGGGGCATAGTCTTGGTCTCAACAAACCACTGGCCAGTGACATGATCATGGACCTCAGCTGTCTTACTCATAAGATGAGACTGTCTTGGATAAACTCTTGGTATCTCTCCAGCACTCTTGAACATTTGATCCAGCAGATAGTTGGCATCACGTGATGGCACTGTGACCACATTTGCAGTTCATTAAAGCACTTCAATTCACTTAATGTCTATTTCTCCATTCCAACCACAAGGAGAATAAAAGTGCAATGTGTGAAAGTAAAATTCTTCAACATCCTGGCCAAAATGCCCGTGTGTTCTTCCTTCGGTCAGGTTGCATTTTCTTGTGAGAACAGGATGATCTCGGTTCTGTCCTGCTGAATCAGCTGCGGCAGCCAAGCAGGAAGAGCCTTCCTAGTGCCCCAGCACTCTGCTTCTGTCGGCTGCTTCTGGGCCGCCCAGACGTAGCCCACACCACTGGAGGTCTCACTGTTTGCATTCATTTCCTTTGTCTCAACCATTTCATGAAGTGTAGCCAGAAGTACTGTCAGTACTCATTACACCAAAATTGTCTTCAGCTCAAAGCAAATATTTTGTGTGTTGAAGTGTTTATCAGGTGCGTGATTGTCCCAGGAGTGCTTTTAATGAGCTGTGAGATGTTGGTCATCTGTCACCTTTTGCTCTGTTCTTGTGGCTGATGATGCCTTAATCAGAATCTTCAAACCTGCCCTCTCCCTGGGGCCAATTTTCTGTCTGGTATTGCCTTCTGGACATGTCAATTCTAGTTGACACCTTGGAAACAGGGCTCTTTGTCTTATCCCCCAAATCAACTTAACTTGCCCAGTTTTAATTTCTGCCAGGAGCTCTGCTGTTCTCTCCAAGGTCAACTCAAACTCCAGATCTGTGACTGCTCTGTCTTATTTATTCCACCTCCCTGCTCCCCTCAGATGACCCTCCCGTCACCTGACCTCAGATGATCTGCCTGCCTCAGTCTTCCAAAGTGTTGGGATTACAGGAATGAACCACTGTGCCTCTCTCTCCCTCTCCCCCTCCCTCTCTTTCTCTCACCCCCTTCCCCTCCCTCTCTCCCTGTCTCTCCCTCCTTCCCTCTCTTTCTCTCCTTCCCTCCCTTTCTCTCCCCCTCTTTCCCTCTCACTCCCCCTCTTTCCCTCTCTCTCCCTCTCTCTCCCGTTCTGTTCCCCTCTCTCCCATTTCTCTAACCACAGCCCTGATGGTCCTGCTTTAAACCCCATGTGATTTTCACCTGGGCTTTTACAATGTTTTACTAGCAACTTCACCTACCTTTCTTCCTTTAATCTGTTTTACTGCTAGAACAACAGAAAAAGAGTGACCAAGCTCTAGAGATTGAATGAGATTGCTATGGATAACTCAAAGTTCTGTTGATTTAGATAAAAAATTGTTTTAAATTACTATAGACCTAAAGCCTAGACGTAACATATTTGACTATGTAGCTTTTGCCATGTAGAAGATTAACATGTTTAAAATGCAAATAACAGACTAAAAAAAATGTTTACCAAATATATATGTGGGAAAGGATTGGGATTTCTTAACTATAATGAGTTTCTACAAATTAATAAGAAAGTACAAAAATGGATCAATAGTAAGTCTCAAGAGATCTGATGGTTTTATCAGGGGTTCAACTATTGCTGTTGAACAAACCACTTCAAATGTAATGGCTGAATGAGAACACTGATTAGCTCTTATGATTCTGCAATCTGGAGCTGGGCTCAGCAGGGTGGTTCTTCTCTGTGGTGCCAGCTGGGACTAGATGTCCAAGAGGTCTTTTTCACTCACATGTCTGGGACCTCAGCTGGAATGACTGGAACAGCCAGACTTCTCTTTCTTCATATAGTCTTTCCTGCAGGGAACTGGGCCTCTGTGAAATGGCATAGGGTTCTAAGAGGGAGCTACTCAAAGATAACAGCCCCACTGTACAAACACTTATCAAGCCTCTGCTTGGGCTATGATGACTAATTCCCTACTGACCAGAAAGAAGTCACATGGCCGAGCCCAGAGCCAGTGTAGGAGGTGATAACATTAGAGTGTGAGTATGAGAGGTGATTCATGAGAAGCCCTCAATGTAACAGTCTACTACAGATACGAAGAGGCAGTTTATTGATGCAATAGGGATGACTAATAAACATAAAAAATATACAACTTCATTAGTCAAAGAAATGCAAATGAAAATGAAAGGCTATTTTCATTGGAAAATCTACAAATATTCAGCATATAGTTAACATCTAGTGTTAAGCTTATAGAAGAATCTCATACGTTTTGATGAGAGCATAGATTGACCCTTTTAAAGGGTTGTCAATGCATTTCAAAAGAGAAAAAGTTCATGACTGGGCCAATTCCACTTCTACATATAAAGATACTCTTATAAGCTCCCTAGAATGCATTATATGGGGATGTTGATTGTATTAGTTTGTTTTCACACTGCTGATAAAGATGTATCCGTGACTGGGAAGAAAAAGGTTTAATTGGACTTACAGTTTCACATGGCTGGGGAGTCCTCAGAATCATGGTGGAAGGCGAAAGGCACTTCTTACATGGTGGTGGCAAGAGAAAATGAGGAAGATGTAAAAGCAGAAACCCCTGATAAAACCATCAGATATCTTGAGACTTACTCACTATCATGAGAACAGTATGTTCAAATTATTCAAATGATCTCCCACTGGGTCCCTCCCACAACACATGGGAATTATGGGAGTACAATTCAAGATGAGATTTTGGTGTGGACACAGCCAAACCACATCATTGCTATTTCATTATTTGTAATCGCAATAAATTAGAACATGAAAGTCCCTGAGTCAGGGAATGGGTAAATGATAAATCTATACTAGTAAATATTTAGTAGCCATAATCTAATTATAACATTAGTTAAATCTGTATGTACTGATGTGGAATGATATACCAAATATTTTGAGTGGAATAATGTGCATTATGGGTAATCATTTCCAGGAAAACAAAAATGTTGTGGGTACTCACACCTATATAGAGAAAAGGGTCTGAATGAGAAGTGAAATTGTGTTGAGAGTGCATACTTAGTTTGTTTTTTACATACTTCTGAATATTTGGAGTCTTTTATAATGAATATGTATTTACTGTCATTATAGGGGGAGAGTTGACATCTCCTTTAACACACACACACATATAAATGCATATATTTATAGCAAGATACCGTGTAAGAGAGTCCAGGAAACTCCCATGGATATCTGAAGATCTGCCTATGGAACCTTTCTCTTTGTACCCTCTTGGCCCTCTTCTGCTTATTTTATATTCTGGAAAAATTAAGGCCTGTGAATAACTAGTAATTTAAATAAAAGGCGTACCTTTTGTTCTGAGGTCTTTCAATTGTATATTGATTGTATTAACATAAAACTTCATACATTCTGTTTTGTCAGTGTCTGGAACTAAACTTCATATTAGGTTGTGAAGGTTTTCAAAAGTTATGTCTCTACCTGATAGTCATCTAAATGTTTCAATTCATTATCAACTATTCATTGCATTCCCTAACACTAATGTAGAAATGGGTACAAATCAAACCAGGGTTTCCTCTTGAAAGGTATAATGGAAAAATAGACCCAGATGAATTTCTGTGATACAAGTCAGAACCAGCATTTAAAAAATGCCCTTTCTTTCTCATACAGACAAATCTTTGCCATCCATTTCCCACCTCTTTCCCTCTTCTTCCCGCATCTCCCCTCATCTCCTTACTAAGGAAGACAACAATGTCTTTAACTCTTCATTTTGTGATGTGAAGCTCTTGAAACTACATCAGTGGAAAAGAGGACCTAGAAAGGGAAAAGGAAGGACCTGAGAGAAAAACATCCCTCTTCTAGTTTAGAGCACCTGCAAGGTTGGGTGCATGTGAGCTGCAAAAGTACATCTTATTTAGTTTGAAAAGATCATTTGCAGGATGGTATAAAATCGTGTCCTTTTTGTAAGGAAAAAGCAATCATTCAGGGATATAGAGTTTTTATTTCATAATGGTGAGGGTTAACTTTAAAATTTCTTAACAAAAAGCAGCCTACAGCAATGGGTTTTTAGCAGACAAGTACAGTTAGAGTGATACTATTTTGCTTTATGGTTCCATGGAAAGGATCAGTTACGCTTCAAGGAGGCCAAAAAGGAGCTTAGTAAATCAGCTCTCCTTCTTTCTGGGAGTTAGAAACATCACCTGCTATGTAGCTGATACAATTAAAGTATTCCTGTTGTGCTTTGAAATCAGCTGCTTATTTGTTATCTTCTGATAGATACTTGATACATTAAATTAGTTTGTGTGTGTTACAGAATGAATGTAGATAAAATTTAAATAGAGCAGTTAGTACTTTACTTTCTAAGGAAAGCCTATTTTCATAGACTACAAAAACCAAACATAATAAACCCCTGCTTCCAGAATACGTGTTTGAAATTTGACATTTTGCATGAAAGGTGGTGATGCTCGTTTAAACACAGACTGAGAATCCCAGAACTACGAGTGTCCCTGTCATTGCTTTCAGATTCTTGCATTAGTTTTACAGATACAATCCTTGTCTTCACCTTAGCCAGCATTTTTTCTAAGTTGCACAGCTTACCTGAAAAATCATATGTACATAATCAAACTGTTTTTACATCCTAAATATTAGCCATATTGAAAATTTTAAGTCTTTTTCTGGGAGGAAAACAATCAAAATACTTTAATACTGCATATTTCACTTAAAACTTTCCCTAAATAGTGTTTAAGGAATGTTTGCACAGGCCTGGCACAGAATTGTAGATTTATTAGCAGGATTTCTTCAGGTGTGGTGCGGGGATCACCTACATTAAGTTCAGGAGGAGGTCATTTATGTAGAATCCTAGGCTCCTGCCAGTCAAGGGTAGGGCCCTGGACTCTGCATCTTAACCAGCTTCCCAGGTAACTTTTAGTGTAAAGTATGAAAGCATTGGGATTCAACTAGAGCAATCCAAGGCTTCCTGAGAAGGAAGCCAAAATTTGGAGGAGAATCCAAGTTATACTTGTTGGCTTGTTACTTTAAAAATTTTTAAGAATTTTTAAAAAGAGGGAAAAGGCCACTTTCTGGGTGGCCTGGGTTTGGCGAGATCTTGGAGACATCAGCCTTCGTCCCTAGTGGGGTTCGAGAGTTCAGTAGTCATGGGGGAAGCCATATGTGGCCAGCCATGAGAAAGAGGGATGCTGGTGGGTGAGAGCTTCAGAAGAGGTTCAGCTCTATCAGGCACTTCTCCTGTGGCACCAGGAGGAGAGGAAGTTAGAATTACTACCTGTGGGGAGGAAGGGATGTGTGGGAAATGGCACTTCAGAGCCATTCCAAAGCACCCTCAGTTCCATACTTTCTTGGACTCTCTTGGCCAGGCACATTTTAGCAGTGGTACTAGTTTCCCAGCACTGTTACATAAATTCTTTAAAACAGTGCCTGCCTCTTTTAATATATTCCATTTTTTCAGATACATATGGTGGAATAGAACATTAAGGATGACTTTCTTATCAGCCCTATTAAGCTGATAGTATCACTTCTGATCTATTATGGGAATTTTTTTTAAGTGTCTGTTTTTATCATTTTAAAAATCTGTTGCTTTCATTTTATCTAATTTCTCATCCTTGATGCTTTAGGTTTGTTTTGAGAAACAGAATTCTGCCTTTGTGGGATATAATTTATCATGCCATGTGTTCATAGAAATTCTGGAATCTCGTGTTGCAGAAGGCTATTAGATCTCGTACTGTCTGGATACCCCTTAAGTTCTTCAAGAATTTTAATACTAGCATGTAGAAGACGTTCGGTTTCTACCTGAATATCTCTAGCAATAGGGCACCCAGACAGCACTGAGAAGGCTTAGTTCTTTAAGGTTAGCTCAAATTATAGGGAACTTTTTTGTTTTTGTTTTTGTTTTGAGAGAGAGAGAGGATCTCGCTCTGTCACTTAGGCTAGAGTGCAGTGACACAGTCATAGCTCACTGCAGCCTCGACCTCCTGGGCTCAGGTGATCCTCCCACCTCAGCCTCCGGTGCAGCTGGGACTACAGGCACTCTACCATACCCGGCTAATTTTTGTATTTGTTGTAAAACAGGGTCTCACCATGTTGCCCAAGCCAGTCTCGAACTCCTGGGCTCAAGCTATCCACCCACCTCAGCCTCCCAAAGTGCCAGGATGATAGGCATGAACCACCATGCTTGGTCACAATTTTTTTTTTTAATTAAGCAGAAGTGTCTCCTGGCATCTGGACTCTTGAATTCTAACCTTGCTTGGTGACAGCAGCTGCTGGAAGAAGGCTAATCCGTCTTCTCCATCACATCCCCTCACCGATTTGAACACAGAATGTGTTATCTTATGTCTTTCTTTTCCGAACTCTTTCCCTTCAACTCTTCTTCCAATGGCCCAGTTTTGTGGTTTCCTCACTCCTCCTGCTGATCTCCATGAGATGGCTCCAGCTATCAGTGACCCTTAAATATGGACACCTAGGACTGAATCCTGTTTCTAGGAAGATCTGAATAACAGCATTCAGAACTATGCTATACCTCCTTTTTCTGGAAACTCCACATGTCTACTGAAGTAGCCACCAGGCTACTGACCCTCTCCAAGAAGATGGTGAGGATATTTGGAACTGCTTGTTCTTAGTGAATCCATTTTGATTCCAAATGATCCCTGTATCTCTGCCTCATTATTACAAAGCTCCACTTAAATTATTTAATGTAGAATTTTTTGCCTATGTTTGGTATAAACCTCCCTGACATACGATTTTTAAAATTCTCCTGTTTGTCCTTATTTTCAGTTTCCCATCAGAACATTTGTCATGATTTTTCTTTCTTCTCTGACTTAGAGTACTGAATATAATTCAAGTGAACAAAGTCTCTCAAAACAATTCCACTTAATTCAAGTGTAATAGTAGACATCATCCTACTAAACAACGAAAAGGTGAGTATTTTGCAAAGCTACCACATGTAAATTATAATGTCATTATGGCAACTCTGACAGATTAATGACATGATGATCTCATTGTGTAAGTGAAGAACTATCTCAGAAAGCTTAAATGAATCGCCCAATATTCCCACATGAGAAGGATTGAAGGAAAGATTCTTATGTGATTCTTCCCGCCTCTAGGGACTAGGTCTTGGAGTTGATATTTTTCCAGCAGCCCAACTACTTTCTTCTAAAGCACTGGCTGGACAGACACTGTTAGTTTCTTAGAGTCTCTATCATGATGTTTTGGGCAGGAATTGATGAACTTCTTCTGTAAAGACCAGACATTAAGTATTTCAGGGTTTACGGGTTCTGTAATCTGTTACAAGTACTTAACTCTGCTGTTGTGACCTGAAAGTAAGTAAATGATATGGAAATAAAGGGCATGTCTGTGTTCCAAACAAAACAGAGCCAGTTTGCCAACACCTGTTTTAAGAACATGAATTCATTTGGGAAGAATAAAATCTTGCAGCACAAAAAGATTGGGTTCATTTGTGTAAGCACTCATGTTAAGAAAATCAGTGGGGAGAAGAGGACTAAACCACTGCAGTTTGAAACTGTAGGAAGTCCAAAAGGAACAAAAACAAAAAAATAGAATGACAGCAACACCCGCTATTTCCCTCCTCCCTATTACCACACACACTTCATACCAAGGTTGGCCACAGTTCAGCTGGAACATGGACACATGGGCTCAGCTTCACTGGAACACATTTGACCCTGAATTATTTCAATTTATTTATAGGGGATGTAAATTGTACTGCCTCTCTGGGTCCTATATAATATTTATATATTATTAATATTTTATATGTAATTTTCTCAGATAATGGATGAAAATTAAGCTGCTGGCTTCTTGGGTTTGATCCATTATGAAGAATACTAAAAACCAACAAAAAAATAGTCTCATGTTAATTGCCTTCTATAATTTATTTTTCTCAATGGAGGAAATGTTAAGGAGTACTTACAATAAGTTCATCAATTTTTCAGAGATAGTATTAGTGAATTAAATATATTCTAATCATTTATAAATGCTTGCTATTTCTTATTACTTTATCAAAAGAAATGAAAAGTTTATTTTGGAACTCAAAATTATATGGGTCTGAGATTATACACTGATCTTTAAGTCAACTAAATTCATCAAAGAGAATTCTAGAGATTAGTGGGTAGGGAGAATTTACCAAATAGAATTCTCCATGGGGCAAGAACATATAGAATTTGAAAAAAGCTTATTTGTTATAAATTGTTTTTCAAAAGCAAACAAGACTCCATAGAAAGTAAAATTAAACAAAAATATTAGTCTGGAAAAACATGACCAATTGAAAATTTTGGTTGATTCTTATGTGAGTTTTAGAGCATATTTATGCAATGTAAGCTTTGAAAGAAAAGGAATTTTACATTTTAATTTAAATGGGAGTTTTAAGGAACCAGAAGATAAGGTCAGATGAATCCAGCCTTAGAGAATCACAATGATGTTACTGCCAGTAGCCTTATGCCTTGTCTGATTTTCATCATTTGTATTAGTTATTATCTATTACTGTAAAACAAAATGCTCCAAAACTTAGCAGCTTAAAACAACATGTGTTTCTTACCCTTCGTATCTGTTGATAAGGAATTTGGACCCTGTTTAGCTGAGTCCTCTACTTCAGAGTCCCTCATAGGCTATAATAAGGTGTCAGCTGAACCATAGCTGTTCTAAGGTTAAAGGATTTGCTTCCAGACTCATATGGTTGTAGGCAGGATTCAGTTTCTCCTGGGGCGTTGGACAAAGGGCCTTAGTTCTTCACCGACTGTCGCCCACTCTCAATTCCTTGAAATGTGCCTATTCAGTGTGGCAGTGTTCTTCATCGAAGCATGCAAGCCACAAGGCCCCGGGGAGAGCCAGCAAGATGGTGGTCACAGTCTGTCATTACTTTATTTTCATGGTGTTTTGTGTTTTTTTTTTTTTTCTCTTTAGGCAGAGTCCTGCCCTATAGCCCAGGATGGAGTGCAGTGGCATAATCATAGGTCCATGTATCCTTGACCTCTTGGGCTCAAGCGGTCCTCCTGCTTCAGCCTCTTGAGTAACTGGGACTGTAGGTGCATGCTACTGTGTCTGGCTAGTTTTTTATTTTTCTAGAGATGGCATCTTGCTTTGTTGTCCAGGCTGGTCTCAAACTCCTGGCCTCAAGCGGTCCTTCTGTCTTGGCCTCCCAAAGTGCTGGGATTATAGGCGTGAGCCACTGCACCCAGCCTAGTCTTTTATAACCTAATCATGGAAGTGATTTCTTGTCACCTTGCCATATCTGCTGGTTAGAAATAAGTCCCTACCCTCCAATGGGAGGAGATGACACAGGGACATAAATACCAGGAAGCTGGAATCATTGGGATCATTGTAGATGTCTGCCTATCACAAACCTCTAAATTCTGTCAGGCTCATCCAACTTAAGAAGTTGCCTGTAAATGTCACCGGCATATTTACAACATAGGGCCACTTTTGACTGTTGTCTCTTCTCCCTCCTCACGTCAGGCTTTTTTTTTCCCCAGGATGTCATGTGTATCACCCTTTGGCTAGTAATTCCCATAGTGAAGTACAGATATTTCAATGTCATTAAACTGTCCTTTGGGAAATTTGTGTTACTTAATCAGATGGCCAAGAAAATATGTATGCTCTATGGACAGGGCAACTTTAGGAAACATCAGCTGATAGATTTGCTTCTTAGCATCGTGTCATGCCCTTTCAAAGTATCCCAGTAATAGATACCAAACTGTTTAATGGCGTTCAGCTGTTCCCAGGAAAAATAACTTTATCAGGGACACTTAGAAATGGAAATTAAGAGGAAACAAATGTGCATGTATATTTTGGCAACTGAGGATGAACATATCTTTGAAGTTCTTTGAAGTTTGGGATACTTTGGGAATTTACTGTGGAGTTTTTGAGAATGAACTCACTCGTTTTATAGCTTTCACTGTAGCTATTCAATAATAGATTTAAATGTACTCATGTTGTTCTTGACATCCTTGATTTATGGGACCATAAGTGTTTAGGTGCGTTATCTTATTGGACGTATTTAGTGACAAGCTGTTTTGCTTTAGTGCCACCTTGTTTTGACAATTTAGCTTGTTTTTAAGCACATTCTAAAAAGTAGATTTTTCATTTACTATGTGCTATGTACTCTTCAAGGAGTTTTTAAGTAACTCGTTTAGTCCCCGTAATACCCCTGGAAAATAAGCACTGTTATTATCTCTACTTTACAAATGGGAAAGTGACATACAAGAGGTTAAGTGACTTGCTCAAGGGCACACTCCTAGGAGAGGTTGGAGCTGTGAACCAGATTCTCTTGAGGTATGTGATGCATTCAAGTTTGAATGAGATCGAAAAATGTGTTAAACAGAATGAGGATTCACCAAATTCCTTTTGAGGTGACACGTTGAAGCCTGTACACTTTATATACTTGCTGAAGTAAGAAACTTGTCAGTCACTGTATTAGTCCATTTTCGCACTGCTGATGAAGACATACCCCACTCTGGATAATTTATAAGGAAAAAGAGGTTTAATGAACTCACAGTTCCATGTGGCTGAGGAGGCCTCACAATTATGGTGGAAGGCAAAAGGCACATCTTACATGGCGGCAGGCAAGAAAATGAGAACCAAGCAAAAGGGTTTTCCTCTTATAAAACCACCAGATCTCACAAGACTTATTCACTACAGTGGGAACAGTATGGGAGAAACTGCCCCCATGATTCAATTATCTTTCACCAGATCCTTCACACAACATGTGGGAATTATGAGAGCTGCAGTTCAAGATGAGATCTGGGTGGGGACACAGCCAAACCATATCAGCCACACTCTGAGTATATGTCATCTTGCTTTGGCTGGCATTATGCCACAGAGACTATATGATAGAGTACTCCAGAATCTGAGTTTGAAATTTAGAGACAAGATTAGAAAGTGGTAGTCTTGAAAACAGATCAGAACTAATATAAAATGGAGTGAAAAACTCCAGCCCAAAAGATAGTTTTTAAGTCTTTAGCTGATAAGATCAGAAGTCTTCTGAGTATACCCAGGGGCTATCTGCTAAGAATTAACTTTGCTTTTTATAGTTTATGAGTGTGCAGAAACAGGAAAAACATCAATTTTTTTTTTTTTTTTGAGTCAGTCTCGCTCTGTTGCCAGTCTGGAGTGCAGTGGCATGATCTCTGCTCACTGCAACCTCCGCCTCCCAGGTTCAAATGATTCTCCTGCCTCAGCCTCCCAAGTAGCTGGTATTACAGGTGCATGCCACCAGGCCCAGTTTATTATTATTTGTTTTTGTATTTTTAGTAGAGATGGGTCTTCACCATGTTGGCCAGGATGGTCTCGATCTCCTAACCTCATGATCTGCCCACATTGGCCTCCCAAAGTGCAGGGATTACAGGCGTGAGCGACCGCACCCAGTCAAATGTTCCTTTATGTTGTTGACTTAGTGTCAAGAAATGGAGATGCCTATTGAGTACATGTTTTCATGGCTATTGCATTGGTCATTCTATTTGTCATATACACTTTGACCACTGCCAAGTTGCAATTCCCCTGGCACTTTGTTATTCTTTTATTTTTCTGAGAAAGTTCACATTTTCCCAGCCCAAGACAACCTTCTTTTCCTTTGAACATAGAAATCTTTTTGAAATTGTCTTCGGTATTTCCAAATACAAGCCAGTCTCATGCCCGTGCTTCAGAATTTGGAGGAGTGAGTCATTGAAGGAATTGCTGGAGGTGGTGCTCACGGTGTGGAAAAGGGAGAGGAGGAGGAGATGGAGCCCAGGGAAATGATACACAGATTGTCCAAGTGCCTGCCGTGAGCCTTCCAGGCTCTGTGCAGATGCTGGGCACCTTACAGATGGCACACTGTCAGACTCTTGCATACCAGATGAGAAGATGAAAGCTCATAAAGGTCAATTTGATCAAAGTTTCACTATTAGTAACGGCTAGAATTGATATTCCTATCTTTCTAGACTCAAAACCTATTATGGTTTTTTAATGAATTATTTCAGACCTTTACAAATGTTAAAGAATATCATAAAAAATACCTTATATTCATCTGAAAAGAAAATGAAACATTACAAACAATATTGAAACCTTCGTTTCTTTCTCCCCCTCATAGAATTACACACCAGCCAGGCACCGTGGCTTATGCCTGTAATCCAAACGCTTTGGGAAGCCAAGGCAGGAGGATTGCTTGAGCTCAGGTGTTCAAGACCAGCTTGGGTAACACACTTTTTCTTCAGGAAAAAAAGGGTATACACTATCCTAAATTTGGATTTTATTATTTCTGATAAATGTCCTTATACTAATATATGTATGTTTTTCTTAGCAATAAAAACTATTTTTCAAGTATTTAATCTTTGACATAAATGGTATCATGACTGTACCTATTCTTATACATCATTTTAATGTTTTACATTCTTTAATACATGTAATATTTCTCTGTATGAGTATGTCACAATTTATATATTCTGTTGATGAACATTCCGGTTGCTTCCAAATTTTTTAGCTATTAAGAGCAGTGCTACAGTGACTTTATACTCATATGCTTGAATTTCTCGGTTTTCCCATCCCCTCCCATATTTCAGACTGGAGCTGCCAGGGGTAATGTGCACACTTTCACCTTGGCTATGCATTGCATGTTCCTTTTCATGGTGATTATGCTAATTTTCACTTGCAACAGCAGAGTATGAGAATTTCACTAACACCCGGTAATGCCAGGCTTTTACATTTCTGCCAGTCTGGGTGTGAAATAATTCACTGTGTTTTTAATTTGAATTTCTATAATTACTACTGAGGAAAAACCTACAAAAAAGAGTCCATACTCGTTGAATACCATCTTCCTGTCAAGTCTCCAACACAGTCTCAACTCACCGACGTTGACAGTCTCAATGTTTATCTTTCCAGCATGAAGGCTTCACGATGCTGTCGATTTCATTACTGTTGAAGGCAGAACTACAGCATGCTGAATGCCTCATCTAAGATCAAAGACATTTTAGTGCCGTTTTTACAAATCTTTCTGTTATATAGACTTGAGATATTATTTGGGGAAATTGGGGATTCGAAACTGGTGTGAAGGAGCTATCATGTAACATTTTATTCACCTCTCTAAAAATCCGTAATAGTTTTCAATTTGGGAATAAAAAATGAGGGAAAATGGGTTTTGGGGTTTGTTTTCTTCTAAGCCTTGGTGCCATTACTACTTTTATCCTTCCCTCCTTATGCTCAAGAGAGCATTTCTATATGCATGGTCTATTATTGGGAGACAGAAAATGTACAGACTGTGAATTCCAGGCTACACAGCTCAAGATCTGGGGCCAGGTGGAGTCTCATTCTCTACAGTGGACATCAGAAATGACCTGGAGAGCTTGTGAAAACACAGCCTGCTGGCCCCACGTCCAGAGTTCCTGATCCCACAGGTCTTGGGTGGAGCCAAAACTTTTGCATTTCTAGCAAGTTTCCAGATGATGCTGATGCTAGAGACCACACTCTGAGAATCACTGCTTTGAAGCAGTGTACTGAAAAGTAGGGGAGGCATTGGACCAGGTAGCCCCTCTCAGACAGAGGCTCAAATTCAGATACAGGGTTGGTATGTAATATTATAGCTCAAAGGCCTGGCTGGTTAGATGTATGGCTGACTTCTATATTCTTCATGCTTTTAATAATATCCCACTTATTTTAAAGTCAGCATGTGCTTTAAAATATTAAGGACAAGACTAAAACCTCAGGGTCATACGGATTTGTGATTCAGTAATTTTTACTTTGATTTTCAACTTTTAAAATTCTAGCAAAGGTTTTAGTACATGATGCCAATGTTGTAAGTGTGTTATTTTGAGGTCAGTAGAATTTTAGGAATGTATGACTAACCAAACGGTTTCTAAGATAGTAAGAGTCAAACATTCATTTATCATTAGCCAACATTATCATTAGCCAACATCTTAGTAATCTATCCAACTTCCATGTATAAATTACTAAGGAGGAATCGTACAGTTTTGAAAAGGAGGAACAGGGTGGTTATGGTGATTCTCCAAGTCAATTTTTTTCTTTGGAATCTCTCAATGAAATGGGTCATCTCAGGTTTGTGGAAACAGAGCACAGGACGCATGATAGTAGAAACACTTGGTGATTGCCGTTATGAAGTACATTCATGCTTATTTAGATAAATGGATAAATGTGTTTTTACCCATATTGTATGCATATGAATATATAAATTATATGCACATACAGCATTGATATATATGTGGATCACATGAGTAACTTGGACATTACAACCAAGGTGATCTTTCTGTATAAGCAAAACAATTTTATTTAAAGAAAATAACAATCGTGAGTGAATGCATTTGTACAGGGGAAGAATTTTGGGGTGCTCGTAAAGGTCTGTTTTTAATGTGGAAGATAATCACACAGGTCTTGATAAATGTTATAATGAATATATAGCTTTTGTGCTAGTTTCTGTGTGTATTCACAATAAACTGCTTTATATATGAGTAAAGTTAAAACGATTTACATTATTTTCTTTACATATTTCTAACATTTATGAGTTATATGTGCTCAAAGTTAGTATCTATATGTGAATATAAAATTTTGAAAAGTATGCACTAAATGCAAGAAGATAAAGTGTTCTCTTTATAATCTCATTTTTATAAATAACTGGCCTTTTATGGGAGAATTTAATGAAGCTATTTTAAGTTTTCCAACAAAGTTTACCTTGGCTTAAGTTTCAGTTTTTATCTATTTCAAAAGACAAATGCAGATTCATAATCAGGAGTGATGGGAAATTGTTTGCACGTACCTCTAATATCACTAGCATTTAATTTTAACCTAACAAAATTCTAACACGAAGTCTTGAACTTTTGTGTTCAGAATAAATGTGATCTCTAGTTGTGATCTACTTGTTTTGTTTCTAAAGATTTTGTTTGAACATATATTAACTATAATGAAATAAAAGCCAAGAATAGCTTGAAGAGGGGGAAAAAAGAACTTAGGATCAAGGTTTCAAAATATTATGGAAAGGAAATAATCAAATGCAATACTTTGCTTTTATGTTGACCTTCTCATTCTGGTTCCTCACCCTCCACACTGTGTGAAATGTTCTAAAGCCTGTGGCCATTGGTGACCTGCCAGGCAGGAGGTCACAATTCCCAGGCAGATGCGGCAGTCCTGTGTACCATTGATGGGATTCAGTAAAAAAGGACAAGGCCTAGGTGGCCTCCAGAACAATTTTATTGAATATAATTGTTCTCCAGAGGAAAGATTAATTTGAAATCTCCGTATTTTGAATTCCAAAGTGACTTCACATGGTAGAAAGAACATGAACTTTGGAATCAGACAGATAGCCAGGCATGGGAGGGAGTTTGTCATCATTATAATTAATCCAAGTTAATTAGTTGTAACATCTGCAAGAATGTTTCTTCAGTTTGTGGATTTTGAGGATTTTGCGGATGACATGGGACAACATATGAGAAAATGGGAGGCAAGTTATTAATACTCAGTAAATGTTAATTCCTGTCTCTTCCTGCCCAAGCTAGTTTTCAAAGCATAACATCAGAAGCTTTCCCAGCCAGCAGCTTGGTAGGTGAAGCAAGCTATTGGTACAGGTCCACATTGCCTAGTGTGGTGGCTAGAAGGAGTGAATTTAATGTGAGGCAAACCATGTTTATCGACACAGGTCCTGCCTTCTAGACATTCTCCATATAAAGAGACAGTGTGGCTGGGTGCAGTGGCTCATGCCTATAATCCCAGCATTTTGGGAGGCTGAGACAGGCAGATCACGTAAGTCAGGAGTTCGAGATCAGCCTGGCAACATGACAAAACCCCATCTCTACTAAAACTACAAAAATCAGCTGTAGTTCCAGCTATTTGGGGAAGCTAAGGCAGGAGGATTGCTTGAATCCAGAGGACAGAGGTTGCAGTGAACAGAGATCATGCCATTGCACTCCAGCCTGGGCAACAGAGTGAGACTCTGTCTCAAAAAAAAAAAAAAAAAAAAATGTAGAGATACATAGATGGTCATAAGTATGTTTATTTGGTGTCCAGTAGACATGGAAATGATAGGGAAATATGTGTTGTAGGTAAACTCAATTGTTGTGGTACATGGTCATTTTGGGGGCCAAGGTGAAAAGCGATGCCTTGGGTCCCTTTAAATTGAGGCTGGTCTTTACACTAGTTGCTGCTTCCATGCGTTTCTGTCTTGAGTACCTTTCCCAATCCCCATCTGTAGAGTCTAGAAAGCACTTATTCTTAGTATTTCCAGGAAATGAATCCCCTACAGTTGAGTGAATGAATGATCTGTAGGCTTGCAAGAGCATATGTGTGTGTTTTATTTGTTTTTGAGACAGGGCTTCTCTCTGTCGCCCAGGCTGGAGTGCAGTGGCAGGACCACAGCTCACTGCAGTCTCTGGGCTTAAGTGATCCACCTCAGCCTCTCAATTATCTGGGAAAAAGGACATGTACCTCCATGCCAAGCTAAGTTTTAAATTTTTTGTAGAGATAGGATCTCACTATGTTGCCCAGGCTGGTCTTAAACTCTTGGGCTCAAGCAATCCTCCTGCCTCAGCCTCCCAAGGTGTTTCTGAAATTCACAGTAGGTGTCTCATAATTTTTGTTCCTAGGGACAAAAGTTTTTTTGGCTCCTCTCTCACATTTGTTTCTGTTATTCTTTCTAATAAGAAGCCTGGTTCAGTAGCCTATGAGACTGTTGGAGAAGAGAAAATAAAGATCACATGTGGTTGAAAGTAAATGAGGTTTGTGTTTTTATCTTGTATGTGTCTCTTCTCATCTTTCACACTGACTGGGGTATTGATGAGGCAGGATTTCCCGTGTCTGGGTCATTTCTTCTCAATGTTGGGAGTTCTTACTCAGTTTCAGTAATTGCATGGCCAACAAGCTGATTTGGAGGATATCAGATCATTCAGCTCTCTCTGTGATCCATTGTTATGCTGGAAAAACACGGAGTACTCAGATGTATTTGAAAATACAGCCATTTCCAGAGGATGCTCCAACTGAGTTTTTGGTATTTTACTTTAACAAGTTTGAACTCCTCAATTCAGGGCCACCACTTAGATAGCTCAGTCTAAATGGAAGTGTTTGCTCATTGTCATAAAACATCCTATTAAATATTATATTTGAAAAAAACATTATAAATAATTTAAGAAATAGTGTAAGATGGTATCTCATTGTGGTTTTGATTTGCATTTCTCTGATGGCCAGTGATGATGAGCATTTTTTCATGTGTCTGTTGGCTGTATGAATGTCTTCTTTTGAGAAATGTCTGTTCATATCCTTTGCCAGACTGGATTAAGAAAATGTGGCACATATACACCATGGAATACTATGCAGCCATAAAAAAGGATGAGTTTGTGTCCTTTGTAGGGACATGGATGCAGCTGGAAACCATCATTCTTAGCAAACTATCACAAGAACAGAAAACCAAACACCGCATGTTCTCACTCATAGGTGGGAACTGAACAATGAGATCACTTGGACTCAGGAAGGGGAACATCACACACCGGGGCCTATCATGGGGAGGGGGGAGGAGGGAGGGATTGCATTGGGAGTTATACCTGATGTAAATGACGAGTTGATGGGTGCAGCACACCAACATGGCACAAGTATACATATGTAACAAACCTGCACGTTGTGCACATGTACCCTACAACTTAAAGTATAATAATAATAAATAAATTTTAAAAAATAAAAAAGAAATAGTGTAGATCCAGTATTAAGATGTCAAAATACTTATTGTTGAAGACAATAGCTTTCCTAATAGCATTGATTAATAAGATATTTAAGAAAACTATCTGAGAACAATGGGAATGCAGTATGTAAGGAAATTCATGTGTATGTGTTTATCACTGCTTTTGTTCTTTGAGCTTAAGCTAGAGTTTCCAGAGAATTACAGAAGCTCTGTCAATTTTATGAACACCTTTACATAGTCACGTGTGAATGCTTGTGCCTTTTTCAGAACAGTTGAGGTCATATAAAGGGGAGCAGATCTCTTACCAGTGTAGAGGAGGGAAAGAGTGCTCAGTTTCTGAGAGACAATGGCATGTCCTGCAGGGGCCATGGAATTAAAAGTGAATGAATGAAGATGATGAACTTTAGAGTGAGGTTCAAAGAGGCAGGAGAAGAGTGTAAAAATGTCAGAAAAGCAGTGATGTGACCAACCCAGAATTATACATGGGTATTGAGGCAATCTAAACATTAAAGGAATTATAAGTGGCATCACCTACTTCACAACTCAATGTTACAGATCCTGCCATCTTTTATCATTTTTTTTTTTCAGTTGAGAACTCATGAGCCATAATGAACAGAAAGTCCTGAGTACTGCCAACACCCACTTGACTCCAGACTTCCTCTCCCCATGGAGCTCTCTTCTTTGGCCACCTGGTGCCTCTTCTCTGCCAGTGGGCCTCAGTCAGGCCCATCCATCTCAACTTATTAGTTTATAAACACACAGAATCCACGAGGGGAAAGGGTGGCTGTAGACCAGTGATTCTCAAACTAGAACAGCAGCATCAGCATCACCTGGGAACGTCATAGAAATGCAGATTCTTGATCCTTACTGTGTAGCCACTAACTCAGAAACTCTGGGATTGGGGCCTGGCACTTTGTTTTAATGAGCCCTTCAAGTTGTTCTGATACTTATTAATGTCTGAGACCTTCAGGACAAGGCCCTATACATTCAAGACAGTATAGGTTTGAGAGCACAGTTTTTTCCAAAAGATCCATATGGTTTTAAGCTTGAAAAACTTTAGAAATTTCAATGCTACCAGGGGTGAGGAGAGGCCAAGATCACTGACTAGAAACAGCTGCAGTTGGAGGCTCCCACTGAGAAGAACGAAAATGGTGAGTGAATCCTGCACCAGCAACTGAGGTACCAGGTTCTCTCACTGGGACTGATTAGGTGGTTGACGTGACCCATGGAGAGTGAAAGCAGGGTGGAGAGACCACCCACCCGGGAGCCGCACAGGGCAAGGGGAGCTCCCACCCCCTCCAGCCAAGGGAGGTGGTGAGTGATATTGCTACCCTGCCCAGGAAACCATGCTTTTTCCACAGATCTGTGCAACCCGTGGATCAGGAGTTCCCCTCATGAACCCACACCACCAGGGCCTTGGGTCCCAAGCACAGAGCTGTGCAGATTCTCCGTGGCCACTTGGCTGGAGACTGCCTAAGACTACGAGTTCCCGGGGGGGAGGGGTGGCCGTCGTAACTGTGACTGCCTGCTGCCTAAGGCAACAGAGCCCCAGTCTGCCATTTTCCCCTGCTAGTGCCTGGGAGATTGGGTGGTTTGGATCCGAGAGGAATTCCCCACAGTGCAGCACAGCAGCTGTGGCAGATCATAGCCAGACTGCCTCTTTAGGCCAGACCCTGACCCATGCCTCCTTACCGGGCAGGGCTTCCCTGTGGGGATTTCAGCAACTCCAGCCAGGGGGTTACGGACAGAACTCTGATCTCCCTGGGACAATGCCCCTGGCAGGAGGAACAGCCGTGGTGTCAGCAGACTTAGTCTCTTCCCCCTGCTGCCTCTGAGGAATCCGGGCGGTCCAGATGAGTGAGATTTCCTTCAGCACAGCATACCCCCTCTGCCAAGAGGCAGCCAGAGTGCTTCGTTAAGCAGGTCCCTGATCTCATGCCTCCTGACTGGGTGAGAACCCCTCCCACAACAGAGGTCACAAGATACCTTACACAGGAGCATTCCCCCTGGCATCAGATCAGTGCCCCTCTGGGACGGAGCTTCCAGAGGAAGGAGCAGATAGCCTGCATTGGTGATGCCTCCAGGTACAGGAGGAACCCAGGCAAATAGGGTCTGGAGTGAACCCCCAGTAAATGTCAGCATCCCTATGGAAGAGGGGCCTGGCTGTTAAAAAGAAAAACAAACAGAAAGCAACAACAACAGTAGCATCAACAAAAGTCCCCACAAGAACCCCATCCGAAGTTCAGCAGCCTCAAAGATCAAAGCTTGATGAACTCATGAAAATTGAGAAAAAATCAACAAAAAAAAAATGCTGAAAACAAAAAGCCAGAGTGCCTCTTTTCCTTTAAATGATTGCAGCTCCTCTCCAGCAAGGGCACAGAACTTGGCAGAGGCTGAGATGGATGAACCTACAGAAGTAGACTTCAGAAGGTGGGTAATAACGAACCTTCACTGAGCTAAAGGAGCATGATCTAACCCAATGTAAAGAAGCTAAGAACCATGATAAAATATTAAAGGAGCTGTTAACAGAATAAGCAGTTCAGAGAGGAACATAAATGACCTAATGGAGCTGAAAAACAACACGAGAACTTCACAAGTATCAGTAGCCAAATAGACGAAGCAGGAGAAAGAATTTTAGAGTTTTAAGACTATCTTGTTGAAGTAAGATAGGTAGACAAGATCAGACAGAAAAGAATGAAAAGGAATGAAAAAAACCTCCAAGAACTATGGGATTATGTAAAAAGACTGAACCTACGACTGATTGGGGTACCTGAAACAGAGTGGGAGAATGGAGCCAAGTTGGAAAACATACTCCAGGATATCATCCAGGAGAATTTCCTCAACCTAGCAAGACAGGCCAACATTCCAATTCAGGAAATCCAGAGAACCCCAGTAAAATACTCCATGAGAAGATCAACCCCACAACACACAGTCACAGATTCTCCAAGGTCGAATGAAGGAAAAAAATGTCAAGGGCAGCCAGAGAGAAACAGTAGGTCACCTACAAAAGAAGCCCATCAGAGTAACAGCAGATCTCTCAGCAGAAACCCTACAAGCCAGAAGACATTAGGGGCTAGTATTCAACATTCTTAAAAGAATTTCCAACCCAGATTTTCATATCCAGCCAAAGTAAGTTTCATACTTGAAGGAGAAATAAAATTGTTTTTAGATAAGCAAATCCTGAGAGAATTTGTCACCACCGGACCCACCTTGCAAGAGTTCCTGAAGGATGCACTAAATATGGAAAGGAAAAACATTACTACAAAAACACACTGGAGTACAAAGACCAATGACACTATGAGGCACCTACATCAACAAGTCTGCAAAATAACCAGCTGGCATCATGATGGCAGGATGAAATTCACACATAATATTAACCCTAAATGTAAATGAACTAAATGCCCCAATAAAAAGACACAGAATGGCAAGCTGGATAGAGTCAAGACCCATTAATGTGCTGTATTCAAGAGATCCATCTCATGTGCAAAGACACATGTAGGCTCAAAATAAAAGAATGGAGAAAAATTTACCAAGCAAATGGAAAGCAGAAAAGAGCAAGGGTTGCAATCCTGGTTTCTGATAAAACAGACTTCAAACCAACAAAGATAAAAAAAGAAAAAAGACAAAGGGCATTACATAATGCTAAAGGGTTCAATTCAACAAAAAATGCTATCCTAAATATACGTGCATCCAATACAGGAACACTCAGATTCATAAAACAAGTTCTTAGAGAATTACAAAGAGACGTATACTTCCACACAATAATTGTGGGAGACTTTAACACCCCACTGTCAATATTAGATCATTGAGAGAAAATTAACAAAGATATTCTGGACTTGAACTCAGCTCTGGATCAAGTGAGCCTATTAGATACCTACAGAACTCTCCACCCCATAACAACAGAATATGCATTATTCTTAGCACCACCTGGTCCTTATTCTAAAATTGATCACATAATCAGAAATAAAACACTCCTTAGCAAATGCAAAAGAACTGAAATCATAACGAACATTCTCTCAGATCATAGGGCAATCAAATTAGAACTCAAGAGTAAGAAACTCACTGAAAATCACAAAACTACATGGAAACTGAAAAACCTGCTCCTGAATGACCCCTGGGTAAATAATGAAATTAAAGCAGAAATCAAGAAGTTCTTTGAAACCAATGAGAACAAACAGACAACGTACCAGAATCTCTGGAACACAGCTAATGCAATGTTAAGAGGAAATTTTATAGCACTAAATGCCCACATCAAAAGACTAAAAAGATCTCAAATTGGCTGGGCACGGTGGCTCACACCTGTAATCCCAGCACTTTGGGAGGCTGAGGTGGGCGAGTGACGAGGTCAGGAGTTCGAGACCAGCCTGGCCAACATGGTGAAACCCCATCTCTACTAAAAATAAAAGTAGTTGGGCATAGTGGTGGGTGCCTGTAATCCCAGCTACTTGGGAGGCTGAGGCAGAAGAATTGCTTTAATCCAGGAGGCGGAGGTTGCAGTGAGCCAAGATTGTGCCAATGTACTCCAGCCCTGCTGCCAAAGTGAGACTCCATTTCCCCCAAAAAAAAAAAATCTCAAATCAACACCCTAACATCACAACTAAAAGAACTAGGAAACCAAGAGCAAACAAACCCCAAAGCTATCAGAAGACAAAAAATAAACAAGATCAGAGTGGAACTGAAGGAGATAGATACATGAAAAACCCTTCAAAAAATCAGTTTATAAATTCAATGCTATTCCCATCAAGCTACCATTGACATTCTTCACAGAATCAGAAAATTCTGATTCTACTTTAACATTCATATAGAACCAAAAAACCCATATAGCCATGACAATCCTAAACAAAAAGAACAAAGCTTGGAGGCATCACACTACCCAACTTCAAACTATACTAGAAGGCTACAATAACCAAAACAGCATGGTACTGGTACAAAAACAGGCACATAGACCAATGGAACAGAATAGAAAACTTGGAAATAAGACCACACATCTACAACCATCTGCTCCTGGACAAACCTGGCAAAAGCAATGGAGAAAAGATTCCCTATTTAATTAATGGTGCTCAGAACACTGGCTAGTCATAAGCAGAAAATTGAAACTGGAACCCTTCATTACACCTTAAACAAAAATTAACTCAAGATGGATTAAAGACGTAAATGTAAAACCCAAAACTATAAAAACCCTAGAAGAAAATCAAAGCAATACCATTCAAGACATAGGCACAGGAAAATATTTCATGACAAAAATGTCAAAAGCATCTGCAACAGAAGCAAAAACTGACACATGGAATCTAATTAAACTAAGGAGTTTCTGCACAGCAAAAGAAACTATGAGTGAATAAACAACCTACAGAATAGGAGAAAATTTTTACAATCTGTCCATCTAATGAAGGTCTAATATTCAGAATCTATAAGGAACTTTTGCAACCTATCCATCTGACGAAGGTCTAATATCCAGAATCCACAGGAAAAAAAAACAATCTAATTAAAAAGTGGGCAAAGACATGAAACAGACACTTCTCAAAAGACATTTATGTGGCCAACAAGCATATGAGAAAAAGCTCAACATCACTGATCATTAGAGAAATGCAAATCAAAACCACAATGAGATACCATGTCATGCCAGTCAGAATGGCAATTATTAAAAAGTCAAGAAATAACAGATGCTGGCAAGGATATGGAAAGAGAAGAATGCTTTTACACTGTTGGTGGGAATGTAAATTAGGTCAACCATTGTGGAAGACAGTGAAATGATTCCTCAAAGACCTAGAAGCAGAAATACCATTTGACCTAGCAATCCCATTATGGTGTATATACGCAAAGGAATATAAATCATTTTCTTGTAAGGATACATGCACATGTATGTTCATTACAGCACCATTGACAATAGCAAAGACATGGAATCAACCCTGGATAAAGAAAATGTGGTACATATACCACCGTGAAACACTATACAGCCATTAAAAGGAATGAGATCATGTAGTTTGCAGGGACATGGTTGGAGCTGGAAGCCATTATCCTCAGCAGACTAACACAGGAACAGAAAACCAAACACCACATGTTCTCACTTATAAGTAGGAGCTGAACAGTGAGAACACATGGACACAGGGAGGGGAACAACACACACTGGGGCCTGTCGGGAGGTGTGGGAGAGCATCAGGATAAATAGCTAATGCATGCAAGTCTTAATACCTAGGTGATGGGTTAATAGGTGCAGCAAACCACCATGGCACACATTTACCTATGTAACAAACCTGCACATCTTGTACATGTATCTTGGAACTTAAAAAAAGGTAATTAACAAAAATAAGTAAATGTAAATTTCAAGGTTACCATAATTCTAAGGTTACTTATCTATAATTTCTTTTACACTTAACCTTGCAAGTTTTGAAAAATTCTTGTTTCTATCCTTCTTGTTGAAGGATAGAATGCAAAGGTTTATTACAAGAAACATCTTGCAAATGTTTATTACAATAAATTAAAATTTTACTTTCCAAATTTCAGAAAACAAAGTGCAAAATAAATATAAATAGTCTTTTGAATAATAGGGTTTTTTGTTTTGTTTTGTTTTTGAGACAGGGTCTTGCTCTGTCATCCAGGCTGTAGTACAGCGGCACAATCTTGGCTCACTGCAACCTTCGCCTCCTAGGTTCAAGCGATTCTCGTGCTTCAGCCTCCCTAGTAGCTGGGATTATGGGCGTGTACCACCATGTCTGGCAATTTTTGTATTTTTAGTAGAAACCCAGTTTCATAATGTTGGCTAGGCTGGTCTTGAACTCCTGACCTCAAGCAATCTGCCTGCCTCAGCCTCCCAAAGTGCTGGGATTACAGGCGTGAGACAATGAGCCCAGCCTGAATAATGCTTTAAAAGTTTGTAGCCAAAAAGCTTGTTTCGGTAAAGGAGTTGGACTATTGTTACCTTACTCCTGGGTAGAGAACTTCAGATAGTCACAGAAAGATTTCTTTAAATCAAATACATCTAGAAGTACAAATATCTTAGGGCTTATCATGGTATCACATCATCAATGCAGAAGGCTGTCCTGCAGAAACATGTGACATTGTGCAGTGCAGAGGGCCCAGGGGGACGAGACGCAGGATCTGAAACTTTATCCTGGCTCACCCTTTGTGAACCATAGGTGCTTCCCTTCTTTTAGCTTCAGTTTCTCAATCTCCAAGCATTTAACATATCCAACGCTGACCTATTTATGATAGTCTTCAAAATAAAGTGAAATAAATTTGCATGAAATAACCTTGACAATCAACTGCTGATTCGTTATAAGGTTATTACAATTTATATTTTGTAACAACCATAATACAATGATAGCTGCTATTTAATGAACATATGCTGTGAGCCAGACACTGTTAAGCATCTTACATGCATTATCTAATTTAACTTCACATCTTGAGATATAAGTACTGTTATATAGTTGAAGAAATTGAGATACAGAAAGATTAAACGTCTTGGCTAATACTACCTAGCCAGTAAGAAACAGACCCAGGTTTTGAATCTAGAATGCCTGACTTCAAAGGCTGTGTCCCTATCAACCCACACACTGTCTCTCTGCCACAGTAGCTTGCCCACCACTGGGCTCTGCCCAACCATTGTCTCTAAGCTGGGAATGTAGCTCACCCCCACCTCTGTACCTGCACCAAGTCTCAATACACCCCTCTTCAACTGTCCATTTTTAAGTCAGCACTCAATGCTGATGAGGATGGACACGCTTACATCATGCTGATAGGAGCAGTCATTGGTAGAAATTTCTGGAGAGTGGTTTGGCAATCAAAAGCCTCTAAGTCCTGTTCAGGAGTACAGCAGGTGCTTGAAAATCATTTTGTTCAATGCCATTTCATTATAACGTTGTGAAAATATTCCCAGGTGGGGCTACTGTGAGAATGTGTACATTCTCTCCATGTCTTCATGGGGTTTATTTGGGTATTCCAGTATTTGTTACTGTTTTTGAACTGTACTGTGGTAGGAGGCACTCCTTAAATTTTACTTTGCAAACATTTATTCCTTGATTTAACCCACCACCACTACGACCCCAGGCACACACTAATTCTCCAAAAATTGTGTACATGATTATTTTACTTGTTTTTATTAACTTTTCTTAAATGTGTATATAGCTGACATTTATTTCAATGTTTAATGTTAGAAGTATTTTGGGTCTTTATTTAAAAGTTTGATGTTTTTGTCACCAGAAACATGTCATAGAAACCTAACTCTTGTTTATGTCAATTAGCCTATGGTAAAATTGGTTTCATTTTACATTGTTTCACTTAATGTTGTCATTTCTAAGAACTTATCAATGATATGAAGTGAGGACTTATGATATATACTAAAGAAATTACTAAGATTCATGTAAACAATGTCCATTAAAGGATTATATGTATTAGCATAGAACTTTAGATTATACAAATGTACAATAAAATAAGAAAGTTACGCCATGGTTTGTCCCTCTGATAGAATATAATGTAGCCAATGAATATCATGTGTTCACAAAATATTTAATAGAAAAGATTTATAATTCAAATTAAAGCCAGGAATAAAATAGTATAAAGAATACAGCCTGGATTTTGTTTATTGTGTATAGGCATTATACAATAAAATGTAAACAGTATATATGAGAAGTGGGATTAAGGAATGTGTGTCATTTATTCATGCTTTACATTTTCCAAACTTACCCAACCAAAGTGTAGTTTATTATTTAGAAAATAAGTATGACTAAACTTTTTTTTGTCGATGTCCACCAAGTTCAATGAATTTCTCTTTCAAGTAGAATTTCTCACAAATTTTGCATTCTACACAGCCTGCAGGTCCCCTGTAACATTTTCTCCATGTTAAAAAACAAACAAAAACAGATCAAGTGTCATGATGTTTTGGCTTGTGAGAAAAGGCCAATGGCGATATCTGATTCCTTTGTAAGTCATCTGGTTTTTCATCTGAGCCTCGAACGAGGTAAACACAGAAGGAAAATCCATGACTGGCAGAAGTATCCAGAGATGTGTGGGTGGGAAGTGGGAACAGACTCCACAGAAGAGGCCTTGGATCTGCTGCTGACTGCAGAGGCCATGTGTTTTCTCAGAGTCCTTCTGGAATTCTCTGCTGACCCCTCAGTGTTTTGGGAAATGCTTCCTGAAGAAAGAAAAAAAAAAAAAAAAAAAAAAAAAAAAAGAATGTGTTCAATCCAGACTCATCTGCAATCCATGTAACTCGTGGATACATTTCTTCATTGTCACCACAACCAAGAACCAGGGAAGTCTGTACTGAAAACACAGTTGTGTTGAAATCATGAAATAAATCCAAAATCTGTTGTGATATATCTCCGTGTCAGAGTTGGGGGATTTTTATGGGTGTAATGCTTTTTAGAATTTGGCTCTTAATTTTCAACTTTGTAAAAATTCTTGTTTGCTTAAAATAGCTATCTCGACTGTTAAAGCAATATTTGAATGCAAACATAATACAGGAGATTATTGGCAGTGAGGATTAATGATTCCAGTTAGGACTGTAAAATCTGCACTTCTGGCTGAGGGATGAGGACAGATGGATTAAGTAACTGGAGAAGTTAAGCATTCAGAGAATATCATTCCAATAAATAGCTTTATAGTCATTTTGTGACTGATGAAAACCAACAAAAATGTATTAACTTTTTTAAAGTCACTATATCAACACAACACCCAATTACATCCACTGCTGCAGGTAGGAGGCATTGTGCCAAACTGGTTAATTTGTGTCTGTGTTTAGTGTGTTTGGATCTTAAGATTTTGAAAAAACATATTTCAGAGAAGAAAACAATGCTCATTTTGGCAATCAGCCAAATTCAGCTCAACTAAAAATCATTATGGAAGTTGGATATATATGGTTCAGATGGATGATATACTGTCAGGAAACAGGACTTCAGATATTCTGAATCTTAGAGTCAACTTTTTTGCCTTCTGTAGGTTTTGTCAGCTAATTGGCATGTGTGTTTGTGTGCGTGCATGCATGAGCATGTAAAACTGCAACATGTTTCCTTTCCCTGTATGCATACCTTGATGTTCATTTGAAAAGTTCACCATGCAAGAAGTCACTTAGCAAACATCTGAACAGATGGGGTTTTTATCTTAAAAACTACCATTACTTCATTGTCAAATCAAGGAGGTAAACATAACCTGTGCTGAATTCAACTTAACCCAAAAACTCATCTCTGTTGATGGACCAAGGGATATAAAGGAACCTCTTCAAGAAGAACTACAAACCAATGCTTAAGGAAATAAGAGAGAACACAAACAAATGGAAAAACATTCCATCCTCATGGATAGGAAGAATCAGTATCATGAAAATGGCCATATTGCCCAAAGTAATTTATGCATTCAGTGCTATCCCTACCAAGCTACCATTGACTTTCTTCATAGAATTAGAAAAAACTACTTTAAATTTCCTGTGGAACCAAGAAAGACCCTGTATAGCCAAGACAATCCTAAGCAAAAAGAACAAAGCTGGAGGCATCACGCTGCCTGACTTCAAACTATACTACAAGGCTACAATAACCAAAACAGCATGGTACTGGTTCCAAAACAGATATATAGACCAGTGGAACAGAGCAGAGGCCTCAGAAATAACACCACACATCCACAAACATCTTATCTTTGACAAGCCTGACAAAAACAAGCAATAGGGAAAGGATTCCCTATTTAATAAATGGTGTTGGAAAAACTGGCTACCCATATGCAGAAAACTGAAACTGAACCCCTTCCTTATACCTTATACAAAAATTAATTCAAGATGGACTACAGACTTAAATGTAAGACCTAAAACCATAAAAATCCTAGAAGAAAACCTAGGCAATACCATTCAGGACATAGGCATGGGCAAATACTTCATAACTAAAACACCAAAAGCAATGGCAACAAAAGCCAAAATTGACAAATGGGGTCTAATTAAACTAAAGAGTTTCTGCACAGCAAAAGAAACTATCATCAGAGTTAACAGGCAACCTACAGAATGAGAGAAAAATTTTGCAATCTCTTCATCTGACAAAGGATAGAGGTCCTTTCACACCGTTCTAACAATTTAACAAGCAAATGAGTGCTATTTTTTTTTAAGTTTTAAAACAAAGACTCTGTAAAGCCCTATGTTTGTGGCAGGATACAATTTTCTAGCTCATTCAGAATTTCCGTTAGTTGTAACTTGGCATCCAGAGGGCTCAATCATTCTCATGTTTAGTGTGATATTAGTGTGCAACCTCATAGGACCTAAAGATTTTCTCCCCCCTCTTTTATTTTATTCTTCTCAGCACTGCTCTTTTCTAAGTCCAGGTACCTCTGAGCTGGTTTTGATCTATGGTGAAACTCCTGGTTTCACCAGGGGTGGGCTAAAAAGGTGGAGGGGCTAAAAAGCTGGACCACAGTTGAGACCCAGGAAGCAGCCTACCTGGTCCCATTTTCTCTGCCACTGGCCTGCTCTGAGAGCTGACTTATAATACGGGTGTACTCAGTAGTGGGTTTTAGTTTGGGTTTCCCTGGAAGCCACCCTGAGACAAGGACTTCAGTTCATGATGTTTATTTGGGAGGTTATCCCAAGGAGCACTTGAGGGAAAGTGAGACAAGGCAGGGAAGTCAGTAGAGTGGTTAGAAGCAAGTTACTTCTGTGGGTTACTGGAGCTTAATCCGGCTGGGAACTCTGGGAATCATATAAAGGTAGAGCCTGGGACAGTGAACTGTCAGTCATTGGTTCAGGGCTGCTCCCAGGGAGGTGTTAGTTCCCAGGCACTTTCCTCTTTCTCACTTTAGGCTGCCAGCGGGTGTGCAGACTCTGGTAGCCAGAGAAAGCCCTCAGGCGAAATGATGCAGAGGCCAGCTGTGGGCAGTTGGCCCCACAAACATGGAAAGTTTGAGGACAGAGGGGATATGGGTGGGTCCCCAATAGTGTCTGCTGCAAGCATCTCCCTGTAACTTAATGTCCACTTCATCCACGTGTTGCATGTACTGTTCTGTGCCATTTTAAGGGGAGCTACCTTTTCATGATCTGCCCACTGATTAGAAAATAGCCAAGTTTAACATTCAGCCAACATGAATTATAGGTGAAGACGGCAATGAATATAGTGGCAAGAGAAGACCCATTAACAAACGAGTGTTTTAGAATTCTGTTTATAGTTATTTTAGGAATGGCTTGTTCTTGGCTCACTGCAACCTCTGCCTCCCAAGTTCAAGTGATCCTTCGGCCACAGCCTCCCGAGTAGCTGTAATTACAGGCGCGCACGTCACCACACCCGGCTAATTTTTGTATTTTTAGTAGAGACAGGATTTCACCACGTTGGCCAGGCCGGTCTCGAACTCCTAACTTCAAGTGATCTGCCAGCCTTGGCCTCCCAAAGTGCTGGAATTACAGGAGTGAGTCACTGTGCCCAGCCAGGTTTGTTCTCTTAATCATTACTTTAACATCAAAATGTGTGTAAAAACTGACAGAATACTGTGCCTGCTATGGGGGTGGAAGCAAAGTGTTGATCAACACTGTTTTATGCCCCAATCCACAATGTATCATCTCCTCCTTTCTCAGAACACTCACCAAGGGCCTCGAAGTGGTTGCAGGTTTCCTCCGCCTCCAACTTCCCAGAGAATTACCCAGCTGGGTTCAGAACCACGGACAGTGGCATAGGAGGCCGCTCACCCCTGTGCCCAACAATTCTGGACATGCTGATCTTGCGACAGATCCCTCTTTTGGTCTTGGGAATCCCCAGTCCCCTTGACTGTGTTTGTTGAATGTTCAGGAAAATGTTCATTATCTTTCCCAAGCTCAAGGAGTGTGACTTTCAGTGGTTGTGGCTCTGAACCCCCTTCCAGCCTAACTGCTGATGGCCAGTGGAGAAACTTGGTACTCTGAAAACCTGCTGCTTTGTATCCTCACTGCTAGTGGCATCTGGTTTTAAGTGGTGCTTGTACATAAGTCTAGGAAGAAAGGGAGAGAACTGACTGATGGCTTTGCCAAATCAATTCAGACACTCTTAAGCTTAAAATGTGGCTTCCATATGACCAGAGGACTTGGGGTCGTGAAGATGGCAGATGAAAACGAGATGAAGAGTCAGTGAGCTCTGGCTTAGGCTGTAAGTACATTATATGTAGTGCCTTCATGACATGATATTCTTTATATGTTAATAAATTAATTTTTATCTGAAACAGAGCTAAAATTGCCATCATGGAGGCTTATCCTTGTGAGCACACATAGAAACAGGTGAAAAGTTCTTCTCCCCCAGTTAAAGGGAACTTCAAGGTAGCTAAATAGAATATTCCGGGAATGCCAAGTGCCCAGGATTCCTTACAAATAACACCCATGTAAAGGCACAACTTGTTCATGGGTGAATCAATAAAAGCCAGTTTGACACCCTGTTCTTAGCTTCTTTTTCTCCAAAGGGCTTTAGCAATCTTGTCTACCCCCATTTTCAAAAATGAGCAAACAGAAGCAGAGAAGTCAAAAATAACTTGCGTAGCACCAGAATTCCACCTCCAATGACCTGTCCCACCTGCTGTGCCACACTCAGAAGTGTGCACTCTTAGCTTCCATGCATCTGTCTTGTGTGGTTTCAGGGAAAGTGCAAGGAAGAAGAAGTGGTAGACAAGTGATCTGGCTGGCCCTGGGAAGCCTAATCAGTATTTGGTTTATTTCAAGATAACCCGAACTTGAGATAGTGATAAGAAAGAAGGTTACATGGTGTTTTCCAAGGAAGACCTGAGTGGAAAATTGAGTTTGGACAAAGGCTCTATCCTAGCATAGAGTGGTGTGGACAGCTTGCAGACACTCAGCAGTGTGTGCTCAGTGTTTGCTGTGATGTTCTGGCCGCTGTGAAGGTGATCTTACACTCCTGCCACATTCTGTCTTCCAAGAGTCTGGAATCTCAGGAACTAGGTCATGTTGTAAAAACCAATTCAATAGAAACTTGGTTAGCAAGCCAGGAAGGTCCGTGGTAATGAGCCAAATCATCTCCTAAGAAGAGAAACAGACCCTGAAGATGAGTCATAACGGGAGGTAAACAAAGATAAACTGCAGTGACCCCCTGGACTCTCCTTTTCAGCACAGATTGTTTTGCCCCTATCAGTGGAATGTTAATGATTCACGTCCATCCACGAGGTACTGTTGCAACAACAAACACTGGCAGCTACTATCGGCCACTTGACATACTTGCTGGCCCTTCTCATTTTCACTGGCTCTTTCTTATCCCCCAGCCTTAATGAAGAGTTGCAGATACTTGCATTCCTAGCAAGGAAGAAAAAGTAGAGGTCTTTTTGAAGAGGAAAATCTGTGTCCTTGTCCCCTTTCCTTGGCATCATGGTATCTATGTATAAGGAGAGTTGTGCTCTCCAGAGTTGATAAGGAAAAAAAAAAAAAAAAACTGTAATCTCAGCATTTTGGGAGGCTGAGGCGGGTAGATCACTTGAGGTCAGGAGTTTGAGACCAGACTGGCCAACATGGCAAGACCCCATCTCTACTAAAAATACAAAAATTAGCTGGGTGTGGTGGCACATCCATGTAATCCCAGCTACTCGGGAGGCTGAAGTACAAGAATCGCTTAAACCCAGGAGGCAGAGGTTTCAGCGAGCAGAGATTGCACCACTGCACTCCAGCCTGGATAACAGAGTGAGACTCCATCTCAAAAAATTAAAAGTAAAAGCACAAATGTTGCTTGAGCATTAAAATGGGGCAAGCACCAGTCTTCAGCTTTTCTTGGATTACCCCTTTTGTCCTCTCCTCAAACCTGTAAAGTAGATCCTCTTACTATGCCCATTTTGCAGATAAGAAAACTGAGGTTTGGGGGGATTCTCGAAGTCATAGCTGGAAAGTGACAGAGGCAGGATATGAACCAAGGTAGCTGATGCCTCAGCCTGTCTCCTCTCTTGCCTCCTATCCTCCCTCCCTCTAAAGATGAGTTTGTGAGAGTTAGAGGGGAGCAACATAGAGCCAGCAGAGCTTTTAAGGTAGTGTTTATTGCCCCAAAATAATTTTTCTTACTATTAATTTTCATCAAACTTAAGGATTACTTTGGACTTGTGACAATCCAGGGGCACTGCTGCTCAAAGATAGACTCAAAATATGAGTTTCGGGTCTGAGAAACTTGGAACGTGGTAACTCTGAGAAGACATGAGCAGAGGAGAATCTCAGCCCAGATTTGGAAATGATACCACTTATGGACACATTGCAGCTCAAGGCCATGCTTAGGAGAAATAGCCATCCTCCTGGGTGTAGATTAGTACATGCTTAGTACATGCCTGGCACATAGTAGGCATTTAATAAATAGTTGCTATTTTTAAGACTCATTGTGTTTATGCCTGAACAATTGCTCTTCAAATAAAACATGGCGTTTATTTGCGGAGCTACAATGCCAGCTAGAAAACTTCAGAGGCAGATGTGTGGCTCAGCGCAAAGAATGTGTCAGTTGCGACCGTGTACATTTTCTACTCTGGGCCTCATTCTAGTTCTCCTCCTTCTTCCTACCCTTCCTTTTGTTGCACCTCTGCACTTCTTACTTCTGTTTCCTTGTGTTTTATGTATTACTTTACATAGCCTTATATCATCTTTGGAGATAGCTAAACATGCATAAATTTTAAAAGTAAAATATCAGAGCTTCCTGCTTCTCAGCTTTGCAATCATAAAAGTAAAACCATGTGTGTCAGAACCTAGCCCCTTGGGTTACTGTAATTCCAGGCATAAATTGAGCTAGGATCAGGAAAGTCCGAGATCGGAATTATAGAGGTTTATTGATGACCACTGAAAAACCTAAGGAATTGTGGCCAAAAAAACTTAAAATGTGTCTGCTAAAACTGGTGACTTCTCCTTGATGTTTTAGTGATGAGAAAGGCATTCTGTGTCGTGGCAGAGGGTACTCTGAGGCAAGGATGAAGTGTTTGCTCTTTAAAGTCAGCAGATGCCACTTAGATTAGAATTGTAGCCTCCTTTTTTATTTTTTAAATTTTTTTTCAAGGAAAGGAAAGGAAAAAAAAAAAAGAGGAAAGCATGCCTGCATTCCCCAAAGGAAGTCTGTATTCCATAGAAAACAAACCCCCCGCCAGCAGCTACCCTCACACGCACAGGGCTCCAACCTCGGAGTCTGAGCCAGCCGAAAATGTCAGGGTGGCTTTCCAAGTCTGACTAGCTTGTGAGGTTGCTGGTGTTGGCTGCATCGAAGGCTGAACTGCAGGAAAACAAAGTGCCAGATTAAAGCAGAGTGACAGCCGCTCTCAAAATGACTCACTGGGAGGGCCACATGTCGATGGAGGAGCCATGTCAGGGGCGCTCCCAAGAGTCCAGGCATGGCAGGCAGCACTTATTAAATGCCACTGTGAGTTATGTTATTTAGCATCAGTGTACTGGATACTTTAAAAAATTCAGGTCCAGCGTCTTTGAGCCTCAATTTTCGTATCAGTAATATGGGATCCGTAACTGTTTGGGATAAGGCTTTGTAATCTAAATGTTGCTATGTAAAAGATGCAGAATTGGTCCCTCCCTTGAAGGGCTTATGAACTAATTTTACAAATGTGCGATAGGCAAATGGTGTGGTGTATATGAGGGTTCATTGGAAAGGATAATGAAGCCATGGCCCCATGTGAGATGGTGGTGATACTGCTATTATCCGTGGCCACTGGGGTCCCTGCAGGCTGAGCTGTGTATCAGCAGAGCTGTGCAAGTCCCCCATTTCCCGGTAGCTAGCCCATGATGGCCCAAGTGTGGCATGGGGGTCTTCCCTCCCCTGCTTCCTGGGAGACAGCCTGGCGTAACAGAAGGAGCACAGGCTTGGAGCCAGTCACACATGAGTCTGAACTCCAGCACTGAGCCCCCATTTCCATATCTCTAATATGAGGCACAAAGCACTACTTAAGATAGGCCCTCTAACATTACAATTGCCAGGCCTGTCCCCATTTTCTCTAAAGTGTAGCCGTTGCTAATTTTCAGGATAGCCAGAGGCTATCTTCTCTGTCACCTCCAGATTCACAGGCTCTCTCTGCCACCAAAAGTCCCCACCCAGCAGATCACCCCCGTCTTCCTTGATGGAACTAGGAGCTGGCCACCTGTCCTGCCACCTGCCTCCAGACTTACCTGACTGTGGTGTCAGAAGTTCCGTACTGAAGTTAGGCCTGAGCAGCCTGAGAAGTTGCCACAAAGGAAGCATACAGTGGGAAAGGGTCCTTTCCTGGACAGCCAGACAGGAGACACCCCTCAGTACCTGCCGGTGTCCTTCCTTTGGGGCCTGGATTACTTTCCCACTAATTTTTCCCAACACCTGCACCTGTGCCGTCTTTGGAATTTTTTGTTTGTTTGTTTGCTTGCTTGTTTTTGAGACAGTCTCTCTCTGTCACCCAGGCTAGAGTGCAGTGGCACGATCTCCGCTCACTGCAATCTCTGCTTCCCAGGTTCAAGCGATTCTCGTGCCTCAGACTCCCGAGTAGCGGGGACTGCAGGTGCCTGCCACCACGCCCAGCTCATTTTTGTATTTTAGTGGAGATGGGGTTTTGCCATGTTGGCCGGGCTGGTCTCGAGCTCCTGACCTCAAGTGATCCACCCGCCTCGGCCTCCCAAGGTGCTGGAATTACAGGCGTGAGTAACTGCTCCTGGGCTCTTTCAGTTTTCTTAAATGGACAAACCACACCCTATGCTTTAAGAAAACTACACATCCTCCAAAGACGTCTTATTACCTTTTTTCCCTCCTGTCGCAGAGGTGCTCTGATGTCTCCTGCCCAGGTTTCTCAGGCTGTGGGTGTAGGACGGGCTCTGGGTGGGAGGTAAGAGGAAAGGGATGCTGATGTTCCCACCTCTTCACCCTCCAGTGAGAGCCATGGCCCTGCTCTTTGTCTTACCAGGGGTTTGTCCCCTAAGCACGTCTCTCAATAATACTCTTCCTCATCAACAGCCAGCCATCTCTATCTCATCTAGCAGTCAGTGTACTGTTTCTAAGAGCAGGACCCTGAGAAAGTCCCTGAGAGTGGAGACCCCCCACGATGGGATCTCTCCTGCCCTGGGCCTGCCAGCACCATAGGAAGGAGCTCAGCACTTTGTGCCCCTCTGTCTCATACAGGGAATGGCACAGGGCCAGCACATTCTTTAATTCCGTTCGTCTAATGGATGAGTTGAGGGCAGTGGGGTTTCTAACTCCTGCTGAAATGAGAAAGGTTCCCTTGTCCCCCACTTGCAGGGCATGCAGCAGGCGTTACGGCTCGCTTCTTCAGTGCCCCACTGCTCAAACCTCTAGGGGAGCATACAGATGGGCAGGTTGTGGGGCTCCAACCCCACAGCGGTGTCTAGAGGTGGATGTTTACAGCTCCTGAAGCCCCAGTGGGCATGTGCTATCCTGTGCTCTTTTAGTTTTGCTGTCTATAGATGGCTTGTGTTAACCAGCTCAATTAGACCCTGGGCAAAGGCCCAGGGGTGGAGCCCTAGCCAGGGATTACACCCTTCTCTACCCAGCACTTCCCCTCTTCGGTATCATTTAAAGGGACCACACCCTTCCCAGCACTTCCCTTCCTGCCTGCCTTCCATATCACGCGGCTACTGTAGCTCTTATGATTGCTGGAAGTAGAAACCTATGTAAACTACCTCAGGTGAAAAAGATTTACTATATGGCTGCAGAGAAACTATTAAGCCCAAAAACAAAAAATGAAGGATACATGAACCTCATGTGAACAAAACTTGGAAATCAAGGGCTAAGGTCATTTTCTCCATCTCATGAAATGCCTGTTCTGTCTCTCGATGGATTCTGAGTCTGTTCCATTTTGCCTCTTTTTGATCATGTTCCTGTGCTTTTCAACTTACATGGATTTCCCCAAATGGCTACATCAGTTGTAGAGTGGGTAGAGCTGTGCTCACAACAGCCCGCTGCTGACATCAATCTCTTATAAAGAGAGGTGGGTTAATGGTTACAAATATGCAGTTAGAAGAAATAAGACCTAATGGTTGACAGATCAGCATGGTGACTATAATTAGCAATAATCTAGTGTACATTTCAAAGCAGCTAGAACAGAATAATTTGCATGTTCCTCGCAGAAAGATAAATGTTTAAGGTGATGGATATCCCACTTACCCAGATTTAATCTTTACAGATTATATGAATATATGAAAATATGTACATCTGCTGTGTATCCATAAAGTAACTTTCAAACCTCGTAAGCAAATTTGATTGGCTCAGCCCAGCTATAAATGGGTCTCTTCAAGGCTGGTGTTCACTGATAATGGAGCAAGAGGTTCTAAAGTGTGATGTGGGCAGGGGCCTTTCAGGAGCTCTGAAAATGTCAAGTAATGTAGAACTAGAAGATAATATTTATCATTCTGATTAAATGCCATCAATTAGTGCCATCATCAGTGCTCCACTGCTCGTCTCGAACTTCTCTATCTTCTGTATCTTTGTATCTCTGAAGTTGGAATGTGTTTTTATTGACTATTAGCTAGGCATCAGTTAGGGTATAGTTGCCAGTACTTGCAAGTGCACAAACAGCAAACATAGCAGCATCAAAACAAAGTTGGGGTTTCAGCTGCTGGAAAGAGAGTCCTGAAGATGCAGGGCTCTGGTAGGGAGTGGTGGATCCCTTGTCTTCAGCAGCATTCTTGGAGCAGGCGTCAGGCATAGGCTCTAGGTCCTTCCAGAGCCAGCTGAATGGGGCTGGTACTAATGACTGGTAGCTTTCTATGGATTCCTTCTGAAAATGTTACACCACCTATGCTCCTGATGGTATAAAGGACGTGTTTTGTGATAAAGCACAGGAGCTGATGACAGTAAAAGATATTCAGGAGAATCAAAATCCATATGCAAAGACATTTTCAGACTATCTTAACCAATATATTTTTCTTTATGCATACATGCAATATACAATAATCAGGAAAAAATTATTTTAATCATTATGTAAGAATTTTAGTGATAAGGAAGCATTGTATGAAAGTTGAATTGGCAACTGGCCAGGTGTGGTGGCTCATGCCTGTAACCCCAGCACTTTGGGAGGCTGAAGTGGGTGGGTTACCTGAGGTCAGGAGTTCGGGACTAGCCTGGGCAACATAGTCAACATGGTTTTAGTAGAAACCCCAACTCTACTAAAAATACAAAAAGTAGCTGGGCATGGTGGTGGGCACCTGTAATCCCAGCTACTGGGGAGACTGAGACAGGAGAATCGCTTGAACCTGGGAGGCAGAGGTTGCAGTGAGCTGAGATCATGCCATTGCACTCCAGCCTGGGTGACAAAAGCAAAACTCTGTCTAAAAAAAAGAGAGCAAGTTTAATTGGCAACTTAAAAATTATTCGTGTTATAAAAATTAATGGTGTATCTTAAAATTGATAATGTCTCACAATTAATAAGCTACAGTAACAACAGTAGAGGTGACAGAATTCTGAACTGCAAATATCATTAAATCCTAATAAACGTAGCACCCTACTCCCTCTGTCAGAACTCATGCACACAATGAAATATGGCTAATGGCCCCAGCATCCTCTGCCATTCACATGGCAGCAGGAATCAATGGGCTTGCAGGAAAAATAGATACCCAGGTAGATTTGTCTCTCACAATCAAAGGAGAAGATGTTTTCTCTTCTTTGCAGCTGGCCTTCCCAGTGTTGGACGTATTTGGATCTGCCATGATGATGGCTCACATTTCACAATTTGAACTCCCAGCGCACTGCTTGGTGTTTGGGTTCAGTGATGTTTTTTTTGGCTGGCTTCTCACCTCTGGCAGCCTGGTATCCTTGTACAACAAAATGTGCACAGTCACTCCTCTCCCTGGCCTTCCCCATAGACCATCCCCATGACATCGCTTTGAAAACACGTTGGGTTTCTCACCCAGCTCATTAATAATGACATTTAGTAAATCAGCCCGATCTAAAAATACTTTTTAGAGGGAAGAAGCCCTCTGGATTTCAAGGTCAGTGCAGTGCGCACATGAAATAGTTGTTTTCCAATTCCCTCCTGTATGAAGATGGCTTGTTTCCACTGGCACCGAAGTTCCTCTTTTATGTGGTGTGCTGCTGTCAACTTAAGACATGTGCTAGATTCAAAATGTGTCCAAAATTTGTGTTTCAGTGTGTGCCCATGAGGATTTCCGGTTAAGGACCAAGTTTCTTGTTTTTCCTTTTTTATCCCCTTGTATTACATTCAAAATAGCAATATGAACATTTTCATAGTTTTTATCATGCATCTATGAATGCATAATAATCAGAGTAAAAATATAATTTCCAGGATTTTGTTCTGTGTGTTAAATGACAGCAGTTTATAGACAGTATCATTAAAATTGATCAGATTAGATTGCTATCCATTGTAGCCACTGTGCATATGTGTATATATGTGTGTGTGTGTGTGTGTGTGATTTTTATTCATATCTGCATTTTTACATAGACCTTTTGTTAGCTTTTGACTTTGTTAGGCAATGCCCAGGAGGCAACTGCCAACGTTGATAAATATGGAAATAATATGGCAGCCACTCCCTTCTGTGGCCAGTTTCTCAGTCTGTCTGTCGAGGACGTTAGAGTTTGAGGGTCACAGAAGCATTGATTCCAGGTTTGGTTGTTAAGAAAAACTGTAGTCTCAAAGCTTATTTCTGCTTGCTCTCAGAAGCAACATGATTAAGTAAAAATATTGTCTTTAAGAAGACAAGGTAAATGAGAATAGGGACCAGAGAGTGTAACCCAGCAACCAACTGCTCATCTGTGGGCTGCATACTATTAAAAACTGCATTCACTTACTGGCCCTGAATATAAGTTGCATGACCTTGCCATTCATTGTTTATATTAAGAGCCTTGGATGTGGTGGCACATGCCAATAGTCCCAGCTACTCAGGAGGCTGAGGTGAGAGGATTGCTTGATCCCAGGAGGTCGAGGCTGCAGTGAGCCATGATGGCCCTACGGCACTTCAGTCTTGGGAAACAGAGTAACACCCTGTCTCAAACAAACAAACAAAAAAGGCATAACTCTATGTGTGCACTGTGCTAAATCATTTTACATAAATTATCTCTTCATGCTTTTACAAGAACACTATGAGGCAAGTTTCTTCTTCTTTTCTTTTCTTTTCTTTTTTTTTTTTTAATGAGACAGTGTCTAACTCTTTTGCCCAGGCTAGAGTATGGTGGTATAATCTCAGCACACTGCAACCTCCGCCTCCTGGACTCAAGTGATCCCCCTGCTTCAGCCTCCCAGGTAGCTGGTTCTATAGGCATGTGCCACCATGTCTGGCTAATTTTTTGTATTTTTAGTAGAGACAGGGTTTCACCTTTTTGGCTGGGCTGGTCTCACTCCTGACCTCAGATTATCCACCTGCCTCGGCCTCCCAAAGTGCTGGGATTACAGGCGTGAGCCACCACACCCAGTGAGGCAGGTTTCAAATTGCCATTTAGCAGATGACAAAACTGGAATTCTAACTCTGGTCTGACTCCAAAGCCAAAGCTCTTAGTCACTGTACTGTATTGTCTTTGTCCAAGAGAAGTACTAATTAACGGCCTGGCACAGTGGCTCATGCCTATAATCCCAGCACTTTGGGAGGAAGAGGCAGGCGGATCACGAGGTCCAGAGATTGAGATCATCCTGGCCAACATGGTGAAACCCTGTCTCTACCAAAATACAAAAAATTAGCTGGGTGTGGTGCTTGCATCCCTGTCCTCCCAGCTACTCAGGAGGCTGAGGCAGGGGAATCGCTCGAACCTGGGAGGCAGAGGTTGCAGTGAGGTGAGATCATGCCACTGCACTCCAGCCTGGTGACAGAGGGAGACTCTGTCTCAAAAAAAAATAAAATAAAGGAAAAGAAAGAGGAAAAAAACCTAATTAATGTAACACACTGCTTGCAAATTAATCTTGAAAATAAGGATACAGGAAAAGATGTAAAAGTTTATGATCAAGTATGTACTTATTGTTAATCCAAAGGAAATGTTGACTGCATATATTGTTAGAAGGTAAGATTTTTAACAAATGCTTTCAGTTCATTTGGATTCATTGTGGACCCTGGTACCTGAAATTTAGGTAACTGCTCTCATGTGACAAAGGGATGGGCAAAAGCACAGCATGAGGATGGGACAGCAAAGGAAACAGCCACAGCACGGTTCTCATCAACACTTTGTGGAAGTGGGTTGGACAAGTAGAGAGTCAGAAGCTGAAAATCCTCAGAAGCCAGACAGAGGATGGTGGATCTGACAAGGAAGAACATGAGGCAGAAGGAATCATTGAACAATGTCACCCTGGGCGTGGCACGAGGAAGGTCATATTGCCTTGGCTATGGGAAAGTTGGGAGAGCTGGGAAGCTCCAGTGAGACCACCAGCTCAGAGCTTATTTGCCATTATCCGGGCATGGATGGGATGTGACCTCAATGCTGGTAGTGGCAGTTGTAGAAATGGAAAGACACAGGTGAGAAGAAGTGTGTTAAAACTGACAGGGCTTGACCTTTGGTAGAGTGAATGAATTGGAGGGCTGAATCCTGGATGGTTTAGGGGAATGAGATGCGCAATTGCAAGGAGGATGTTGGTTTTGGAAAGAAGATATGGTTGATTTTCAGATGTTTTGACTCCGAACAGTGTGAAGTATCTTGGTGAAGATTTCCAGGGGTCATTGGAAAATGGGACTTGGGCTGGAGTAACAGGTTAGGCTACAATAGATGTGGGAACTGGCACTTACAGTAAATGCCACCATGAAGGCTGAGCATGGAGACAGAAGGAAAGAATAGAGGGGCTGAAGAGAGAGGCTTAAGATTGGAGGAAAAGAAGACCCAGTACAGGACAAAGAATGAGACTTCAACATCTTCTATTGCTGGGGAGACTAATAGTCACTTTATGGGAAGCAAAAATTTAGGTTGATACTTTCCAGTTTTATTGTCCCAGAGGTGATAGTTGTAAACTTAATCTTTCGTTTGCTCCATCCAGATATACACACTTTCCATTCTTCTATCTCCTCCTCTCCACCCCAGGAGGTGGTCTGGGTGCACCATGTCAGTAGGGCTCCCCTGCCCCCTGGCTTCCTGTTGGGTGTAGTCAGTGAGGGACCCATGGGTGGAGACTGGAGAGAGGAAGAAAAGAGATTGAGGTTGGGACACAGGTATATCAGGCTCCGTTTTTACAAGGTTGTTACAGATGGGCTCCATCCTTTGACTGAAGGTCTTTGCTCAACTGAAAGTGGTCTGACCAGCACAGTGTTTTCTTCCACTGAGGCTGGTTACCTCTCCCTCCGTTCATTCCTTTAGCAGGTGAAGTGGTGTCTTAGTTTCCTTGGGCTTCTATAACAAATGGCCACAAACTGAGTGACTTAAAATAACAAAAGCCTGCTCTCTCTTACAGGCTAGGAGACCACAAGTCTGAAACCCAGGTATCCTCAGGGTTGGTTCCTTCTGGAGGCTCCATAGGGATAAACTGGCCCATACTTCTCTCCTAGCTTCCCATGGTTGTGACAATCCTTGGCACTTCTTTGCTTGCAGATGTGTCACTCCAATCTCTGCCTCCATCTTTGTGTGACTGCCTTCTCCGTGTCTCTGTGTGTTTTCTTCGTCTCTCACAAAGACACTGTTATTGATTTAGGGTCCATTCTAATCCAATAATTATCTCATCCCAATCTTTATTTACACCTTCAAAGACCCTCTTCCCAAGTAAGACCGTGTTCTGAGGTTCCTGGGTATATGTGAATGGGGAGACACTGGTCAACCTACCCAGCTCTATTGTGGTCAGCCCTGAGTTCCTGCACCTGCCCCCATGGTTCCCTACACCCTGCCCACATATTTGTACTTTAGTCCCTTTGTAAACAACCCTTCTTTAAATTGCCCTAATTTTAATGTGCCTTCTCTTTCTGTTTAAGATTCTGACTGGTGAACATCCCTTTAGTAAGTTTCTTACCCCCCATACAAACCTGTATAAGCATGAACTTATCATGGCTCCCTCTTTGGGCTTAGCTGCCACGAAAATGAGCCCTATATGTAGTGTTTAACTGTAGAAGCTCTTTAGCCTAAATTTCTGCTATATTTATCTTTTATACTGAATCACTTTTGTTCCAATTTTAACATGTCTTTATAAATTATTTTAGAAGATATGAAATTGTGTAACACAGTAAGAAAAGCGCTGGTTCTCCAAGTCTCCCTTTCTCTTGCCAAATTGCTTGGAGTTTAAAGCTCATTCTCACAGGAATCAAATTTTAGCATCTATTTTTTACATTCTGGGGGATATGCAGTGGCTAATCTGAATTCATACGGGTTGATTATGACAGAAAGGAATGTTTAAGTCATTTTCCTCTGTGTGTAATTCTGTGTATACAATTGCAATCACCCAACTTTATCACGATGAACATTTCACAGCTTAGTTAATAAGCCTGTGGCCTCAGGCTCAAGGATGGGAACCCTGGTCCTGCTGGGGTATCTCTTGGTTTCATGTTTAGTTTGAGGATGCCATCATGTGGTCCTTTGGCAAAGGAAGAGGAACACAATAGTCATTGTTTTCAACTATAAATTGTTTGAACGTGGCCCAAAGTTCTATACTTTTCCACTCCTCCTTCCACCCCATTGGTGAGCTTTCAAATATTATCAAGATATTTACCATTTTTATAAAATTTTAGAGTTGGAAGCTTAGAGGCCATGAAATCCAAGTAATCTAACTCCCTCATTTTGCAATGAGGAAGCAAGGGTGCAGAGAATTGAATCCACCACTCAGTGCCCCATGATGCTTTTGTGTTATGGCAGGGGGATGGCCCAGGTTTGGGCTCTTGGGGTTTTTTTTGTTTTGTTTTGTTTGTTTGTTTGTTTTTGCCTCCCATGGCAGTGTCCTCTCTGCTGTGATTTGCTACCTGTGACCTTCACGAGTCCAAATGGCATAGAGAGCAAGTGCCATGGAAGTTCAAGGGGAGAAGGGGTCGCTGTGTGCTTGGCTTAGAGAGCCAGAGAAAGCTTCAAAGAAGAGGAGGAAATCAAGATAAAATCTGAAGGGTGGGCAGACTAGATAAGTTTCATTTAACACATCGCAGACTCCAGCAGTTAACATGAGAGCATTTGCCGTGGATCTGCCTGCAAAATGCACTCTGTAGGACTTCTAAGGCACATCCACTTTAATTTGTTGGTCACTTATTTATAGGTACGTTGCTCTGATCTCTGCCCCTATCTTTATGTGTCAGACTTTTCTGTGTCCTTTTCTGTCTCTCACAAAGACACTATCAGTGGATTTGGCATCTATCCTAAATCCAGGATGTGTATAAATATAGGCACAAGCTCTTAATTTAACAAATGAGGACATTTGTGGTCAACCAGAATTTTCAGTTGCTCAAGAAAATTACATCTGGGCTTAAAAAAAAAAAAAAAGGAAGACATTTTAGGATCAGATACTACTTACAATAATGGTAAAGCTTTATTGAGGAAAATACTTTTGGGTGGAATAAATCTAGACTACAATGTCAAGAAAATGTGTATATCTAGAGTGTCATTTTAAAGATCTATTTTCTTGGGGATTATTACAAAGATGCATAGAAGATATAAAGCTATAGCATGGAGATTGTGAAGATGAGATGACTTCCACAGAGACCCCATGTATGTAGTATATTTAGTTGTCAAAAATTCAATGGTGTTTGATTATTTTTTCTCCAGTTTTGAGATTCTGTTCACTCAGGCAGTGAGTGAGTTGGCGATTAACACATTTAGCGCTCACTTTTGGCCAGATCCTGATGAAATGACAAAGATGAACAAGACAAGCCTCCTGCCTTCTAGGAGTTTACAGCCTGGACAGAAAGACAAACACGTAAACAAACAGGGGCTAAAGGAGGAGACAGCAATGTCTTACAAAGGGGATCTTCTGAGTTGTACCCATAGGTGGAGAGTAAGGTGTGAAGATGAGGGCCTGTCCAGGAACATGTAGACATTTGGTGTGACTGGGTCATGATGGGAAGATAGAGAAAGTCCTGAAGAAGTGAAGTGAGGGCCGGGCGCGGTGGCTCAAGCTTGTAATCCCAGCACTTTGGGAGGCCGAGATGGGTGGATCACGAGGTCAGGAGTTCGAGACCATCCTGGCTAACACAATGAAACCCCGTCTCTACTAAAAAATACAAAAGACTAGCCAGGTGAGGTGGCGGGCACCTGTAGTCCCAGCTACTCGGGAGGCTGAGGCAGGAGAACGGCGTAAACCTGGGAGGCGGAGCTTGCAGTGAGCTGAGATCCAGCCACTGCACTCCAGCCTGGGTGACAGAGCAAGACTGCGTCTCAAAAAAAAAAAAAAAAAAAAAAAAAGAAGTGAGGCCTTTTGTACTTTGCAAAAGAATTTGAACTTGACTTGGAGGTGATGGGAGCCAAGAAATTATATTAATAGAATAGAAAATACATAAATATTTTAAATATCTGCACTTGATGGAATAGGAAACAAGACTGGAGGCAGAGAAGTAAATTAGGAAGCCATAAAAATGGTGAGGATGAGCCATTCAGAGGTCTGAATGAAGGTAGATGGTAGCAGGGATGGAGAAGAGAGGCAGACTCTGGAAACATTTTCAAGTGTCAGTCCTGGGACTAAAGAGGTTGTATACATAGCATAATTAGGAACCCAGGTTTGGAGTAAGGCAGATCTGGCCTCCAATTTCAACACTGTCACTTTCTGGTTGTGTAACCAGGCCATGTTGCCTAACCTCTCGAATCCCAGTTTCCTGGTCTGTAAAGTAGCGTAATGCCTCTCTGTGATACCACAGTTCAGAGCACTTGGCAGGAAGATCGGCTCCTTAACATGCACTGTGTAAATGGTATGTGAATGGTAGCAGCTGTTACACCCAGGTGTCCTGACTTCCAGCGGAACTGTCTCCAGATTACTCTTCCCTGCCTAAGACGCTTCATGGCTAGGTAATGGGGACTGGATTTCCATATGAACAGTTTTCATTGCTCACTCCCTGGCCTCCAGCTGTCCCCATGTCACAGTGGGCTGTGTCACATCTGCATCACAGGCCTGTCCTTTGAGGGAACAGGCACAGCTCCCCCCCCCCCCGCCCCCACGAAGAAGAAAAACAGTTGAGCACCCTTGTCTGACTGCACGCCAGGAAGCCTGTCTTTGTATAGGAGAGACAGCCTTTCCTCTGGCCATGATCGTGGATTGCTGTTTGTTGGTCACTGTTCCTTTGTAAGGGGATTTATTATGCGTTAGTGGTCTAGAACGTATGCATCCTTTGATAGGAGAAACTGCAAAACTAGAAGGGTTGTAGCAGGCCTCCCTCCTTGCCAGTGAGTGAGGACTGTTTAAGTGGCCTAGCAACAGAATCACCATCAGCCGACAAGCACGGCACTCTTATAGCTCCACTCTGGCGTGCCTTGCCTTTCTGCAATGGAATTTATGACTTTGTATCCGATGTGCCTTTTTTTTGAGGGAGGAGGGGGAAGAAATTAGATCCACAAAGCCAAAACATGTTAGCTTGAGAATTCCAAGGGCTCAGAGTTGGGCTCAAGTTCACCAGGCGAGTGTTTAATGCTGCCCTCTGGCTCACCTTTGTTTAGATAAATAATTGAAAGTGTGCCATGTACAAGGTTTGGGACTCAGTCGCACAAAGGAATCTGGCTGATGGCTCCTTAATTGAAAGCAGGAGATAACCAACACCATAGCCTTTTCCTCCCTTGGGATGTTAAGGGTAGTGGGGGTGGATTATTTTCTTTGGCACTCATGTTCTTGGGTTGCCCACAGAGGATGACACACATATGACTCTTACCTCACACAAAAAAAAGCAAAACCATGCCTATGTCCCACCAGGGATTGTTCAGGTTTCAAGGCGAGGGTGCAGTTGCTCAGCATAGGTTTGATGAGCCCTGACATTGTGCAGGCCTGGGCTCTGTGCTGAGCACTGCCCACAACTGAACCTTGTCCTCGGGCAGCTCAGCAAGGTGGGAGAAAAGGACATGCTCAGACCCCAAGGTGACGCAGCCAATGCTCTCAATCTTGGCTGCGTTTTAAAAATGCTGACTTGTAGGACAGGTGTGCTGCCTCATGCCTGTAATCCCAGCACTTGGTGGGAGGCCGAGGTGGGAGGATCACTTGAGTTCAGGAGTTTAAGACCAGCCTGGGCAACATATGGAGACCCTGTCTGTGCTAAAAATACAAAAAGTAGCCAGGCGTGATGATGCACGCCTGTAGTCGCAGCTACTTGGAAGGCCGAGGTAGGGGGATCACTTGAGCCCAGAAGGTCAAGGCTGCATTAAGCTACGGTTGCACCACTGCACTCCAGCCTAGGTGACAGAGTGAGACCCTGTCTCAAAAGAAATGAATTAATGAATGCCCCAGAGATTCTGACTTAATTGTTCCGTGGTTGGCCTGAGCATAAGTACTTTTCATTAAATAAGCATTTCTCTAGTGGACTCTTACATGCAGCCAGGATTGAGAACTAGTGATTTTTAGTTTTCCTAAAATATCCTGAGACCAGCACAGGTAGTGGGAATGTGGGTGTTCAGAGAAAGTGGGAATCCCTTATTGGTGGATAGGAATTCAAGAAAGGCTTCCAGGAGGAGGAGGAAGCAGTTTGGATGTGTTTGGGGTCCAGCAGGGGAGGAGTGTCCACACTTAGTTCAACAGATAAAGATTTGAAGGCTTTCCCTTCCACACAGCTTGTCAGGTTTTTAGTGACTCCACTCTCGCTTCCAGTCTGGCCACTTACTCAGTTTTGTTCACTGCCCCGCAGTCCTGATCTATATCTTAGGAAGGAGGAACCGGCTTTCTCCACTGTTCTTTCCCAGTTTGGGAACCACAAGCCTGATGCTTCCCCTCTAAAGTCATGGGGGTAAGTAAAAGGAGATGTGCTGTCCCTATGGAGGAGGCAGCAGCCCCAGGACAGGGTCCCCAGAATCGTCATCGACTTGACGTCCCAGCCGGCAGCCTTGATGCTTCTGGCTCAGAGTGGGCTCTTCTAAGCATGGCATCCCCACATCCATGTCTGCATTTCTTCTCATTCAGAGCTCGTCAATGAGCAGTTATCCTTTGCCAGACACTGTGCTTCACACTTTGGGGATTGAAATCCTAGGTGTAACCCATCTTCACCTTATGACTTGGGGAGATTCTTGCGCTGTCTGACACTCCCTTGATCCACCTGTAAACTGGGTGTAATCACAGAACCAATGTGTGGGTGGTTGTGGGGATTCAGCAGAGCTCTGTATGAGGTGGCAGTTTCTCGCCTGTGACTCAGCTCTGGGGGACCATCAGTAGCAAAACCCTTCCCCATCTTCCTGTGTTTCCATTGTCACAGGGAAGAGGGATCCAACAGCAGTAGGAACAGTCTTTGGAACAACGGCAGCAGGTCCTGAGTGAGTGGTTTCCCTTGGGCTTCTCGGCCTCTCTCTGCTGAAGGCCACGTGGTTACAAAGTCAGGTGCACAGGGAGTGAGCAGTAAATGCTGGCCACTGCCATTGCTGTTTCTACCACAAACCCTCCAGGGAAAGGCCCCTCCCTGCTGGATTTCCAGGTTTTATCAAAGTGTGGGTGTAGGAGAGCTCCTCATTAGGAAGGTGCGATGGGGACTTTGGAGAGTGTCATCGACAGTTCTGGATGAAGCCAGCTGTTACCCCTGGACCTGAACCTGCTGGGAGGCTTGTGCTAGAAAGATACCCAGGAGACCATGGCCTGCAGTTCAGCACACCCTTCAGCAGAGAGACACCAACAAGCCAAAGGGAAGCTGCCAAGACCTGCCTGCCCTTCTTCGGAAGACTTCATTCCCACTGCTTTGAGGGTCAACTTTTCTATAGCAGTGCAAATAGAGAAAGGATCGTGAAGAGTTTTGTTAACAGAGGTCTCCCAGACCTGAGTCCCAGGGTGGGAAACCAGTCGTCTGGGATGTGTGGGAAAGCATCCTGCTTTGTGTCTGGCTGATCAGCATATATCAACACAACCGCAGAGTAGAACCGTGCTCTGGCCAGCACCAGTGAAATATTTTTGGACCTGTGGGTGGCCTAAGAGGTCCTCGGGATAGTCTTGCTACCTTCCTCTGGGACTTATCTTTAGACTCAGGCAGCCCCTGCTGAAGGGCTAAGCCCTACATTGTGGAACTGGGCCTTCTAGAAGTGGACTGCGATTACATCATATATACTCCCCGACAGCTTTCTCCACGGTTGTCCAGAGCCCCCTGAACTCCAATCCCTAGGAAGATACTGGCCTAAAAGGGAAGCTTCTCCTGCAGCTGGCTCCTTTGGAAGACCCTTCTTGTTCACAGCAGACTCCCACCACCACACACAACAGGCTTTAGGCCCTGGAGAGATCTCAAAGTGTCAAAGTGATACCTGAGGTCCAGCAGGCCACTGTTGTGTCTAGAGAGGACAGTACTTACCTAGTGATATGATTTGGCTGTGTCTGCACCCAAATCTCATCTTGAATTTCCATGTGTTGTGGAAGGAACCCGGTGGGAGGTAATTGAATCATAAGGGCAGTTCTTTCCCATACTGTTCTCATGATAGTGAATAAGTCTCACAAGATCTGATGGTTTTATAAGGGGGAGTTTCCCTGCACAAGCTCTCTCTCTCTTTGCCTGTTGCTGTCCATGTAAGACGTGACTTGCTCCTCCTTGCCTTCTGCCATGATTGTGAGACCTCTTGAGCCATGTGGAACTGTGAGTCCATTAAACCTTTTTCCTGTATAAATTACTTAGTCTCAGGTGTGTCTCTATCAGCAGCGTGAAAACAGACTAATACACCTAGTGTCATTTACTGGACTTCAGAAAGCACCCCTACCTCCTTTCCCTCACCACAAAAGCATCACTCCCACCACAAAAGTGTCACTCCCACCACAATATTGGGATTCTTCACCTTGTTATAGTGCCTGAAATTCCATCAAAATGTTGCTCCTCTTAGTTGAAAGCCATCCTTTTTACAGTCGATGTGCTAACATAATGGTATCTTCTCATGGTGTCCATTTCTTCTGTGCACTCTTGCTTGACTGTTCCCTAGTATTAAATGAAGGAATCCTTTATCACTGGACTTTCCAGCAGTGCTTAGGTATGAGTAAATGACACTGAAACCACTATGGCAAGTTTTCAAGGTTACATATATCATTTAATCACATGGCATTATTTGCTCTTTATCTTAAATGCCATTGTCGGGATAGGGAGGAAAAACTGTTCTCTCCAAATTCCAAGAGCCACTTGGCCTTAGGGTTTATCAGGAGACCAGATTAAAAAGCATTTCAAAGATCTGAGGGTGGTGGGTCAGTTAATAATATAACTGAAAGGAATGGCCAACCCCATGAACTAGAAATGCATCTATTTATCAATCTTATCACTTCTCTCTCATGGAACCCACAAATGGATTTCTCTTTTTTTGGCTGGGCACAGACCTCAGAAAAAGCCAGCCAGACAGAAAGCAACAAGGCACTGAAAATGAATTATGCACTAACGTTGCCCACAACACTAAAACTTCTGTTATGTAGAGCAAGCTCATGTTTATGAAACATTTTCTTACTCCTGCTTGCTTTGCTCTGTCGGTACAGATGGTTTCTTGTTGCTTAAACTCAAGCTCCAACTCTTTAAGGTTACCAGTAAACAATTCACTAATTCCATAAAATGCATAGACATTCAACTGTTACTGTTAGAATACAAGTCTCAATATGGTATGGACTGTATCTACAGGGTAATAAAAACGTTTACATTTGAACCATTTATGAAGGACTTCGGTCTGTGAAACAAATTTGAGCTTTTGATAAAACACACTCACGGAAACTCTGATTAACACCCAAATCAAAGCCCTTTCTACTATTATAATTATTTCTCAAAATTGTATCAAATTGTATCAGTTTATCAAATTAATGCAATTGTATCAAAATTGTATCTTTTGTCACCAGTATAACTGGACAAAAAAAAAGATCTTGGTTACAAAGAACAGAAATGCCACATGAATCTACACAGTGAAGGAAGTGGTAATTGGGATACCTGGAGTTAGAACATGAACAGCTGGCAGAAAAATGAAGCAGTCCTAGGCGTGGTGCCTCCCTCATAGCGTGTCCTCTGGGGAGAATCACCAGTGCTGATGTCCTCTTCTCACTCGCGTTGTCAGCTCACTCTGGTCTCTCCAGACCCTATCTTAACGACCAGCCAGCCAGTATGATCCATGGGGTTCATGTTGGTTTAGAGCCCTGGACAGGATTTGTAATTGGTCTGGCACGTGGATTTGTCCAGGGAGAGGTGGCTGGTTGGCTGGGAGATACCCGTCTCTGTCTTTTTAACCTGGAAGGGCAGGAGCGTTGCCTCATGGTACAAAGTCAGACCATCCCAGCGACCCCATCAGGAGGACTGCGGGCTGGGCAGTTTTCCTTAGGAAGGGCCTGTGGACCATAGGAAGCGACGGGCACCTCTGGTTCGAGGGGTATCTGGGCAGTTGGAGGCTCTAATTAATAAAGCACTGGTGTCTGTCACCACATAACAAAAAGATCAAATAGTGCCGTGGCCCTAGGCCAAGAAAACCAGCACCTCTGCATGCTTTTCCGTGGGCCTTCTCTCTGCCCTAAGTGGCCTTATCTATTCTGTGAAATCCAAATCACACTGTGCAAAGCAGCCTCAGACCAGGCCAGGCTGGCCTTGCTCTATTCTTTGGTAATTTTTGATGGGCTGAGTGCTTTTTGATGTCTTGGGTATTTTCTTTGTAAAGGCCATGATGTTGTTAGATACTTATGTTCAGCGCTCAGTGTATTATTCAGTACGATATGTGCTCAGTGATACCATGAGTTCTTCTTATCTTATAACTCTTTGTACTTCCCCACGGCCTCTATCAGTGAGTTGCTCAGGGTCAGCATTCAGTTATCACTTGTTGATTCTGTTTGGTCTTTAGGCATCCCAGTATTTCACAGAGCTTCATCATAACTATTATAAGCATTCATTTAATATATACTTAAACCCCTGTATTGAGAGAAGACAGGAGATGATAATAATAGCTACTATTACTAGCATTACTACTCTTTAGTGGACATGTACTGTATAGTAGGTGCTATACTAGGTACTTTACATATCTCATTTAATGTTCAAAATAACTCTACAAGGTATATATTGAGATACCATTTTGCCGAAGAAAAAACGGAGATGTAAGCTCATATATAACTTACATCAATTCATCAAAATGAGTAAATGGTGGAATGAAGCGCTAAACTCAGTTCTGCCTGTCTTTAAAACAGCTACCTATAACCACCATACCATGTGACATCTCCACATTTTATACTTGTTAATGATTCTGAGTCAGTCAGGCCTCTTGAACATAGAGGTCTATGTGACCACTCAACAGGGATACAAAATGAATGTACTAGGTCAGCTGCTTAGCCAGACAAGGTAGCTGAGTTGCCAAGCAGCCCCTGGATTCTGGATCTTGGACCGCTTGCCTGGACTGCCTGAGTCTTCCAGTTTTTCACAAACAGCAGAGTGAATAGTATTTACTCCAAATAAAGTTGAATATTTTCAGTCCCATGAGGCAGAAGATGGTAAAGGTGATGGATCTGTCACTATTTTATACAAGAAACATGACTGAGGTTACACCACATGCCAGGCACTGTTTTGAGTCTGTCCTTTGCTCCTGTCAATCCCTTATTCCTCCTATACCCTGTAATACAGAACAGGAGACAGGCAGGAAGAATGAGAGACTGGAGAAGATAAAAAGAGAAAACCATGACCCTTATTTTTATAAATAATATCTTGGATAGGTTCTTCCCAAGGAGAGAATCCTAGCCAACTTCAGGAAAAATATATTGAGCATCTGTGATTTTTCAGACATTGGGCTAAGTGCTCAAGATAGCCGAGACTCAACCCCTGCCCTCTAGGGGTTCATGGTCAATTAGAGGAGACAGAGTGTGGATGTACAATGGTAGACATCTGTATATTCTCCTGTAACCCATAAGATATTCTCTGCAGAGCCACCCTTATCACAGAAACTGAAGCTGTAATTGTTGTCAGGGATCAGATTTAAGACTCCAAGGCACTATCTCTTAAAATTTGCAAAAAGGAAAAAAAATATGATAAATTGCAAACTCCTTAGGACTCAATAGAGAGATGGGGCAGTTTCTCTCTTCTAATTGAACAATGCTTCACCTATCAAGAAGCCTAAGTTGTTTTAAAAGAGTACGCCCCACAGCAGCAACATCTCTTCTTCAGCCTTGGAAATGCTGGTTCAGTTTAGCCATGTGTTGACCAGCGTGTGATCTACTCCTTGAGAACCACCACTTGTGTAGATTTGTCCAGAGGTCATTACCACCCGAGAGCGGCAGGTGCCTGAAGAGCCAGGGCAGCCACAGTGCCCCTTGTACGTCTTGGGCTGTCATAGAGAACTTACTGTGCGCGCCACATCTAAAGGCACACCAGAGGGTCATCTTCCTCTCCCACATGTTTGCAAAAATGCTTTCAAGTCATAGCCACTCACATATACCAATGTGTGGAATGACCAAGACAAGTTTCTTAAAGTGATTCCTTCTAGCTCATGTTTCTTTTTTACCCTGAGGATGGAGTGTGTACTTTTTTTGACCTATACTTCTTTTTCTCTAAAAAAAAAAAGTAGCCATTCATGGAACATTTCACACTTTTACATAAGAATTACATAACCATGATTAACATGATTAATCATCGTTTATGTAATTTGGATAATTGGTTTGGATAATTATTCGGAGCCAGAGAATTCTTGAGCAAGGGGAGACCTTAACAGTCAAGTCCAGGGCCATTTTTTCCCCCCAAGAGCAGGAAACAGAGGCCCAAATAGGAAAGTGATTTGTTCAGGCTCAGACAGCAGTTTGTTGGCATCCTTGACATCACTTCCCTCACTAGCTCTTCCCTTTTTAACTCTCTGGTTTCTTTACTGTGCCCAGTTAGGCCAGGCGGACATCTCCCCAGCCATGTCCTTGGCCCATGCCCTCCCTGGGTGCGTGCTTTTTTTTTTCTTTTTTTTTAAGACAGATCTTGCTCTGTTGCCCAGGCTGGAGTGCAGTGGTGTGATCTCGGGCTCACTGCAACCTTCGCCTTCCAGGTTCAAGCGATTATCCTGCCTCAGCCCCACAAGTAACTGGGACAACATGCCTGGCTAATTTTTGTATTTTTAGTAGAGATGGAGTTTCACCATATTGGCCAGGCTGGTCTCAAACTCCTGGCCTCAAGTGATCTGCCTGCCTCAGCCTCCCAAAGTGCTAGGATTACAGGTGTGAGCCACAGCACCCGGCCCCTCCCTGGGTGTATTTATCCACTGTTGGCTTCATCTGCCATGCTATAGGTCGTCACTAGAGCTCCATGCCCTGCCTTGGCCTTGAGCTGCCTATAGCCTAAAACATATTAAGCAGCATGTTCAAACTGAATGTAATACCTTCTAGTCATCCCCAAATCTGTGCTGTAAAAATATTCTGTAATTATCTCTCTTCTGATTTAACTTGTAGTCTGATTTAACTTGTTTTCATTCATGGCAACCTCATCCACCAGGCAGCTCTACAAGAATAAATCTCTAGTCTTGGACTTCCCTGATTTTCTTATTCTCTATATTCAGTGTGTTAGGAAATCTTACAGATTTTGACCCCAACATTAAAAACAAAAAAAAAATCTGTCCTCACTTTTCAACTCTCCACTCCATTTTAGATGCTCTTATCTCTAGGCTGAAATATTTTAGTAGCCTTTTTAACCACTCTATCTGTAGTCTTTTATTTCCAAACTGTTACGCCCTACAGATTAAATTAGGTTCAGGTTGGGGAGAGATATCCTAAGGTTGTCTAAGGATCATCTGAACCAAGGATGGAGAAAATTATTGCCCAGAGGAAAGCTGAGCTTGCACAACAGAGAAAATGGATTTGGGCCACACTGGAGGGGCAGGGCTGGTAGTGAATGAGGATGGGTGCCCCTTTTGTATATGTTTCTGGGGCAGAGGCAACTCCAAGCTAAGTATTTCCCTGGCTCCTGAAATTGAGTTTATCCTCTGTACTGAGAGGATACATTACACTTCTGTTATGAAGCTTGTATTGCTCTGTCTTGTGTATCCCTAGCCAGGTGTGTTAGTCCATTTTCATGCTACTTCCTGAGACTGGGGAGAAAGAGGTTTGATGGACTTACAGTTCCATATGACTAGGGAGGCGTCACAATCATGGTGGAAGGCAAGGAGGAACAAGTCACGTTTTACATGGATGGCGGCAGGCAAAGAGAAAGAGCTTGTACAGGGAAAAATCCTGTTTTTTTAAAAATTATCAGATCTCGTGGGATTTATTCACTATTACAAGAACAGCATGGGAAAGACCTACCCGCATGATTCAGTTACCTCTTACTGGGTTCCTCCTATGACGTGGGAATTGTGGGAGACACAATTCGAGATGAGATTTGGGTGGGGACACAGTCAAACCATACCACTAAGCATATCTGTTTTTCCCACATTGCTTGTTTACCAAATGTAAATCTTACTAATCTATGTCTCCTGTGCAACACGCGCTTCAGGGAAGAGGTGGGCTCTGGAGTCCAGCAGCCTGGGCTCATGTCCTGACTTAGGTACTAATTTTAACAACTGAAGTGCTCTGTGCTCCAGCTTCTCACCTGTTTAAAAAAAAAAAAGTTGGAAAATGCTTATCTTGGTATACAGTAAGTTCTCGTTTAAGTCAAACTCAGTATTTCCAGTTTTTAACTGATCAGAATAGAAATTTTTACTGTGATATTAGGCCACTGTGAAGTTCAGAATTTAAAACAAATAGAAGGTTCCTCCTCTCATCTGTAAATGATTTAAAGTAGAAATCCTACTTTTGGTGTTATATGAATTTCTCCTTCCAGTGACGTAGGCCTGAATTAATGTCCATTGTATTTCATTGTCCTTGAGGATTTTATGCATGTGAGGAATGGGATCTGTCACATCATGATTAACTAACCTAAGAAAGACTATCTCAGATCAGTTTCCTCTGTGTCTTCTCAAAGTCATTACAAGTGAAACTCTTTCCTTTAAGACTGTCCCATTAAATTCCCAAGTGACTCACCTGTGGACAAAACTTGAAATCAGCACGTTGTATTTACAGATTCCTGCACTGATCTCTCTCCGTGGAAACGCCACATTTACACAGTGAACTGCAGCAGAAAGGGGCCCAGTGCCAGTGCAACTGCCTACAGTGTGCTGGGAGGAAGGATCAGAGCCCTGTGAAAGCAGAGCCTCCTTTCACAATGGATAATTTACAAGGAAGGTTCTCGACATTTACACTTCAAGAGTCAGCATTCCGTAAGGCTCAAGGGCTCCATGCACAGTTGTTCCTGGGGCAAAATAAAGGCCACATCTTGTCTGGGCCTCTTTAGGTGCACGGACTCTGAATTTCAGTGGCCTTTCTTCCATGGGTCCATTTCCTTTTGTCATTTTGGCTTTGGATGTGTGTTGGGCTTCTGTAATTGAAACCAAAAAGAATAGCTTAAATAAGATGGAAATATTTTTCTCTTATGCACAACCAAGTGGTGTCATGTACACAGGTTCCTTGTGTATTGATCACGTCACTAGGGCATTAACCTTACATTGTCCAGGATGGCTCATCGCCTCCACAATCACATTCCCACTCATGGGAAGGAGAAGGGGAAGGAGGGGAGGGCATGTGTCCCTTCTATTTAAGGGCACTGCCTGGAAGTTGCAGACCGTCTGTCACTCACATCCTGTTGGTCAGTCTAATCCGTAAGACCATACCTGGTGGGATGAGAGGCTGGGAAATGTTACCTTAATTCTGGGTGGTTATGTGCCCAGGTGTAATTTGGATTTCGGTTACCATAGAAAAAAGGGAATAGCAGATATGGGAAAATGGCTGTCACACTAGTGACCTGAAAACGCCGCTGTTGTAGGTAATTTGGGGCTTCTACCAGAGGGGAAAAAAATAGAAGGCAATATTTTAAAATATGCATGTGGATTACTTGCCATAGACCTCTGGCTACACCAAGAATGCTTTTCTTTTTTCTTTTCTTTTTTTTTTCTTTTTGTTTTTTTGAGACACAGTCTCGCTCTGTTGCCCAGGCTGGAGTGCAGTGGCATAGTCTTGGCTCACTGCAACCTCCACCTTCCAGGTTCTAATGATTCTACTGCCTCAGCCTCCTGAGTAGCTGAGATTACAGGTGCTTGCCACCATACCCAGCTAATTTTTTGTAATTTTGTAGAGACAGGCTTTCACCGTGTTGCCCAGGCTGGTCTTGAACTCCTGAGCTCAGGCAGTCCACCCACCTTGGCCTCCCAAAGTGCCCACCAGAATGCTTTTCTGTTCCACCTTAGCAGGGGAATAGACCATGAGACTTTTTTTTTTGCGACAGAGTCTCACACTGCTGCTCAGGTTGGAGTCCAGTGGTGCAATGTCAGCTCAGCTGCAACCTCTGCCTCCTGGGCTCAAGTGATTCTCCTGCCTCAGCCTCCCGAGTAGCTGGGACTACAGGCACACACCACCACACCCAGCTAATTTTTGTATTTTTGGTAGAGATGGGATTTCACCATGTTGCCCGGGCAGGTCTTGAGCTCCTGAGCTCATGCAATCGGCCCACCTTGGCCTCCCAAAATGCTGGGATTCCCAGCATGAGCCACCACGCCTGGCCATTTTTTTTCTATTAGTTTCAAAATATAATATTTTCTCATTCCAAAAGTAATAATGTAATAATTATTTTAAAAACTTAGAAAATATAGGCAAGAAAAATGAAGGCAACTAAAATGCCCGCATTTGCAGCTTAGGAGAGAGCCATGAACAGAAAGGTGAGGGTATAAATCCTATGAATGGATCCACCCTTCGAGGAAGGGAAAAAGGTGGAGGAACAATGGCAGACTTGCAGAGAAAATTTACAGTGTGAGAGAGCGAGGTGGCAAGGGGGCAGTTCAGAAACTTTCCAGGATGCTTGGCAACCATGGTGGACAATTTTTGTTATATTGCTCAGTTTATCGTATATAATGCAATGCTTGAAGATATGATTTGCTTGATAAATGCCATTGTAGCATTACTAATAGTTATTCAGGTATTCCTAAAATGCTCAGAGAGCTAAGGATAAAGTCAAAATAAATAAATGCCCAGGTCTTTGGGTGTTGGATCCCACAATTGTTACTGTTGGCAGTGAACCACATTGCTGCCAAGGAATAGTCTCTCATGTGCTGTCTCCAGACAATGACCCTCAGAGTAAGATTCACAACCATCAGTGCTTCCAAAAATTAGTCACCATGGAAATAAATGAGAGCAGAGATTTGTTGGTTTAAACATGTCTTACAAAGGAGAAAGTTGTTCCATTAAAATCTTATGTAAAGTAAACCTCTAGTAAGCCAGTTATTTTAGGTGAAAAAAGTAAGAATAATGAATATCCTACTAAATGATACTATGGTTTCCTAAAGCAGTTTCTTACTGATTACCATATGTTGGCTCCAGGTGACTTGGTCAAAAGCCGTTCGGTTGAAACGTAGCTGGTCACAACAATGACTTTGTTTAAAATGTTGCTGTTTTGGGTTGGCGAAGTGAATCATGATTGGCGCAGACATGCCTGTATATAGTCGTGCCAAACATGCATTCATGAACATCATTCGTTACCCAGTTTCAAAACCAGAAGTTTCTGAAGCCATTGCCAAGCCTGGCATTTGAAATATACCAAAAGACTTTGAAAAATAATGATTACTTTATTAGTTCCTTTATTTTTTCTTACAAAATCAATTCATGCTTGTTATAGAAAATTCAGAAAATATGCAGAAAAAATGGGGAATATCTTTTATCGCACCTGCATAAACAGAACCTCTTGTGAATACCTTGGTGAATCTCCAAACTAGCCTTTATTTTGTTATGTAAAAATAAGTATCTCAGCTGGGTGCGGTAGCTCTCGCTTGTAATCCCAGCACTTTGGGAGGCCCAGGCAGGCAGATCACCTGAGGTCAGCAGTTTGAGACCAGCCTGCCCAACATGGCAAAACCCCGTCTCTACTAAAAATACAAAAAATTAGCTGGGCGTGGTGGCGGGCGCTTGTAGTCCCAGCTGCTTGGGAGGATGGGGCAGGAGAATCGCTTGAACCCAGGAGGTAGAGGTTGCAGTGAGCCAAGATCACGCCACTGCACTCCAGCCTGGGTGACAAAAGGAAACTCCATCTCAAAAAAAAAAATCTCACTACTTATGTGTATATAAGTATATACATATACAATATAATCGCATTTTATTTTTTGCAAAGGTAATATCAAGCCTACCTTTTTAAATTTGTTACATTTTTTCCTTATATTTCGGTGATGATCTGCTTCTCATTTGAACTAAGGAAAAGGCAGCCAGCAAGCAAGATAATGAGGGTAGACAAGGTAGAAAACTCATTTAGGGAGATAAAGATGGAAGACTGGGTTCAAAGACTTGGTTGCCAAGAGAAAGTTAATCAGGGCCGGGCGCAGTGGCTCATGTCTGTAATCCCAGCCCTTTGGGAAACTGAGGTGTAGAGATCACTTGATGTCAGGAGTTCGAGACCAGCCTAGCCAATATGGCAAAACCCCGTCTTTACTAAAAATACAAAATTAGCTGGGTATGGTGGCACATGCCTGTAATCCCAGCTACTTGGGAGGCTGAGGCAGGAGAATCGCTGGAACCCAGGAGGCAGAGGTTGCAGTGAGCTGCAGTTGCACCACTGCACTCCAGCATGGGTGACAGAGCGAGAGTCCATCTCAAAAAAAAAAAGGAAAAAAGAAAAAAAAGAAAGTTAATCATTCCAGGGTTCTTTTCTCCAAAGCACCTTGAAACTCTGGCCATCCGAGTGTGTGTCTGCTGAGGACATTGACCCGTGGGTCTGAAGCACACTGATATGCCAGGGAGATAGAGAGGACTGTCAGAACCAGCACACATGTTCTCAGCCTTGTAGTGTGCGCTGCTGTTGACATCTATAAGTTCTGGGCCTGCTTTCAGTCAACAGAGAACCAATCATTTGTCTTTAATCATTGAGATGGATATCACATTGATCATAGGAAGTCAAATGCTTTAGCAGCCTAAGAGGTTTCACTTCTCTTTCTAGCCAGTAAAATTATTATGTCTTTTTTTTTTTTTTTTTTTTTTTGAGACGGAGTCTCGCTTTGTCGCCCAGGCTGGAGTGCAGTGGCTAGATCTCAGCTCACTGCAAGCTCCGCCTCCCGGGTTTACGCCATTCTCCTGCCTCAGCCTCCCGAGTAGCTGGGACTACAGGCGCCCGCCACCTCGCCCGGCTAGTTTTTTGTATTTTTTAGTAGAGACGGGGTTTCACCATGTTAGCCAGGATGGTCTCGATCTCCTGACCTCGTGATCCGCCCGTCTCGGCCTCCCAAAGTGCTGGGATTACAGGCTTGAGCCACCACGCCCGGCCATTATTATGTCTTTGAACAGGAGTGAACATGGAAACACATATGGTTGAGACCCTGGTCCCTGTTTTGCTGTCACTGAGGACTGGCAACTTTTCACTTCAAGCCGGGCCTGTGGGAGTTAGACTGTAGCAGGGGTTCCTCGCATCCTGATGTCCCTGCTTGCAGGGCTCAGTGTCCTTCAGATGGGCTCAGTGTGGGAGACGCAGCAGGAAAAACAGCAGATGTCTTTTTACATTTGCTGTTAGGCTTCATGCATGCCAGCGCTTACCAAGCTCTAGATGCCTTTAAACTCCTGTAACCCTCACCCCAACTTGTAGGGTGAATAGTGTTACTCTCCCAGTTGACAGATGAGGAAGTTGAGTTAGAAGAACTTAAAGTCAGTTATCTAAGGACTGAAGCTGGAAAGCAGCAGAGCCCAGATTCACACCTGGGAAGTACATTCCCAAGGCCCAGGGCCCAGACTTGCAGGTCTTCTGTTTTTTGAGGAAGTATTTGATTAATTTATGAAAAAATCATCACTTGCGCCCTGTTGGAATGAGTACCTTCTGGTTGTTACCTTAGCCCCGTTTAATAACCCTCCCACATATGCTTTTTACTTTTCTGTAATTTGAGCAGCGAAAGCCCAGATGATACCATGACCAGGGTTTTAATGATTAGAGGAATGACTTCAACTGTATTACTTCTTCACTTGATTGTTGCGTGTACGTGTGTGTGGCAAAAATAACATGTAAATTTTACCATTTTAACCACTTTTAACCGTAAAATTCAGGGGCATTAAATACGTTCACATTGTTCTGCATCCATCACCCCCATCCGTCTCCAGAATTTTTCATCTTCCCAAACTGAAACTCGGTATCCATTACCCAGTAACTTCCTACTAACTCCGTCTTTACAGTCCCTGGCAACCACCCTTCCATTTTTCCAGTCTCTTTGAATTTGGATACTCTAGGTACCGCATATAAGTGAAATCATGCCATATTTCTCCTTTTGTGTTAGGCCTATTTTGCTTAGCGTGATGTCTTCAAGGTTCATCCATGTTATAGTATGCATCAGAATTTCCTTTTTAAGGCTGAACTATATTCCATTGTATGTATGCACCACCTTTTTATCCGTTCATCCATTGATGGTCATTGGGATGTGTCTACCTTTTGGCTACTGTGAATAATGCTGCTATGACCAGTGGTGTACAAATATCTGTTTGAGTCCCTGCTTTCAATTCTCTTGACTATATATCCATTAGTGGAGTTACGGGATCATGTGGTAATTCTATCTTTAATTTTTTTCAGGTACCATTATACTGTTTTTCTCATTTGATCTTGACCATCAGTAACTGTACATGTTAGCAAGTTATGCCTAACAAGCTTTTTGTGATTCTCTTAATACTGCCACTGAGATTTGGTAATAACAAGCTTACAATGTAGATGAACAAATAGGCAGGTTTTGGTGGTGGTGGGTGGAGGAAGATTTTGTTTTTAGTTTTCTCTTAGTGATTGCTGTAGTGACCATGATGCTCTTACATTTGCCTGGGAGGAGCAGTCTTTCTGGCTAAAAGGCTGGAACCGAGCATGCTCAGATGTGAGACCAGTGATTTTATTCAGCTCTATTCTCAGGGGATGTAGTGTAAAAGGAATTCTAGTAGTTCACACAAAGTCATGCAAAGCTCAATAAAGATTTCAGCAAGGGAAGAACATTGAAACGAAAGATTCCTCATACTAAAAAACTTTACAAAAAAAATCAAGACCACTTTTAAACCCTCAGCCTTTTAAAATTAGCCCCAGGGGATCATGTTGCCACTTCCTGGCAAAAACTCTCTTCCAGACTCCCTTCTTAGGCATGCCACAGTGTGGCTGGAATGATGAAAGTTATGCAAATTGGGTTCTTCAGTCTTTGTGTCTCGGAAGTCTCCATTTAGGCCTGAGTAGTTGACAGTGTGAGGAAGCCACCATCTAGTGTGCCTTTAGAAGCCTTCATCAGAAGGAGCTCGTTGCTTTGGAATGAAATATTAAATTGAAGAGGTTCTTTAAAAGCATTTGGGACTTCTGTGTGCCTGACCAGGATTACCTACTCGAGGACAGGTTCTGCTCAGCTCTCTGGCTTGGTAGCCCAGAGTCTGGAGTTTCTTGGATATGCTTTTTATGATTCTCTTAATATTGTCACTGAGATTTGGTAAAAACAAGCTTACACGTAAATGAATAAATAGGTAGGTTTGAGGTTTCCTTGTTTTATTTGGGTATAGTTTTCCAAAAGAATATACCTCTTGCTTCTTGTTGCAGTAGGAAAAGGATAGGGGCTGCTTGCTTTGGGGTTGGGGAGAAAGATGGAAGTCTTCCTTCTCACCAGGCTTGGAGATCATCTTGCTGCACCCTGGTCTCCACTTTCCTTAACAGCTGGTGCTTCTGGTTGCTAAGCCTTGCTGAGGTTCCGCAGGGAGGGCTGGCTGGCTTCTCCACGGTAGCTACCCCTGGAGCCTCCCAGCTTTGAAGTTATTCTACCCCGCACAATCCTTTTGCCATGTTCATACATTGTGTTTCAGGGTTAGAGAAGTCTCCTAAATCCATATGCTATGGGGCTTGCATTTTTATTTCTGGTTTTCATTATTTGGGGCTAACTTTTAAAAGAAGAAAACAATGTGACATTTCTTTTCCAGCCTCTTGAAATCAAAAGTTTCTCCCCTTACTTTTCTTCCTCCCTATTTCTTCCCCTATTTTGTTTTCAGAAGAAAAGATTTGTCTGCCATTGAATAAGAGGTGGAAGAAAAGAGATAAGTCATAAGATGAAAGCAACTGGGAAGAGTTGCTTTTGCCATTTGCTTGCTGTATTCATAAAACTGCAGCTAGACCACTCTTCTGACTGCAAGCCAGGCCCTGTGCTAGGCACCTTTCTTACATTATCTGTAATCCCATCAACAATCGCATAAGGCAGATACTATTTATTCATGTTGTGTCCATGAGGAATCTGAAGCTCAGCAAGATTAAGGAGCAAGCCCAAGGTCACATCCCTAGCTCTGTAAATGCCAGAGCCAAAATTGTAGCCCACATTTGTTGACCCCAAAGCCAATGCTCCATTCATTACATATTACCTTAACACCAAGGACTCTCAAATACTCTCAAAAACGCAGTTTCCTCTCTCATTAGAAAGAAAAAGTCAGGCCAGGCATGGTGACTCATGCCTGTAATCCTAGCACTTTGGGAGGCCCAGGCAGGCAGATCACCTGAGGTCAGGAGTTCGAGACCAGCATGGCCAACATGGTGAAACCTTGTCTCTACCAAAAACACAAAAATAAGCCGAATGTGGTGGCGGGTGCCTGTCATCCCAGCTAATCAGGATGCTGAGGCAGGAGAATCGCTTGAACCTGGGAGGCAAAGGTTGCAGTGAGCCGAGATCATGCCACTGCCCTCCAGCCTGTGCAACAGAGTGAGACTCTATCTCAAAAAATAAATAAATAAATAAAAATCTGATTTATCTGGTGCATGAATAAGCAGCCATGCAAGGAAAATCCCAAATAAATCATAGAACAATTTACCCTTGCATTGCAGCAAGGGTGCAGATATTTGTCGGCCAATTCACTTGACCTTTCATGGTCACTTTTAGTCTTCTAATACTATAGGAAGTTATTTTTAAAATTCTTTTCTAGTCTCTAACATAATGACCAGCAGACAGTCTGATGATGCAATCTCTGTTATCTTCATTTTTCTGGTGTAGTTTTTCCTTCCAAAAACTCACACACACACCTTGCTGGAGGGGTGTATTTCTGCCTGCATGACTTTTATTATTTTTTTTTTACATGTGTTTATACTCAGGGGCACCCAGGGGAAAACTCTACAGACTTTCTTGATTACAAGGTATAATAATGAAAACCCTTTCTTTGTAACAACCATCTAATCACTTCCCCTTGCCAAGAAGTGAGAAAAGTATTTGTATTTGGAAAACCAAGCTACCACACGTGAAGTGTATTAAGAATGATTGTCTCCCCAGAATCACACGAGCTTTCCCCATCTTAGTTTGTTTTTCTAAAGATAAAAACCATACAGCAGTGTTTGTAGTTAGATCTAACAAGTGCCCATACTTTCATAACAAGATTTCGCTTTGGTCGTCTCAACTTTGTTGTACATAAATAATGTTGTAAGTAATCTTTGAAACGGTATAACATGTGCAACCAGTGTTTATTTTTTTAATGCTTCAGAATATTTCATTATTTATTTTAAATGGTGATTTATGATTGATGGGTGTTTAACATGCAGAATAATGTATTCTCAGGAACTCTAGGGAAGACAGAAGGATGCACTGCCGTCTCACAACTCCTTGCCTTGAGCAGAGAGCTGAGGTCAGTTATGCAATGAAAAAACCCAGAGGGGAAATTAATTCTTAGCTAAGCAGGTATTTAAATGATGCATGCCCATCCTGAAACTCAGATCTTCTCGTGATGGAGTTCCATAGCCTTTTGAAAGCATATCAAATCACTTCATTATTTGATTTCATGAAAAAGCAAATGACAGGTTTCTTCTCACTCCGCTGCATGAACAGTGCTAAACCCTTGAAATGCTCATAAAGGTCACAGTGCCCAACTTTAATATCTTGGATGTGGAAAGAGAGATTGTAAAGGATCATATTGATTTGCATGAACTTTAAAATGCCATCAAACAGCTCAGAGGTTATATCTTAAATGCAGCATTAAAATAGAAACAGACAAATAAAACCATATGTTTAACTGTGATGTTCGATTTGATTATCAAAAACACGTGGGTTTTTCCCCCTTGTATCCAGCTTTCTCCTGAATCACTGGAGTTTCAAATCATCCAGTACTTTCCTTCCTCTTATAGTTTTCTGTAGGACAGCCCCAAGTAATGGAGTAAGTAATAACCGTGAAATTTTAATGAATACTCAAGCCAGTTTTCCTTCCGGTTGCTAGGAGCTTGGACTTTTTTAAACTATGGAAAACTAGACAGAGTTTAAGTTTCATGGAATAGAAAGGTAGACCCGGCCGGGCGCGGTGGCTCAAGCCTGTAATCCCAGCACTTTGGGAGGCCGAGACAGGCAGATCACGAGGTCAGGAGATCGAGACCATCCTGGCTAACCCGGTGAAACCCTGTCTCTACTAAAAAATACAAAAAACTAGCCGGGCGTGGTGGCGGGCGCCTGTAGTCCCAGCTACTCGGGAGGCTGAGGCAGGAGAGTGGGGGAACCCGGGAGGCGGAGCTTGCAGTGAGCTGAGATCCGGCCACTGCACTCCAGCCTGGGTGACAGCGAGACTCCGTCTCAAAAAAAAAAAGAAGAAAGGTAGACCCTGTACTTTTGGTACCTCATCATAAATTTATATCTTCATGGGCTTCTCTTGGTAAGTAAAATTATAATTTAGTTTGACAAGTTGGAAAATTATGTCTAATAAGAGCACTCTGGACACTGCCACACATCATTCATATTGGTAAATTGGATGGATGGATGATTTCCTTCTAACATAAAATGTCAAATTAATCTGTGCTGGGAATGCCAGTTCAGGCAGGGGGACCTTAGCTGTATCACTCAAGTCTGTTTTGATAGCATCCCCAAATACCACTGTTTTTATATTGAAAGCATACTTTATATGCTTTTGAAGTAAGATATCTACCACCACTGGATTGCATGCGAGAAATGTTACAGGGAGAAGAATGAAGTGGCATTGCTGTACCCAGTTATGCTTCAGTGCTTCAGAATTTCTGTTACCAAATTTGACTTTTAACAATCATATGGGCCGGGCGCAGTGGCTCAAGCCTGTAATCCCAGCACTTTGGGAGGCCGAGACGGGCGGATCACGAGGTCAGGAGATTGAGACCATCCTGGCTACCAAGGTGAAACCCCGTCTCTACTAAAAAATACAAAAAACTAGCCGGGCGAGGTGGCGGGCGTCTGTATCCCAGCTACTAGGGAGGCTGAGGCAGGAGAATGGCGTAAACCCGGGAGGCGGAGCTTGCAGTGAGCTGAGATCTGGCCACTGCACTCCAGCCCAGGCGACAGAGCCAGACTCTGTCTCAAAAAAAAAAAAAAAAATGAACTTTTCATAAATTCCACATAAAACTAATTATGGATTTTATCAAATTTTTATAAATTTTGTTTCAGGAAGAGATTACTTAAGTTTCTCCTAGGAATGGTAATTTACCTGGGAGACCAAATTGTAGTGCAGCAAATTAATTTGACCAATACAGGTTGAGCATCCCTAATCCAAAATTTTGAAACATTTTCAAAAGAAATGCTCATTGGAACATTTCAGATTTTAGAATTTTGGACTGGGAATGCTCAGCTGGTATTCTGCAAATATGCCAAACTCCCGAATAATCTGAAATCCGAACACTTCTGGTTCCAAGTATTTCAGATGAGGGTTACTCAACCTGTAATATAATCACATTATACTAATTTGAAGGAGTAGAAAATAATGATCTTAAATTTTTATTAAAATGTGATGGAAAAAAATTAAGTGTGTCAAAATTCTTAGAAGACCTTATCTAACCTACGTGAAAGTTCTGATTATTCGACAAAACTGAAACTTGTTTTAAGACACAGATAATGTCTGATTTCCCAAATCAGTGGTTTGTGCTCCTTTCTCTATCTTGATATGCAAATGGTGTGTTCACACAGGTGACATGACAGGCTGTAGGTGACATGCAGTTCCCAGTGGTAGACTGCGTTTAACTCAGTTTCTCTTCCTAGAAAGCATGCCCAAACACAAATGAGCGAGAATGATGTTGCAGTAGGAATAACCTTGAATCTTATGTTTTTAATAGTTACCAAAAAATACTTCTTCAAAATGGTCATTTAACCTTTATAGTCAAAATATCTTGGGGTATGTTCTTGAGATTTGCAGATCCACTATACAGTGGTTAATTCTCAGCTTCTTGTGTATGATGATGGAAGTGGTGAAGGCAAGGAAAGGGGAAAGTAATGGGAGCAGGAGACAATGAGACAAAGGAAACATTAGCTCCAGCAGAAATGCCAATGTTTTGCTATTTTACATAAAATGTAGGGACTTTGTAACCATATAGGTCCATTTAACCATCTGCCATTTTTTCCTACAGTTGTCATATTTATTGCAACTACATGCAACTACAAACCTTGCAAGACAATGTCTGTTATTATTTTTGCTTTGAGAAATTAAGAGCAAGTCTTTGCTATTGTGAATAGTGCTGCGATAAACATATGTGTGCGTGTGTATTTATAGTAGAATGATTTATAATCCTTAGGATGTATACCCAGTAATGGGATTGCTGGGTCAAACAGTATTTCTAGATCCCTGAGGAATTGCCACACTATCTTCCACAGTGGTTGAACTAATTTACACTCCTACCAACAGTGTAAAAGCGTTCCTATTTCTCCACATCCTCTCCAGCATCTGTTGTTTCCTGACTTTTAATGATCGCCATTCTAACTGGCATACACCATGGAATACTATGTAGCCATAAAAAAGAATGAGTTCATGTCCTTTGCAGGGACATAGATAAAGGTGGAAACCATCACTCAGCAAACGAACACAGGAACAGAAAACCAAACACCGCATGTTCTCACTCATAAGTGGGAGTTGAACAATGAGAACATTTGGACACAGGGAGGGGAACATCATACACTCGGGCCTGTGGAGGGATGGGGAGCAAGGGGAGGGAGAGCATTAGGACACATACCTAATGCACATGGGGCTCAAAACCTAGGTGATGGGTTGATGAGTGTAGCAAACCACCATGGCACATGTGTACCTATGTAACTGGCATGTGCTGCACATGTATCCAGAACTTAAAAATTCTTTATATGTACGCAGGTATTTACGTTTATAATGTTCTTCATTCCTTCCTAAAGATGTACGTTTCCCTCTAGTGTCATCTCCTGATAGCCTGAATAACTCCCTTTAGCACAGGTCTGCTGGCAATGAATTTTTAGTTTTTTATAATCTGAAATGTCTTCATTTCACCTTCATTCTTGAAGGGTATTTTCACTGCATATTCTGGGTTGAACAAGTTTGTTTTCTCAGCACTCAAAGGATGTCATATCACTGTCTTCTGGTTACTGTGGTTTTCTGATGAGAGGTTCGTGGTTATTAAAATCATCCTTTCCCTGTATATCATGTGTAATTTTTCTCTGCTTTCAGGATTTTCTCTTTAGGTTTCAGCAACGTGACTATGACATCTGTAGGCATTTTGTGTATGTATGTAGTTAGCCATTTCGGGCTTGCTAAACTTCTTTAATCTGAAAATGTATTTCTTTCACTACATTTTGGAAGTTTTCAGCCATTGTTTTTTCAAATATATTTTTCTGCTCCATTTACTGTCTCCTGTCCCTCTAGAATTCCAAGTACCAGACCTTAGACCTCTGATATTAGCCCACAAGTCTCTGTTCCCTTTTTTAAGTCTTTTTTTCTCTTTCCTTCAGATTGGATAATATTCACTTATTTATTTCATTTATTTATTTTATTTCATTTATTTTCAAATTCACAAATTCTTTCCTGCATCATTTCTCCATTCTTCTGTTAAGCACATCCAGCAGCATGTTTATAAATTTCAGATCTGTTTGTTCTATAATTTCTGTTTTGTTCTTTTAGTAGTTTCTCTGTTGACATTTTCTGTTTTGTTCATTGCAGGTATATTTTCCTTTATGTAGTTGAACACAGTTAAATAGCTACTTTAAAGTCTAATAATTCCAACATATGGGTTATCTTGGAGATTGCAGCATTGATTGTCTTCTCTTTGAGAATGGGTCACATTTGTACATGTTATGTTGTAGAGAGTCTGCATCTTGCTGTATTCATTCAGAGAGTGTAAATATTTTTCTTCTAGCAGGTAGTTAACTTGGTTAACTTAGCTTGGTTGAAGTGGAGTAAGTATTGAATGTTTATGTTAGGAATGACCTGTTCGCTGTATTTTAAATTCGGATCATTTAGGTACCTTTCGGTCTCTTATATGGTACAAGTGTTTTTTAAAAAAAATCACTCAAATGAGAATCAGAATGTTTGGGTTCCAGTCTCTGCCTTAATAGTTGACTACCTAATTATTGTTATATTACAATTAACAATCATTATGTTATAATTAGCCAAGTATTGTTATTATGATTCATTAATTGTTATAATAAACGAGTTGTATCTCTTTGGCCTGTGGAATGAGAGGCCTGGTCATCCTTAAAGGTCCTTTTCCTATTTGTGTCCTATACTCCTTTAATTGCTTAATATAAGTGTCTTGAAGTCTGAGTTAATTATTTAATTTCATAGGATTCAAAATGTTGATTTCATATATTATGTAGCAGAAAGAATATCCCGGTATTAGAAAATGTGGTCATGTATTATTGATATTTTTTCTTTTAATCCCAGATTGCCTTAAAAATACTTTGCCCCTACTTTGCTTTATGCCTCAATGTTTCCTGGGCACAGGTTATTTCATTCAAAAAACAATAACTGAAAAGAATTTTATTTTTAACCTAATATTATATTTTAAATATTTGTCTCTTAGGAAAAAGTGCTGCAAAGGATATAAATTTGTTCTTGGACAATGCATCCCAGAAGGTATGTAATATAAAAAAGATTGTGTCACTTTATTCACAACTAATCACTCAAAGTCTATCAACTTTAGATGTTGAAGGAATATAGGTGCTATCTGTGTCTGATTATCTGTGCCATCTGTGCATATTTTTTGGCATTAAATTTTTTTTGGCATTAAATTTTTCTGATGCCAATTTTGTTATATGTAACGTCCAGTGTCTGATCATTACATGATGTGTTTGCACACATTGAGTCATTCTTATATAGCATTTCAGGTTTTATGATTCATGGGCTATAATCCCCCAATTAGCATTTTATACACAGTTAGAACTAGCCCTCCTCCCTTGACCTCTCCACCTGCTTTCTTTACCTGCCTTTCACCTGCTAAACTTTAAGTCCCTTTACATGCCCATCAGCAAACATGACCTGAGTGTTCAACCCAGCACTCAGATACAGATACAAAGTAAGGCAGGGACCCAGCTCTCAAGTTGCACGCATTCAAGTTGAGAAGCCAGGATGGGGAGCAGATAGAATCAGATAGACCTGAATTTTAATCATGCTTCTATGTCCTACTAATAGCTGTGACCTTGGGCAAGTTCAAGTTACTTTCTAAGCCTTGGTTCTTACAGGGTAGTATTAGTATGTGGGTCAAATGATGGTTTTAAGAATTTTGCCACATGTCAGGCACTTGGAACACAGGCTGGTTCTTATTACATGCTTGATAAATGGTGGCTGCTGTTATTGCTGCTATTGTCATTGTTAGTAATAACTGCAATGTGTGCAATAGAGACATGCAAAGCAGGAAGTGTTCAGAGGGGACACATTCACAGAGGCCCAGGGCAGTCAAAGAGGGTCTTGGAAATGAGGGGAGAAGTGAGACCATGTTATCAAGGAAGACTGCCCAGGACTTAAACAAGTAGAAAGTAGAGGACTGCAGTGGGTTCCAGGCAGAGCCCTGACACAGAAAGCACTAAAGACTTTGTTTGAAGGGCATGGGGTTAAGCTTGTTCAGGGCTGGGGTGAGATGGGTGGGGAATGTGAAATAGTTTTCTTCACCTTTTTCCAAGAAGCCAGATCTCTGTAGAAGATCGAGAGCCCAGCCAAGCTAATTCTGTTGCATTATCTCATAGAGCACCATTTTTGATCATTTAGAAGCAGATGAATCCCTCCCATTTATTGCTGTTTTCAGTGGAAGGATGAGACAGTTCCTTGAATCATAGCTGCGACCTTTGAGGAAGCTGCCGTAGGAAGGCTGGCTGGGAGCCGCTCCACGTGTGATGGCTGATGTGGTCTTGGGTTTCTCTAAGCTGAATTTCTCTCTGCCGGTCGATTCTGTTGGTTATAGCATGATGGGTAAACCCACAAAAGTCACAATAATTGCATTTCTTTCTATATCAGCTTTTCTCAATCACCAGCTGTGTCCTTTATGTTGCAGTTTGGCAGACTGCAAAGAAAATTAAGTTTTAGGCCCTTTGGTTCAAGATCTTATCTAAAGACCTTGCCCAACCTAATTAAAAACACATTGCGTGGATACCACATACTTAGAGTTTCTTTCAGTGTTAGTGGTTTCAAACATCTAGGTCTTAAAACTCGTCTCCCTCATCCTAAAGGAACTACAGCGCCTATGATTAACATAACCCAGAACTGAATATTTTCAGGAAAAGTGGTCACACATGCTGAAAGTTGTTTTGTCATTTTTGCTAGAACACTTTTCATAGCAGATTTGTTTTAATCTGTGGGAAAAAGTCAGTGATTGTTTCTTTTACTAAAGATATCTTTAGTCATAATTGTTTCTATCCCCAGAGAATGCAAAGTACAAATGCAGGATTTCAGAAAATATTGTATATTAAGGTTCTCCAGAGAAATAGAACCAATTTTGATTTTGATTTTCTATGTATGGAGAGAGAGGGAGAGACTGAGACTGAGGGAGAGATTGAGACTTTTTTAAAGGGATTGGCTCATGACATTGTGGAGATGCAAGTCCAAAGTCTTCAGTGTAGGCTGGCAGGCAAGAGATCCAGGGAGGAGTTGCAGTTGGAGTCTGCTGGCCAGAAGTCCCCCTTAGATTGGCGGGGTGTGGGAGGGGAGGTCATGTTTTTTTCTATTAAGACCTTCACCTGATTGGATGAGGCCCACACACATTATGGAGGGTCATCTGATTTACTCAAAGTCTACTGATTTCAATGTTAATCTCATCTAAAAATATCTTCACAGAAACACCTAGAATAACGTTTGACCTAATATTTGGATACTTTGGCCTAGCCAAGATGACACATAAAATTATCGCAAATCTACCCCTTGTCAACTTGGTACCCATACGCCTCTCCTTAAACCATACCTACTCCAGATAGAGGCAATAACAAAGTTGTATGTTCATCTGACATGCTACAACTATCCCGCATGAAACACACTAACCCTTTACCCAGAAGAGGGTATGAAGTCCTGTGGCACTGAACTTTTCCAGCATCTCCTTGATATGCTTTAATGTAAGTACTGTGATGTAAAGTTAACAGTATTTAAATACTGTGATACAAAGTCACTACATCTTATGACATATGATAAGAGGATAAAAGAAGGAAGAAAACAAAGATTGGCATGCAGATGCACACGCACAAACACAAACATGGAAATAATCCATGGAAAGATACGAAATACTCATTACAATTTACAGTGCTTTTTTTCTGTAACTTGTCACATGGTCATAGCTGATATATGTAACCTGCCACCTTCTACTACCGAACCCATATTCCCTTTGCTCTCAGCAAGCACCTTGCCTGATCATGGTTCTTTCTCTACCTGGTAAGGTGATCCACACCTTCATTCCTGAAGGATCTGAGACGTTAGCCCTGCCTGAATTGAGTTGTTGTCTTCTGTTGACTTTTTAATCACAGGGTGTGACAATTACTAAGAGACCACCTAAGGTGTTTCTGGTGTTCCAGAAAATTTTTCTTCCCTCTGTTGTGGAATAACAGTACAATTTCCCCTTGATAGCCAGGATCAGTCACCCCAGCTGGCACAGTAACTCCCTTTTTTGCCTGCTGATGCAGAGGCATGAGGAGACCAAAGTGGCCAGGTGGCACCTTAATTTTCAGTTCAATGGAATCATTTTTACCTCTGTTGTTGGAAGTATTCCTCCCTTTGAAACTAAGCCCTCTGGGCCAATATAACATAAAGTTACAGGAACAGGAAGCAAAAATTTTGCTAGTGGATCAGTACGGGTAACAGTGAGTGGTGCCTCTCCCATTTCCACCCTTGATTCTGGGACCTGTGAATCCTGGTTATGGGACAAACCATACCATATGTTGGATACTGATTCAGAGCATATATATCCTCCTGGTGAACCTTGCTCCAGACTAAATAGCAGGGTACCATGGCCTAGCCAAGTTGACCTGTAGCATTAACCATAACAGATGGCAAAAAGAAACTAGAATGTCTAAAGAAATATGTTAACTCATGAGTGGAAGCTATAGTTTTTAAGCGTTGCTGTCTCATATTTGCTGCTCTAAGTCAGGAAGCCAATGGAGAATATTCTCCACTAAAATGAGGGAGTAAACTGGAAGAGAGAAAGATGTGGATATATGGTTTGGCTGTGTCCCCACCCAAATCTCACATCGAATTGTAATAATCCACACGTGTCAAGGGCAGGGCCAGGTGGAGATAATTGAATCATGGGGGCAGTTTCCCCCATACAGTTCTCATGGTAGTGAATAAGTCTCACAAGATCTGATGGTTTTATAAATGAGAGTTCCCATGCACAAGCTCTCTCTTGTCTGCCACCATGTAAGACATGACTTTGCTCATTTGCCTTCTTCCATGATTGTAAGGCCTCTCCAGCCACGTGGATCTGTGAGTCAGTTAAACCTCTTTCCTTCGTAAATTATCCAGTCTCAGGTATGTCTTTATTAGCAGTGTGAGAACAGACTAATACATGTGGGATCCAGGAAACAGGAATCCAACACAAGAGAGAGGGAGGTGATGGGCATCCATAGGTTCGTGGTGAATGCACATTCCTGGATGCAGCTACAGGCTGGGTGCGGTACTGGTAATCCCAGCACTTTGGGAGGCTAAGAGAAGAGGATTACCTGAGGAGTTCAAGACCAAGAGTAGTAGCTGCCATGCAGCAGACCTACAGAGTCCTAATTAGAGCAAGTTGAGATTAATTTGAAAAAATGTCTATAAGAAGAGATTTGCAAAATTGAGGGGATCTCTGGTGATGAATTAGTGATCAATTTGTAGAGAACTGAACATGTAGATTGAAGTTGTCCAGAAACAGACCCTTCGCCACTTATTTAACAGAAAGCAATTAATATAAAGAACTGCTAACTACTAATTGAGAACCAAAAATGCAAAAGGAAAACTAAGTATCACTGAGGTAACAACTGCAGGAAGCAGCTACCGCCTCTAGGCTAGGGAAACAAAGAGAAGATATTGACCCAGTGAAAACTTAGAAGTTGGGAGGACCCAAAACTCTGAGGAAGAGGTACTGACTAGCAAGCCCTATTTCTCAGAACCTAGAGGAAGTTACTAGTAGATCTGGGACCCAGACCTTGGAGGCGGGGCTACCAGATGGCTGGCTGGTGCTGATGTCTCTGAAATGGGATACAATGAGGCTGATTTTTGCAAGTGTTAGAAAAAATTCAAGCTGGATTTTGCTGCCACTGTATTCTTTTTGGTAGACACAGGATCTCACTATGTTGCCCAGGCTGGTCTTGAACTCCTGGCCTCAAGTCAGCCTCTCACCTCAACCTCCGGAGGTGGCACATGCCACCATGCCCGGCTTGCAGCTGCTATTGAAACAATCTGCTAGTGGGATGGAAGAGAAAGGCTGATATTAGGCTTTCATGAATAGGAATCTCAGGAAGCAAAACAGAAAAAGATAGATATCCCTTCTTCCTCTTCCAGCCTCCCTGTTTCTGTCTGTGTCTCTATGTGTGTCACTGTCAGAAACTAAGAGGTTGGCAGCTGACAAAGGAATGTGGACTCCAGAGCCCAAGTCACAAAGTAGCCCATAGAAGAAGGTGGGTGTTTGAAGCTAAGAGAGAAAGTTCAGTAACTGGCGCCCCAAAAATATACAAGATAATTCTTTTAATTCCAGAGAAGATAAAAAGATCTTCAAGAAGGTACAAGTAATTCAAGCATACTTCCAGGTTCAGCAAAGAATAGCTTTTATGTCGTCATTATGGTACAAATACTAAAGATTATCACATCAAAATTTCATCATAACTATATTGGCCAGATGGAGGGAATAGAAAGTTACGGGTATGACTGCAGGGGACAGGAGGCCATAAAAAAATTCCGTGCATCTCCTCTGTTACTGGAAGTCATTAGAGAGGATTTAAAATAAAAATAAAGAAGCAATGCAGTCCGCTATTTAGAGATGCAGAAGTGAGTGTAGAAAGAATCAGCTGGAAGAGTTGGAAGTGGTTCCTCAGGGAAGCAGGAATGGTAGGAGAGACAGGGAACTGCCTTGTTAGGCACCATGATCAACTCAAACACTTTGACAGCCTCTCTGCCTCCTCCTTCCCCTTGCCAGCTGCTGCGGAATGGTGGCAATAGCCAACAGGGAAGCTCACAGCCAGTTATGCCAGGATCATGCTCTCCAACATAAAGAGCACAGAACCTTGGCTGCCTAGAGGTGATGCCAAGTGGAGGAAATGTGTAGCTAGAGACAGTCTGCAGGGTTGGTCAGAACACCATGCAGGCAAAGCAGGCCTGAAATCACAATCATGGGAAGGAGTATTTTACAAGGGCAGCTTTCCAGGTCATTGTGAGAATGGCACAATACTTGTCACACAAACCTTCCCTGCATCAGGAGCTGACGGCCCACCCGTTCACCTTCATATGTGGTGGGGCAAAGCCAGACTCACTTGGTGTCCAAGGATAGTTTATCTGTCAGCACCTGGAGGAGATAGTGCAAAGGATTAATGAGGTGCTGGCTCTCGCCTGGGAGTCAGTGTTGTGCCTGAGCTACTGCATTAGAGCCAAAGTCCCTTCAGAGGCTCATTACATATCAGTTCCTGGGAACTGAGAGGAGCAGATGCCCTAATTCTTTATGAGTAGCAGTGTATCCACCTCAGTTTGCACAGGCTGAGGGCTGGAAAGAGACCTCTAACCATTTGAACTCATCCAATCCCTTCTCAGCATGAGAGATCAACCCCCCAGGATGCACACTTATACGGTATAAACATATAAGCATCGGCTCTCTTATAAGTCATGCACATTTCTGTTACACAGTGATATGGTTTGGCTGTGTCCCCACCCAAATCTCATCTTAAATTGTAGCTCCCATAATTCCCACGTGTCATGGGAAGGACCTGGTGGGACGTAATTGAATCATGGGGTGGGTCTTTCCCGTGGTGTTCTCATGTTAGTGAATAAGTCTCACGAGATCTGATGGGGAGCTCCCCTGCACACATTTCCTTGCCTGCTGCCACGTAAGAAGCGACTTTGCTCCTCATTTACCTTCAGCTATGATTGTGATGCCTCCCCAGCTATGTGGAACTGTGAGCCAATTAAACCTCTTTCCTTTGTAAATTACCGAGTCTCAGGTATTAGCAGCATGAGTCCAGACATGTATACACAAAGTCCCCTTCCTACCTCTCTGAGCCTGCCTGACTTCCAGCCCTTCCTCCCATATGATGACGCCAGCGCCTGTCACCCCAGCTGGCCTTTGTTTAGTGTTCTGCTGGGTGGAGTCCCCTGCCTCTACAGCAGTTGATGAACAAGACAAAACAGCACCCCACCCCCGAGGGAATCCGCAGAGTCTGGCCCTCTTAAGAGTCTTTTCTCTCTGGATAGTGACAAAGACTAAAGGATGATGAGGCGACCTAGGGGGAATATCACGAGTGATGTGATGCCATGTATGTTACCCATTGCAGTACTCTTAGAAGGTGCCCCACAGCCCGAAAGAGTTCCTGTCCCTCTAAGTGTATCTGTCCACACTTCACACGTGCTCTTGAGCAGAGCCCAGCCCAGAAAGTCCTTTCCAGGCCAGGGCCAGGTTACCCCGCCTCCTCCCGTGGTTGACGTGAGCTCTCACTTTGCTTTTTCAGATTACGACGTTTGTGCCGAGGCTCCCTGTGAACAGCAATGCACAGACAACTTTGGCCGAGTGCTGTGTACTTGTTATCCGGGATACCGATATGACCGGGAGAGACACCGGAAGCGGGAGAAGCCATACTGTCTGGGTGTGTTGGGAATGTGCTTTGTTTCCAGCTTCTGAACATGTGCCTTGTTCAGACGGTTCTGTCCTTGGTTGGACCCTTCAGTTCTCGTACTTGCTGGATGAAGTTGTGTTTGATATTATCCTAGGAATAGCTTATCACTGCCCTTCATCACAATTACTAAAACCAACTAAGCCCCAGGAATTCTTCCGGGATCTGGTACCAGTGAGGTCCTAATTGGCGGTGAGACATAAGAGCAGGAGAAGGGGAACACGCCCAAATATAAACTGGAATAATGTAAAACAGAGTATAAATGGTCAGAAACGTAAAAACGCAGACAGAACAAAACAAGAATAAACATTCTCTTAGAAGATGATTGGGGATAAAAGGAAGTAGCCATATGGCAGACAGGTTGGGAGGAAGTCGGAGAGAGCCGAAGCCAGCCACCTGGGCTGCAGCTGAGCAGAGCCTGCGCCACCCACGGCACCAGCCTGTTTACTGTCGCCCTCACGAACTGGCTGTCCCAGCCGTGCATTCCTTGAGGTTCTAAGGCAGCTTTATGGCTCCTTTTCCTCTGGAACTATGTGTCTGAAAGTGTGGTCAGTTCATAGCTAACCTGAGAAACATCTGGGGTCCTCATTTAGGAAGAAAAAAATCCTGGCCTTTTCTCCACACCTAGTGAATCACAACTCTGAGAGTGGGTCCACACATGCATATTTACACCAATGCCTCTAATGATTCATAGGCATGATGAGATTTAAGAATCAGCTGGAGGATGAACTGCAGAGACTGCGGAGACTACATGGGAAATAAACCAGCTGTCATGAGCATCCCTCTTTCTCTAGCCTAGCAGGGGCTCTAGGGAGCACCATTTCTGAGAAGTTCCAACTGTAGGTCCTCTGGTTGCTCCCTGTCAGCATGTGGGAATGGTGCCCCACAATGCCAGAGAATGGAATTGTGACTCCCAAGTGAATGGAGCAGGGATCTCTGGCCTCTCCTGCAGAGAAAGGCACAGGCCATTCCATGAGGCTCAGGTCCCAGGCACAAGGATCTTACTTCAGTTTATAGCAGCTCTTGAAGCCTATTCTTCATGTATTTATTTTTGAGACAGGGTCTCACTCTTGCCCAGGCTGGAGTGCAGTGGTATGATCTTGGCTCACTGCAGCCTCGACCTCCCATGCTCCTGCAATTCTCCCACCTGTGCCTCCTGAGTAGCTGGGGCTATAGGCATGCACAACTACACCCAGCTAATTTTGTTCCTATTTTATAGAAATGGGATTTTACTTTGCTGCCCAGACTGGTCTGGAACTCCTGGACTCAGCCCCCTGTCTTGGCCCCTCAAAGCACTGGAATTACAGGCAGGAGCCACCACACCCAGCCCCTGTTCTTTTTGCTTGGGGGCTTGGGTACCAGCAGAACTTGCCTTCTACTAAGAGTTCTATTTCTATTTCTGATATCAGCTTAATCTCCTCTCTCTGGGCAGTACAGGCAGCATCACATGTAGGTTTAGGACACCTGGGGAAAGGCAGCGAGCCTGAGGAATTGCAGAGGAGGATGCAGCTGCAACATCCAGTCCACAGATGACCTAGTCGGTACTGCCAGGGGAGCGTCCAGATGACCACCCTCCCCTCAGCATATACAGGGACTGGGTCACTGGCAGCTTGTGCAGGGAGTGGCTGGGAAGTTGTTGCCATCCTCAAGTTCAGCGCTGGCCTCTGTCTGCCCAGCACATGTGCACAGTCTGGGGCTGCATGCCACGGTTCCCACCCACTGCTACCCAGTGTCTTCAACCAGTGAACAGGAAATGAAGTTGGGCCTCCCACTGTCCTCGTGGTGGGAAACGTTTTTGTTTCCACCATGCAGCAGGGGAACAAGTCCATGATGTGCGTAGTTAACATGGGCTCTTCGTGGGGACTTGTTTGGTGGTCCCATGGCTCATTTCCACAGCCCATGAGGGGTCTGTCTGAGTTCCTGATGAGGCAGACATTTTCTGGGGAAGACTCTTTCCATTAGACCCATTATGACTATTTTCTTTTATTAGAAGTATCTTTTCCCAGGTGCCATCATGGCTTTTAACTGGGAAGGGACCATTCCTAAGTGACCTGTGGGTCACCATCATGCTGTTTGGAACCTACACCATAAAGGGAAACTTAAAAATCCTCAGCACAGTAGGGCACTCACAAAAAAATCATCTCTGTAATGTTTTCTTCTCTAAGTGAGTGTTGCCACTGGTGATCTCATTTTCATTTCTAAGTAGCCCTATGAAGTGTTTAGGGCAGGCTTCATTGTCATTGTTCTGTAAGTGAGATCTGAAGGCTAGCAGTCTAAGCCACATGTCTTGGGAGTGGCAGAGCCACAGCCAGGAACCTCATCACTAATCAGCCTGTAACAATGGCCACTTGGCCAAAAGTGCTGTTTTTACGGATGGCCTACATTTCTAGCTCCCTGCTTTATTCCAGGCTTCTCTGATCAACGTCGGCCCAAGTGTCCTTTGTTGTTATTAACAGAGAGGCCAAGCCCAATGTCACCTGTTGTATTAGAAGTGAATTCTCAGAAACTGAGTATTCTCTACATTTGGTTCAAACCAGATATTGATGAGTGTGCCAGCAGCAATGGGACGCTGTGTGCCCACATCTGCATCAATACCTTGGGCAGCTACCGCTGCGAGTGCCGGGAAGGCTACATCCAGGAAGATGATGGGAAGACGTGTACCAAAGGAGACAAATATCCCAATGACACTGGTAAGTAAGGCAAGTCTAAATATCTCCCTAATTACATGTTTTTGTATATTATATAGATATGATATAGAATTGCATATATAAATATCATTTTATGCTATATAATTTTATATACAATGTATGCCACATTATGTTTAATATCTAAAGTTTCCAAGTGCCTATATAAAATTATACACAATTATTTATTGTATGAGTTTGTTCTCACACTGCTGATAAAGACATACCCAAAACTGGGTAATGTATAAAGAAAAAGAGGTTTAATAGACTCACAGTTCCATATGGCTGGGGAGGCCTCACAATCATGGTGGAAGGCAAAGGAGGAGCCAAGGCGCACCTTACATGGCAGCAGGCAAGAGAGCATGTGCAGGAGAACTTCCCTTTGTATGAATAAACCATCAGATCTCTGAGACTTATTCACGATCATGAGAGCAGCATGGGAAAGACCTGCCCCCATGATTCAACTACCTCCTACCAGGTCCCTCCTGCGACACATGGGGATTATGGGAGCTATAATTCAAGATGAGATTTGGGTGGGGACACAGCTAAACCATATCATGCAGTTTATATATATATATGTAGTTATATGTAATATATGTAACGTATTTTTTATATATTTACTTAAGAGCCCAATCAGGTACCTCAAAGGACAAGTGGACAGGAAGGGGCACATATACCAATGGTAAATGGGACCTAGGGAACAGAATGTAAGTTCAAACTTCTAAAGAGAAAGAATAAGAGTGGTGCCCATTAGCTCAAGGGTTGTAAGCTAGTGTGTACTGGAGGAAGCTCTCCACCAAGCTGAAGTGATGTGCTCTTGGAGAAATCAGTAAGGCTTAGATATGTGTTTAGACAAACTAAGATGAGCAGAGAAGAGGCCAGAAACGCTGTGTTTTCCCAAAGAAAATGGGCTGAAATATAAATATGAAATATCTCCATGTAAGGTAACAATCTGTATCCATGCTACTCAAAATATGGTCTATGGACAGGCAAGATTCATAATTGGATAAAAACAAAAATTGAGAGTGTTTAGAAATTTTTATATCAATCTGACAGAGGAATTTTGTTTAAATCCAAAAATTTATGCTTGCATTTTACATCTTATTTTTGTAGTGGTTCATCTTTGTGTTTCACAGAAGTATCAGTCCACAGGCAGCTGGAAAATTTCTAAAAGCTGGGCCTTTAGCACAGAGCTGAGAAGCTGATTTACATTCTGTCAGCGACATTCAACTGAGATGTCTGGTCACTCAAGCATATGATCATCCTGAAGGTTGGGTTATTTCCTTATTTGAGTTCAGAGGAAAAAAGAAAGAAGAACGAGGCAGAGATGAAAAGGGGAGGGATGGGGAAAGAGGAAAGAGAGAAGAAGAAAGAGAAAGGAGAAAGAGAGCCCCTAAACTAATATCAATGCTTCAGGCAATGCCTTGATCATCAAAATACCACTACATGCATATGTGAAGCAACTCTGGTCCCTCTGCCAAGGTGTCAGTGCCAGCCTAGCCACGAAAATGTAGGATTTTAGCCTAAATGTCAAGGGCCTGTCTAGTCAGGGTGAACTTTGAAGCAAAACGGACTCCATTGACGATGGCTGGCAGAACCAGTTCCCAGGGGAGAAAGCCCTCAGCCACTTAGAGGGCTTGAGGCTGGTGCCACACAGTCACCAGCTCCTGTATCCACTACTTGTAGCCCAGGAAGCTGCTGTCCTCTTCCCTAAGCCTAGGGCTTAGCTCTTCTCTACTTCCCTCAGGAAGGGAAGGTGGCTGGAGCTCTGTTGGCTAGGTCTGGACCTTCCTTGGGAGTTCCTAGAACAAATCACACCCAAAATTAAGAAACCTACGAACACATCACAAGTGATGGTATCCTGAAAAACAGTTTAGAAAATATCAACTTAGCATCAAAGATCTGAGCTCTGGGGCCATGATAAGCCATCTGGTCAACTTTCAGGCAAGGATGTTGATTATCAGCAGATGAAGCAGCCAGAGTTCAGAGAGAAGTGATTTTCTGTAGACTGCATGGCATCTGATGAATGGAAGTAGGATAGTACCTTCCATTCTGCCATATTGAGAGAGAGTTACAGGTGACTTAATGAGGGATGGCCTGTTTAATCAAGAGCATTCTGCTGGTTGTATCATTGAGCCTTACTGTAACACAAAACGCATTGCAAAAGATGACACTTGGCTGGGGACAGTGGCTCAGGCCTATAATCCCAGCACTTTGGGAGGCTGAGGCAGGCGGAACACTGGAGGTCAGGAGTTCAAGACCAGCCTGGCCAACATGGTGAAACCCCATCTCTACTAAAAATACAAAAAATTAGCTGGGCGTGGTGGCACCTGTAATCCTAGCTACTCGGAAAGCTAAGGCAGGAGAATCCCTTGAACCTGGGGGGCGGAGGTTGCAGTGAGCCAAGATCACGCCATTGCACTTGGCCTGGACAACAAGAGCAAAACTCTGTCTCAAAAAAAAAAAAAAAAAACGATTACACTTGTCTGGGAATCCTCTCCTCTTTCTTTTCCATCAACATCCTTCCCCAAATATAGCAATTGCAAATAGTCTTTAAAAGGGAAACCTGATATGACTCCACTAAGGATGCTCCCCAGCAGGACCCTTCTAAAAGAATCGCTCAGGATTTTCAGTAATTTGTCTCCACTGAATTTATCAACTATGCACAAAGGACTAGCATTTGATTTTATATTTTAGTCAAACAAAATTCAAACACCAGTAACCAGGAATATTTGAGGGTAGAAACTCAAGGGTAGAGAGAAGGGTAGAGGCAAGCAATTCATACACGTCATTAAAATTATGAGAAAGGACAGGCCATTGTATGCTCTGAACATTAAAGTCATAATTCGAGAGATTGGACTGCTGGGAAGGTGGGGGCTGGCTTTGATGGTTCTGGCAGGAAAAAAAAAAAAGCCTCCACTCTTCAGCAGTGTGGCCTAGCAAGGGCCAGTGGTGGTGGGGAAGGGGATCATTTCTTTAATGGCCGTGATACAGTGGAAAGTTCCTAGGCTTGGGAGTTTGAAGTAATACAGAACCAAAGTTGGTTCAGTATTAACTGAGCAATAATGAGCAGGTCTCTGGGCCTCAGTTTCCTTATCTGTAAATGAGAAGGTTAAACTATATGAGCTTTGAAGACCTTTTCACCCTTTCAAATATTTTTCAAAATTTGGTGTGATTTAGCATAAGTGATGCAAGCCCTGTGATTCCATGTGCAGGCCTCATTTTTTTATTTAATTTTATTTATTTATGTATTTATTTATTTATTTATTTATTTGAGACAGAGTCTCCCTCTGTTGCTCAGGCTGGAGTGCAGTGGCTCAATCTCTGCTAACTGCAACCTCTGCCTCCCAGGTTCAAGCGATTCTCATCCCTCAGCCTCCCAAGTAGCTGGGATTACAGACGTGCGCCACCACGCCTGGCTAATTTTTGTATTTGTAGTAGAGACGGGGTTTCACCATCTTGGCCAGGCTGATCTCAAACTCCCGATCTCAGGCAATCTGCCTGCCTCGACCTCCCAATGTGCTGGAATTACAGGCGTGAGCCACAGCACCTGGTCCAGGCCTACATTTCTTAGTTCTCTAAGTACTGAGATTTAGAAACATGCCCAGCCTCAGCAACTTCTAAGCAGAGGACTTTCCTCAAAATATCTGAAAGATGAATTATTAAACATCCAAGCGTTCAGTTCAGCAATAAGAAATGTCAGAGGCCTAAAGAGCCCCACATTCCAGAACATCAGAAGCCAGGAAGCATTTTCATCTGTTTTGGACTAATTAGTAAGCTCACTATTTCATTATGGTCGTTTTTTGTGAATTGAGAGTGATTATTGAGTATAACCACATGTGATCTGAAATCATCTCTTCCTCCTCGGTTTTCCTTTTTAACTTTGCATTATCTAATGCCTGTATTGTTACAATCGGAGGAATTTGAAATCAAACACAACCTCAGCTGGTTGTTAAGAATCCAGGGGGAGAGAAGGGAGGCTGGCCTCAGGACTGCCTCTGAGGCTTGAGAGGTTGCAATCCACTGGCTCTGGGCTCTCTGAGACAAGCCGTCTGGCTAATGGACATTCAGTCACTTTGATTTTCTCTTTGAAAATATGTAGCCGGAGCCAGTTTAGTCACCCCAGGGAGTCTGTAGCCTCAATAGGGAGACAAATTAAGGAAATGTTGGCTCCATAGTAATTAGCTTGCCAGTCTTTATTTTTCAACTTTTGTTTATTTTCTGATAACGTGACCATGACCCCTGGTATCACTTATTACAGGGCAGTGTCAGATGGCCAGGTGTTTCATATTACTTTCAAGCTCCACTAAACCATAGATCAGCGGTTCTCAACCTTGCAATTACCTGGGGAGCTTTTTTAAAAAATGCTGATACTGTTGCCTTGCAGACCCCAGATGGGTGGTGTGCAGCAGAATTCATATTTTAAAAGCCCCCCAGGTGATTGTAATGTGCCTCCGGGGTTGAGCATTACAGCCAGAGCACAAATCTGCACAATCAACTTTTAAACACAAACATGCTTTGTTCATTTCTGGCACTGCCCATATAAAATATTTTGGGAACACTGTTTGGTTTTTCTAAGATATCTAAGGCGTTACAATTTCTAATGCTTAGGATAGACGTCCTGGTCAACTTCAGGAAAAATTAGAGCTTCTTGCCCCCATGTGGCTAATCAATAATATTGCACCTTTAAAATCTGAACAAGTTGAAGAAAAAGTGTTGAGCGATACCACCCCAGGCTTTTCCCAGAGGTGTGACCACAGCATTAGTTGAGAGGATTAAAAACATGCAGCGATAGCTACCCCAATTTCTAAATAAACTGTTAATGTAGCATATGTGAGATTATTTATAGCTCCATGTTGACATCGTAGACAAATTGCAAGGTGGATGTGAACCCCAAATCAGAGTAGGTTTTATGTTCCAGGTCTACATATACAAAAGGTATGAGTCCTTGTTTATCTTTAAACCCTCGAGAGCTCTATTGAAAGGGTGATATAAGGTCCCAACCCCACATGTCTAATTTTGTAGAGAACTGAATCATAGTAATACCAACAATAAATAGCATAACAATGAGTGCTATGAATAGAGCTCTTACCATAAGCTGGGCACTGTTCTGGGAACCTATGTATCTTATCACTGGCTCCTCGTAGCAGCTCCAAGTGATAGGTGCTGTTACCTTTTTACCGTTCAAAGAACGGGCATTCACAGAAACCATGACTTGTCCAATTTAAAAGGTACTAGGTAGCAGCAGCTGCACCAGCGCCTACACTCCTTATTACCATGCTGTGTACTTCTGTGTCAGAGGAGCTTCAAGTCTTCTGGATAATGTTAATCTTGGTTCTCTGTGTTCTGATAATTCCACAACAGAACAGAAAACAGCCCAGGAATTTTCATGTAACAGGTCACTCAGCAGAGCTTCTGCCCTGGAGCCTGGCCAGCAGATAGCTCTCAGGTGTCCTCAACAGAATTCCCAATAGCAGGCTCACTGCATGCACCCACCCCTCCAGAACAGCCACTTGGGACCCAGTTGAGTTTGTGGTCTCTACACACAGCAAATCTGAAAGACCTAAGGCAAGTTACTTTCTCTCTCTGGCTCTCACTCTCCTTTTCTACAAAAGAGATTGAACAAAAGATATGTTCTAACATTCTATGATCTAAATGAAATAGTCTAGAATCTGGTAAAGAGGTTTATCTTATCGCGAAGCTGTCCAATTGCTTAATCACGTTAACACTTGGAAAATTTAACTGAGTATGTAAAAGTAGAAGTGGACAGAAACATGAGCTTTTAACTTTGTTCATGGTGGCCCAGCTCTGCCGACAGGGCTAGATTCTTAAAGATGAACTGAAAAATTGTTAAATGGATATCCTCACTTATTTTACATTCTCAGTGCCTGACACAGGACCTGGCTAATAGCAGATGCTCCATAGATGGATGGAAGGAAGGGAAGGTTGGATGGATGGACGGATGGATGGATACGTGGTTAAGAAGACGGAATGGATGGGAAGATGGATGGATGGATGGATGGATGGATGGATGGATGGATGGATGGATGGATGGAAGGATGGATGGAAGGATGGGAGGATAGATGGATAAGTGGTTAGGAAGATGGAATGGATGGGAAGATAGATGGAAGGATGAATGGATGGATGGATGGTTGGATGGATGGATGGATGGTTGGATGGATGGATGGATGGATGGATGGATGGATGGATGGATGGACGGACAGATGGATAGATAAGTGGTTAAGAAGATGGAATGGATGGGAAGATGGATGGAAGGAAGGAAGGATGGGTGGATGGAGGGATGGATGGATGGATGAATGGATGGATGGATGGATTGATGGACAGACTAGATTGATGATGGTATTGTATACATTGACCAGTAGATGAGATGGAATGGCTGAAAGACTGGTTGGGAAAGATGGATGTCATTTATCTGTCCTTAGGTATTAACATAATAAACCTGGAGCCTGGGTCATCTTTTCATGCAAGAGCCCACCGTTTCCTGCAGTCAGCACAACCAAAGTTAAGGTGTTCGCCCTTTACAACTAAGTATATTATTGCGTGGAAACTTGCCTGCCTTACTCTGTTGGAGATTGAGCTAAATAGTTCTGGTTTTCAGGAGTATTCAAGCTCCATAGGATTATAAATTGGTACATTGAACAGGGATAAAAAACCCAAAGGAGACTCTCTGATTTGTGGAAAAGGCATTGGACTTAATTTCAGGACAACTCCATTCTAAACCCACCTCAGATACTTGCTAGATGCTCTTCAGGAAGTCGCCAGACCTCAGTTCCCTCATTTTGCTATTCATGTTAATACTGTTATTGTAGGGTTCTGGGATTATCATGCAAAGGAAATTTAAAGGGTTTGGTGAGCCTGAAAACTGCTAGACATCCCCTCCCATCTACCTACAACCAAGCTTTGTGCTGAGGGTTTTCCATGCATTACCTTGCCCAGTCATCACAGCAGCCACATGTGGCAGGAATTGTAATTCCAGGGCTATGGTCGAGGCAAGTGGGGTTTGTGGAGGCCAAGTAACCTGCCCAAGGTCGCTGAGCCTATTCAGTGACAGAGATGGTACCTGCATCCAGAACAATGGGACTCAAGTTTGTACTGGTAATCAGTTCACTCTACCATCTCTGATACAAGACCTTCCCTGTTCCCCCTTACTGCTCAGCTCATTGTCACACAGCTGCAGTGAGTCAAAACCATCCCTCCAGTGTGCCAACTGAAGGGAGTACAGGTGAGGAAGCTATGGGAATTCGCCTAGAAAGCAGGCATTAAAAGGATGGCCCTGTTATGTTGGTTACACATAAAGTGGATTTTTTAAAACTGCCACTTTTGCAGAGATTCAAGTGTTTTTCTCCAATTACACATTCAAAACCTGCCTGAAGAGCTAGGTTGATACTGCATATTCAATAATTACACTGTTACTTGTGGCAACTCAACTACACAGCGTGGCATCATTTGTGTCAACCTGCTGGCTTGAGAAATGTGTGCTTAGCTTGGGTGCTGCCAATACCAGGTCTCCCATGGTGCAGGGATGGCAGTGCAGCAGGTAAGCTCTGAAACTGCCTGCTGTTGTGTGCTGAGGGTGCACAGTCTGAGACCTCAGCTGCCAGATTGCCTCTGGGCCTGCTCACCTCCCAAAGGGCAGAAGCTCTGGTCATTGCATATGTCACCAGGGAGAGGACTGGGCAGCCGGGCTGTGTAAGGAAGTTTCGCCTACATGTGGGCTGCCCTCATGCCCATCTCTCCATCCATTCAAGTGTCCATTTCCTAGGGTTGCCATAGAAAAACGCCACAAATTAAGTGGCTTAAACAGAAATTTGCCTCTGGTCTGAGGTTAGAAGTCCAAGGTGTCAGCAGCGTTGGTTTCTTCTAACAGCTGTGCAGGACAATCCATTCCATGCCTTTCCCTAGCACCTGGTCATCGGCAGGCAATTTTTGGTGTTCCTTGGCTTCCACTGCCTCTCATCTCTGCCTTTGTCTTCACATAGCATTCTTCCTGTGTACAAGTTTCCCCTTTGTATAAAGACACCAATCATATTGGACTAGGATCCCACCCTACTCCAGTATAACTTCATCTTAACTAATTTTATCTGAAATGATCCTGTTTCCAAATAAAGTCACATTCTAAAGCACTGGGAATCAGGACTTCCCGTGAATTGGCAAACAGGACACAATTCAACCTGTAACAACCCATTTCCCAAACATTTTGTGAGCATCCATTATGTGAGATACCAAGAAGTGAGCCTCGTTCTTAGGCAGCTTACACACTGGCATGTGCCCTAAGAACCGCTCTCCAGGGAAGCCTAGAAGACCAGCCTGTGAGTGGGAGGGACACACAGTAAATGCTGCCTGATTTTCAGACTTCTGTGGGTTGAGAGCAGGTTTCATGGAACATTTGATCTGCATCTTGGTGGGGTTCAACAAGTGGAGATGGAACAGAGGGCTTTGCAGAAGAGAGGAAGAGTAAGAAGCAAATGATACGGGCCAGGAAGCACAAGAGATGGTCACGCGTTACCGACTTCCCCAGTCTGCGTTCTAGATAGTCGTGGTTATTATGTCATACAAACAGCACACCTGGCCCAACGCCAAAGGGCTGTTAAGCGAGGAGAGTTTATGCTTCCCTGGGTGTCAGACTGTCCTGCCTGCCCAAACAAAACACCCTCAACCTAGCACTTTCAGCCCACACTGCTGCCACCTTTGGCACACACCTTGGCAGTCTGTGCAAGGTCCTCAGCAGCGAGGTGACCCAGGTGTCTGGTCTTCCCAGCATGCAGGCTTAAGTAGCCCATTCCAGTGCCAGGAGGAAGAGAGCTGTCTGTATTCTTGGCCAGATCACCATTTACTTCACCCAGTTTTCCTTTAGCAAAGAATGTTTTTACAAAAAGCCCATGGAGCACCTAATGTTCTACAGCTGGGGTTTGGGACCCTTTGCAGTGGATGGGCCCGACTGCCTTTCTGTTGCTGTTGCGAGTGGCCCCAGATGGGGTGGCGAAGTGTCTGGGGCATTTCCTATCCTGGCCTCAAGCATCAGTGAGGTCAGCTCCCAGCCCACTGCTGTGCTCCCTTTGAAGAATTGGATTAGCAGAGGTGATAAAGGCAACTTTAAGGCCCAGTGCCTGAGCTTGGGGAATATTTATAATGTGTGAACATTAGCCCTTTCAGAGGAGTATAAATCATGTCAGATTTATAGAGCCTGCCTTCTGGAAAAGCACTGATAAAAGGGCCGTGGTACGCATTTTCACACATGAAAGGAAGATCAGGGTCTTCCTGGCATGTCTAAATAGGAACAGCTGAGCTCAACTTCTAGCAGCAACCCTCTCTCTTTGTCCCCCACTCTTCTGTGACCCTGGAGCATGCTGGCAGGACCCGAGAGCTGTAAAATCACCCACAGCTGAGCCCTCACATGTCCCGCTGTCAGCCGCTCTGTCCCTGGGACCACCCTTCCCGATGCTGTCTGAGTCTGGCTTGCATCCAGCCTCCCAGACAGGACTGAGCCCATCTCCTTTCTCAGGCCATGAGAAGTCTGAGAACGCGGTGAAAGCTGGAACTTGCTGTGCCACGTGCAAGGAGTTCTACCAGATGAAGCAGACCGTGCTGCAGCTGAAGCAAAAGGTACGTGCCGCTGGGGTGGGAACGATGATGCGTGATGGAAGGAGGGCTTGGCCAAGGCCAGGTGGAAGGATATTTACAAATGATAAGAAAATAAATTATCCACATTGAGCATTCACGCAGTTGATGCCAGTGAGGTTTGGATGGATTTGGGATGCTTTGCCCACCCTCAGAGCCATCCAAGGGGCAACAGGACACAATGATGGCAAGGGATTGCAGAGGCGATTATTAAAATCAACACTAGGTAAGGGACACGTGGCAAAGCCATAGAGAGGGTGAGCTATAGCTATTGCAACTTCTCATAAAATAAATTTCCAGCCGGGTGCAGTGACTCACGCCTGTAATCCCAGCACTTTGGGAGGCTGAGGCAGGTGGATCACCTGAGGTCAGGAGTTCAAGCTAACATGGTTAGCTAACATGGTTAAACCCCATCTCTACTAAAAAATACAAAAATTAGCTGGGCATGGTGGTGGGCACCTGTAATTCCAGCTACTTGGGAGGCTGAGGCAGAATTTCTTGAACCTGGGAGGTGGAGGTTGCAGTGAGCTGAGACCACTCCATTGCACTCCAGCCTGGGTAACAAGAGCGAAACTCCAACTCAAAAATCAAATTTCCATACATGTCCTGGGAAAGACCTATGTGATTCTGTTTTATCTAAGATCTGTATATTATTTATGGAGAATATTGTCTCTATAAACTGCCATAAGCTCGTAAGGAATTTCTGCAGTAGCTTTCTTTTTCACTTTTAAAAATTATAGCCTGTGCCCTTTCTGAGCTCCCTGCACCTAGAAAAGCAGCCCTGTGGGAACTTCATGTCATCAAAGATGAGGGCCAATGCACTTTGTAAAAGGCTGTGTGAATGCCTGACAGTATAACAGATTTCTAGTAACACCGTTCTGCTGTGAGTAATGGCCCAGTACGGATCTGGCGATCTGACTTCTTGAACAACTGTCCTGGACCCATATAAACAGTATTTATTGTACCTAAGATGGCTTAATTTGCTAGTTTGTCAGTGACTCAGAAGTCACCCTTACACTGATGAAACATAATCTTCTTGGTTTGTTTAACTGCTCCCACTCAAGACTCTTAGCGTATCAGAGAGGTGTATCTGCCCTGTTGAACTTTGGCATCCAGTGATTCTGAAGGGCTTGAGAGTAAGTCTGAGATGGTATCTCTTTCCCATGTTCAACAAACATGCAGCAAGCCCGTAATGAAAACCACAGCTACCAGTTCAGTAAATCAACAGGCTGAGAAGAGAAATGGTTTGCAAGCCTTTTTTTACAACACTGACGACATGATCTGCTTAACGGAAACATGTATATATCTGATGGATAATTATGAATAAAACATAGATTTAACCCTAAATAGCTTATGATCCTAATAGGAAGACTAGGCAGAAAACCTTGTCTATCACTATAAACACAGAGACAGAAATAAATACATCCAACACAGATATCCCCAGTTTGAGCTTAGGTTGATGTTAGTTGTATTAAACAAACCCAGAGAAGGATTCCAGGAAGAAGTAAGTTTGCATTTCATAAGCCGGAAGGGCTTGGGGCAGGCAGTTGATCAATATCTCCAGGTGTACCTCTCACGACATAAAGCTACCCTCCCTGGAAATAAATAAATAGATTATTTCCTTCCCTGGAAATAATCTATGTGCCTTAGGGAATTTATTTCCAGCCAAGATTAGGAACAAGGGGGCTAAATATCACAAGTTGTTCAGAAATTCAGTTGCTAAATCAATGTGTGGTTTTCCCTTAACCTCCCTGCCATGTTTTTTTGTGATGCATAAAAATAAAAATGTTAAAAGAAGTGGAGAAACTTGCATTGAAATACTTGTCACCCTCAAAGACCCTGCTGGAGAGCTATATAAAAATCCACAAGGTCGTCTTAATACTCCAGTAACTCTTACGCAATTGAGCTGGACTAGAGTCGTTCTACCTTATAGCAAAATCTTTCTGCAAATGCACTGTGGCAATCCCAAGCTAATGCAGACTTTCATCGAATGTTATGAGGAGCAACTCATTTCTAAAGGTTCCTATTAGAATGTCTTGCATTCTACAGCCTAGAAAGCGTTATATCCAGAATCACATTTAATTAGCACCATGACCCCGTGGAAAAGATACTGATGGTCTCAGAGAGGTGAAGTAACTGTCCAAGAGGGCAGGCCTAAAACCTAGGTCCTCTCACTTCTACTCTGGTGCCAGTGTTTGGATTGTCAGTTGGTTTTTTGTTGTTGTTGTTGTTGTTTTGTTTTGCTTTTGAGACAGAGTCTCGCTCTGTCGCCCAGGCTGGAGTGCAATGGTGCGATCTCGGCTCACTGCAACCTCCGCCTCCCGGGTTCAAGCAATTCTCTGCCTCAGCCTCCTGGGTAGCTGGGATTACAGGTGCCCACCACCACACCAGGCTAATTTTTTTGTATTTTTAGTAGAGACAGGGTTTCACCATGTTGGCCAGGATGGTCTTGAATTCCTGACCTTGTGATCCACCCACCTTGGCCTCCCAAAGTGCTGGGATTATAGGCATGAGCCTCCACACCCGGCCTGTCAGTTGGTTTTTAATGTCGTCTTGCTGCTGCTAATGCCATTTGTTCACAAAAGAACATAGGACATCTGCCCAAATAAACATTAGCCAAGAAGGAAATGCCAGCAGTCCTAGACCATGGCCAACCCCACAGCATAAAATGCTGTTTAAACACGTTGAACCACACCACGAATGTCCAGTCGGCAACGTTCCAACCGTGGGGAACACAACAGGTCACATGCCCTGGGTTCTGGCAGTCTGCAGACAACAGGAAACTTAAAAGACCTATCGCTTTTCAAATGAGCAACACTAAGCCATAATGTCTAGGTATGCACAGTTGGGTGATACATTATTTTTAAAAACACAGGAAGTGATTACTGTAAAAGGAAAGTGGTGACTTGTTGGGGAAGAGAGGAGACTGATTGGGATAGGGCACGTGGAAGGAGGGGGTCCGGGGTGGCTGGCAAAGTTCTGTTGATTGATTCGGGAGTTCTTTAAAAGGGTGCTTACTTTCATTTTTAAGTTCTGGGGCACATGTGCAGGCTGGGCGGGTTTGTTACATAGGTTAAATGTGTGCCATGGTGGTTTGCTGCACCTAAAGGGGTGCTTGCTTTATAACAGTTTGCTATATATAGCAAGTGTTATATTTGTGTTGTGAGGTTTCCAGGTTCTTTGCTTTATTTTGCAATAAAAACATGTTTTTAAATGCTGTATAGACCTCAGTGCCTCCACCTCCACCACTTCTTCTGTGGTGTGGGAAGAAAACAAGTGATGTGGTGAGAAAGGGACAATGTGGGGATAGATGAGATGCCTGTCATTTCCCTTTCAGATGGGTCTCTGTCCCACAAGAGCACTTAAAATTAAGAGCCAACTCTCCTCTCCATTTTTTTTTTTTTTAAGTTGCTTGTGTTCTGGCAGCAGGGGCTATCGGATTTGAGAGTCAAATTGCTGCAGAGAGTCCCCCTGGGAAGGGAGACTCCAGAAAGAGAGGCCTGGCATTTACTGTCTTGTGGGGAAGCCGTGCCAACAGTGTTAAATCAGCAAACGATGGCCGAATGGAGTAGGGCCAACAGTCAGGCCTGAGAATATAGAGGCCCCTAAGATTTCAAGTGAGTAGATTTGCAGCGTGATGGCTGCACTTGCTCGCTCTAGCGCCACCTTTGCCTCAGGCGGTTATATGGCTTCTCAATAATTTGTGGTTTCCTCTGCTGCTGGTAAAATGGGTCTTCCCAGGATTATTGGGAATCCATGTTAAAGTGACTGTAGACCCGGAGCAGTGGCTCATGCCTGTAATCCCAGCACTTTGGGAGGCCAAGGAGGGCAGATCACTTGAGGTCAGGAGTTTGAGACCAGTCTGGCCAACATGGTGAAACCCCATCTCTACTAAAAATATAAAAATTAGTTGGGTGTGGTGGCAGGAGCCTGTAATCTCAGGTACTCGGGAGGCTGAGGCAGGAGGATCACTTGAACCTGGGAGGCGGAGGTTGCAGTAAGCTGAGATTGCACCACTGCACTCCAGCCTGGATGACAGAGTGAGACTGTGTCGAAAAAAAAATTTTAAAAGTGACTGTAGGTTGCCGCTTGGTTTAGTGGTTAGGAGCACAGATTCTGGAAGCAGATTGGCTAAGTTTAAGTTCTAGACCCACCATTTGCTGGCTGTATGACTCTGGGTAAGTTACTTAACCTCTCTGTGCCTCAGTTCTACTTTTTAAAAAGGACATTAATACCTACTGCCTAAAGATTTTATGACAAGAAAAGGTTAATATTCACAAAGAACTGAGAACAGTGCCATCCATCTAGAAAGAGCTCTACAAATGTTTAGCAAGTAAAAATATTATTTATTAGCACTCTACAAAATGCTTTACAAGAGGCATCTCATGGATTCATCCCAACGGCTCTTTGAGGCAGAAGCTCTCTTACAAAGGCTAGTATGAGATAAATGATACGTATAATTCCATTGACTGGAATCCGGGGGAAATGCAGACTCTTTCTACATTACTACAACCTTCTTCCCAAACTCCTAGCATTCCACAGCCCATCTTCTGCTGTGTTTATGCAGAAAGTGGGGCCAGAGATTCTGGACAGCCACCTCTAAAGTACCAGTGCCTTCACTCTGCACTCATTCTGCTACTGCACGGAGGGGCTGAAGGGAGCCAGGATGCAGCCACCCAGCAGGAGGTCAGCCGGGACACTGAGGTCAGCGTTTGCCACCTTACCTCGTAACTTTTACAAGAGGCCAAACCAAGCAAAGAGGACTGCGGGAAATAGGTGGGGAATAGGGGAGCATCTCTGGAGCCCATCTGTGTGCAGGTCTCATCCTGAGGTTCTGTTTACAAAATTTTAAATATGAAGACTTGATCATGTGTTGAAGCTGCACATTTTGTAGATTTGAAAATGAAGGATGAAGGGACTTACCAAAGTTACACAGCTACTTAGGAACAAAGCCAGGAGCAGCCCTCAGACAGCCTTTTTTTTTTTTTTTTTTTTTGAGACACAGTCTCCCTCTGTCACCCAGGCTGAAGTGGAGTGCAGTGGTGCAATCTTGGCCCACTGCAACCTCCACCCCCTGGGTCCAAGCGATTCACCTGCCTTAGCCTCCCGAGTAGCTGGGACTACAGGCATGTACCACCATACCCAGCTAATTTTTGTATTTTTAGTCAAGACAGGGTTCCACCATGTTGGCCAGCCTGGTCTCAAACTCTTGACCTCAAGTGATCCGCCCACCTTGGGCTCCCAAACTGCTGGGATTAGAGGCATGAGCCACAGTGCCTAGGCCCCCAGACAGTATTTCTGCTGGGTCTATGACAATGGCTGGACACTGAGTCAGGCACGGTAAACACAACATCACTTTAACCCTCCAGCAGTGCTTCTAGGTGGCTGTTACCATCCCCATTTTATAGATGAGGAAATCCAGGCTATGTAGCTTACCCAAGATTCCACAGGTAGAACGTGGCAGGGCTGAGATTTAAAGGTAAGTCTGCCTCATGCCAACGCCCAAGGGTGGGATCCATGTTTCAGTGTCTCAATTGGAAGCAGATGATAAAATTGCATCAGGCTTCAGCTGCCAGTGTTGACCCATTGCCTCAAGGTTGCAGTAGATTGACTGATCCATTTCCCTCATTCACTGGTTCACTCCTCTTCCTCCCCAGGGCCACAGGTACCCACTTGCAGGTTGTGGTGGTCTATTGCTATGACACAATGATGTCAGCACCATTTTAAATGTATCCCAGGAACACAGTGGTGACTCTAAATCATGAGCCCTGACTTGAAATTGTACAAAGCTGACTTTCAGGTTGCACAAGATTTTGATTCTTACAGTCATCTCTACTGAATTCTGAGTGACAGTCACAGGGGAATTGTAGTAGGGATCTCTAGAGGGATAGAACTAATGGGGCAGCTGTATATATTAAAGGGAGTTTACTGAGGAGAATTGACTCACATGATCACAAAGTGTCAAAGAATTTGTGGACACGTTTTACAACCACCACAGTCACTGTTGCCCAGTTATACTGAAGGTCAGCTCCGGGTGTGCAGGGGAACCGTCAGCCACATTCTCGGTCCTGGCTCCCAAGGCTGAGAGTTCTTTAAGGGCAGGGACCATGTCTTGGTCACCACTATAGCCATAGAACCAAGCACAGGACCTGTACATAGTAGGTGTTCAATAAATGTTTGAGACATAAAATAGATAATTAACAAATTGAGAGTATGAAATAAGTAGATCCTATTAATTATGATAATAATGAGTTCCAGTGATATGTAGGCCATCTGGAGCTTATCTAAGCTCACCTACTAACTAGCTGAGTAATGTCATGCAAGTTGTTTGCCCTAGAAGGCCTCTAGGTTTAGAAAGAGGCTCTTTACGGTTTCTCTGAGCTCTAACTAGCTCTAGTAAAAAGTATATACATATGTCTCATGAAAAGGCTTTGCAGCTTCTATCACCAAGACAAATGCTGAGGCTCTCCCCTGCCATTGCTTCCTGACCGAGGCTTCCTCTTCTCCTTGCAGATTGCGCTGCTCCCCAACAATGCAGCTGACCTGGGCAAGTATATCACCGGTGACAAGGTGCTGGCCTCAAACGCCTACCTTCCTGGACCTCCTGGCCTGCCTGGGGGCCAGGGCCCACCTGGTGAGTGTAGAGGAGGGCACAGGAAGGTGATCACCATCAGAAAAAGCCTTCCAAAAGCTCACATTTGCTGGGGGCTGGACAGTGTTCTCCAGCTTCCATCGAGGAGAAACGAGGCAGGTGTCCATAGGGCTGCCACACACCCAGGCAATGAGAGGACCTTGGGAAATAGCCCCTCAAGCCTGAGAAACCCTCATAGCCAATAGCAATTTGGGAGAAAAAGGTCATTGTCCTGGGATTGGATAAGATTCCTAAAGATCATTTTAAGTTAAAAAAAAAAAAAAAGAAAACTATCTTAAACTTTTTTCTGGAAAAATGTTAACATATACAAAAATGGAACAGTATTATGAAGCCCCCCCTGCTCGGGGCTCCTCGCCCAATTCTAACAACTCAGAGCCAGCCTCTTCCTGCTACTCCCCAGTCTTCCTTCTACCTTCCCTTATTTGTTTGCATATTTATACCTATATTTATTTTTATACCTAGCTATACGTTTTTCCAAGTCGACTGTATTGACATACAGGTGATATATAATGTACTCGTTTAAATTACAGTTTGAGTTTTAACAAATGTATTTACCCATCTAACTCCTATCCTACATTTCAAGATATAGAACATTTCTATCACCCTAGAAATCTCCCTTGTGTCCATGTGCATGTGTCTGCTTCCCCAACCCCTGGTCTAGGCAGACACTGAACTGCTTTCTTTCACTGTGGTCTCACCTGTTCTAGAACTCCATATCACTGGAATATTTTAATTTATATATATATATATGTTCTTGTGAATGTATACTTTCAGCTTCTTTCATTCAGTATGCTGTTCCTGAAGATTCACACTTATTAATTGGGTGAAAATCCCAAACATCCTATCATTTCATCGGGAAATATACAATGAAAACTTAAAAAAATAGTTCCAAGTTATTTTATATTTTGAGTACCTCCACAGATAGAGCAATGGATTTTTTTCTCCACACTGGTAAGGGAAATGACATTAATGTTAGCAAATGATTCTAAACCTTTGAGTGCCTTATCCCTGGCTATCATTGCTTAGCGGTGTGCTAGGTGTTATGAATGACCTCTTGACATCCGAATTGGGAAGACCAGACATATAGAGCCAATGCAAATAAATAAAACAGTATCCACATGCCCTCCAGGTAAGTGCACAGATGCTTCCTGCTGTGGGAGCTGGTAGGGAGTGAACACTGTAGCCTGCAATGGTCAGCGGCATTTAGGTTTGATCTGGACGTGGGAGACTGGTAGAAATTGCCCAGAGAAGAAGGACACAGGTGGATTTTCAGTTGGAAAGTCAGCAAGAACAAAAGGTCAGAGTTCTTCACAGAGGGTCGGTGTGTTTCCTCTCCACTTATGTCTTGAACTCTTCAAACACAAACCTGGATCTCAGTCCGTCCAGAGAATAAGATGGTTCAGGATTTGGTTTTTCTTCGTTCATTCCCTTGGCCTGAGGTACTCTGGGTCATGGTGGAGTTTTCTCCAGCAAATGCTTCACACAGGCCCCCTCTGGCTGCTTCTAAACAGACTGGCGTCTCTCCTTATAAACTGCTTCCTAGCACGGTGCTCTCCACCCTCCTCTAAGAGAATGCTCTTGCTTTGCTTCTCTGGAGGAAGTCAACTCCAGGCTCTAGATCACTAGAACAAAACCAACTGTAGGAGCAGGGGAGCCACTGGCTGTCTTGCTTAATAAATGCCTTGCAAGCTTGCTACTCCAATGCTGCCATCTGGCTTACAACATGGTTTGAGCTGTCCAGGGTCCTTGATGGAGCAGAGAGTGACTGAGGATGAATAAGCTTTTGCAACATACCCAGCCTTTGAATGGGGACATTCCAAACCCATTTCCTTCTCTCTCTTAACTTTCAGTGTTTGTGGTACCCACCATTGAGACTTAGTAGGGAAGCTAGAAAGCTAATAGGCTTTCTCTCGCCCTTAAATTAAAGTCCAGTTCCGAGGCCTGTGGTGAATCAGACTGGAGCACCAATACAGGAAACTACTCTGGGTTGGAATCTGTTTAGCTTTGGTGGTAAGGGGGCGGCTGCTGCTTTCTGGCCTCCACTGCCATATATAAGGTGCTACCATTTGTACATCAAAGGCCCACATTTCAAAGGCACTTGACATACTATGATCTCTGTAGTGTACTGACTATGTAAATCTAGCTGAGATATCTCTGGCCTCTTTTATGTGCTACTGGAGGTAAAATATTTAGTAAAAGGAGAGATCTGGCACCCTTTCCAAACTCATTGTAGATATACCTGGAACCAGTATTAAGAGTAGGGGTATGAGACATGTTTGGATGGAACACTGACTGCTTTTAACTTTGGCTTAATTATTCTGTGTACTAAAAAAGACTTATCTAAATATGAAAAGTCTAAAGTATCTGTTTCTTTGTTTCATGTGCTGGAGTCTGAATGTCATTCCATCTTGTCACTGCTCTGTCAGTACTAGGCGTTAGGTATGGTCAAAAAGTAATTATTATGTGCGTTTAAAAGAACAATTATGAGACAAGTATAGCATAGCAATCTTCTCAGTCTCTTCAATGCAATCACTTAATAAAAAGCATTTACTAAGCAGCCTACTATGTATCCAGGACTATCTGAGGATATGCTAATAAATAAGACACAATTCAAGCTCTCACAGAGCTGATGATCTAAAATGGGTTAAAACACAATGTCCTTCTGCATGCAGAAGAATGAGGTTGGACCCTTACCTTACACCATCTGCAAAAATTAACTCAAAATGGATTAAAGAGTGAAATGGAAGACCCTAAAACTATGAAAATCCTAGAAGAAAACATAGAGGAAAGCTTTATGACATTGGATTTGGTGACGATTTCTTGGATATGACCCCAAAAGCATAGGCAGCAAAAGCAGTAGATAAATGGGACTACATCAAACTTAAATTTCTGTGTCTCAAAGCGAAAATCAACAGGGCAAAAACAACCTACAGGATGGAAGAAAATAATTGTAAATCATATATCTGATAAGGGGTTAATATCTAGGATAGATAAGAACTTCAATATTCAACAAAAAAAGCAACTGATTAAAAAAGATGGGAAAAGGACTTGAATAGACATTTCTCCAAAGAAGATATACAAATGGCCAAAACCCATATTAAAAGATACTCAACATCACTGATCATTAGAGCATTGCAAACCAAAACCACAGTGAGATACCACCCCACACCCATTAGGATGGCCACTATTTTTGAAAAAATACAAGCTTGGGAAACACAGGGAGACCCTGTCTAATTAAAAGAAAATTTAAGCTAGCCAGGCTATAGTCCCAGCTACTCAGGATGCTGAGGTGTAAAAGATGGCTTAAGCCCAGGAGGTCGAGGCCACTGTAAGCCATGAACATAACACTGCATTTCCAGTCTGTGTGACAGAGCAAGACCCCATCTCAAAAAAAGGGGGAAAAAAAACCCAACAAAATAAATATTGACAAGGATATGGAAAAATTGGAACCCTGTGCACTGTTGATGTGAATGTAAAATGGTTCAGTCACTGTGGAAAAGAGTGTGGAGATTCCTCAAAAAATTAAACATATCAGGAGGCTTAAGCAGGAGGATCACATGGGCTCAGGAATTCGAGGCCAGCCTAGGCAACAGAAACCCTAACTCAAAAAAAATCTATATCTATAACTATATCTATAAATGAGATCCAGAAATCCCACTCCTGGGTATATACCCCAAAGAATTAAAAGCAGGATCTTGAAGAGATGCTCGCACACCCATCTTCATAGCAGCACTTTTCACAATAGCCAAGAGGCTGAAGCAACCCAAGTGTCCATCAATGGATAAGATGGAAAAACAAAATGTGACATACACATACAATGGAATATTATTCAGCCTTTAAAAAGATGGAAATTTTGATGTAGGCTACAATATAGATGAATCATAAAGATATTGGGTTAAGTGAAATAAGCTGGTCAAAAAATGACACATTAATTATATAAGGTATCTAAAATAATTAAATTCATAGAAACAGAAAGTAGAATAGTGGTTACCAGGGGCTGAGCAGAGTGGAAAATGGGGAGTTATTCAGTGGTCTAGAGTTTCCGTTTTACAAGATGAGAAAGTTACAGAGATCTGTTGCACAACAATGGGAATGTATTTAACATTACTAAACACTACATTTAAAAAATAGTTAAGATGGGCTGGGGTCCGTGGCTCACGCCTGTAATCCCAGCACTTTGGGGAGGCTAAGGTAGGCAGATCACTTGAGGTCAGGAGTTCAAGACCAGCATGGCCAACATGGTGAAACCCCGTCTCTACTGAAAATACAAAAAATTAGCCAGAGGTGGTGGTGGGCACCTGTAATCCCAGCTACTTGGGAGGCTGAGGCAGGAGAATTGCTTGAACCCGGGAGGTGGAGGTTGCAATGAGATAAGATCGCACCACTGCACTCCAGCCTGGGTAACAGAGCAAGACTCCATCTCAAAAAAAAAAAAAAAAAAAAGTGGCAAATTTTGTGTTGTGTATTTTTTTATCACAAGTTTTTAAAAATGCTCGCCAGGTCCCCACTGTCTCTTCCCTTATCCCCCCAGCTGATGTTCAAGGCCTAAAGCAGAGGTGAACATGCTGATGTCTGCACCCAGGTGCTGCCCCAGAGTATACATAACCATGGCCCTTGAGCCGGCAAGATATCCCCTCGAGTCCCCGGTGTGGGCAGACATGCTGTGTTCCACACACAAGTGGGGAAACGCCGCAAACCCAACCCAATACAAAGCGGCTGTTTACAACTCTGTCTGCTGTGGGTCAACGTAGACGACGCCTAAAGGACTCTTCCCCATCAGCTTCCATAATAGGGTGGTATGACCATTTTTTGGCACACATGCAAGCGACTATTATCAGACAGGCATGAGAACAGATGACTTATTGTTAAACTCGGTATAGTCTCAGTGCTGTGTCAATACAGGCCTCTGAAAAGAATTAAAAAACAAAACCCCTCAGCCTCTACAGAGATGAGCAGGTCGCATGGATACGTAGAAGGGAGCTGGGCAGGAGCAGTCGGAAGCAAGGGAACTGAACCAAATGGAGAGCACTCACCCCACGTAAAGGGGCCGCCCCTACTGAGAACTCCAGTTGGTTGGTTGTGCTGCTGATGGAATTGCGGTTTTTGTGCTTCCTGTTTGAAACCAGAGCCAGGCACCCAGATTTTTATATGAAATCTCCCAATTTTTATTTTTATTTATTTATTTATTTATTTTTGAGATGGAGTCTTACTCTGTTGCCTAGGCTGGAATGCAGTGGCACAATCTCGGCTCACTGCAACCTCCGCCTCCCAGGTTCAGGAAATTCTCCTGCCTCAGCCTCCCAAGCAGCTAGAATTACAGGCCTGTGCCACCAAGCCCAGCTAATTTTTGTATTTTTAGTAGAGATGGGGTTGCACCATGTTGGCCAGGCTGGTCTCAAACTCCTGACCTCAAGTGATCTGCCCACCTCAGCCTCTCAAAGTGCTGGGATTACAGGCATGTGCCACCACACCTGGCCCCGATTTTTAAATGTTAAGAATGCTCGGAAGAAAATGATATGCATAAACAGAAAACACATGTGCAGTGCATGAATGTATATAAACATGCATAAATTATACTATAGATATACTGCAAGCGTGTGCAATGAAGTAAGCAGTTAATTCTTGCTTTCAGAGGCCTGTATCGACACAGCACTGAGACTATGCCAAGTTTAACAACAAGTCATCTATTTTTGTGCCTGTCTGATGATAGTTGTTGGTACGACGGGGGAGATGTTAAAATGTTTTTGGAGACAGGTGATCTGTGGTGATGGAGACAAGGCACAAAAGGAGAGAATAGTGGGAGCTGGATTGTGTGCCATGGCATGGTTTATTCAGGGAGGATGGGACTGTGGGGCGATTAGGAAAGAGGCAATTGTGGGAAAAATGCTGCCAAGAAGGACAAGCATGAACAAGGATACTATGCTGAGGAGTTGGAGCTTTATTCTCTACGCAGAGGGGAGCCGCTGTAGGGTTTTATTTTAGATGGTTCGATATTATCTCACCTCTTTTGGATACTTCATTTTATTTTCCTCTTTGTGATTCTCTTTGAGTAACTGTTGACTTATCTTTAAGTTCACTGAGTCTTTGCTCAGCTGCGAGCGGTCTGCTGATGGGCTTATATCATTTTCATATATGATGTTGTATTTTATATTTCCATTTGACTTTTTTCCTTTAATTTCCATCTCTCTGCTAAAATCCCTCATCTGTTCAGAGAAGCTGTTTATCTTTTCCACCAGCCCCTTTCACATACTGTTATTTTAAAGCCCATATCTCATTATTCCGACATCTGGGTCCCCTCTGAGGCTTGTCCTGCTGATTGTTCTATCACTTCTATCACTTGACAATGGGTTTTTTGTTTTGAATTTTTTTTTATTTTATTTTTATTTTTGAGATGGAGTCTCACTCTGTCACCCAGGCTGTAGTGCAATGGTGCAGTCTTGGCCCACTGCAACTTCTGCTTCCCAGGTTCAAGCAATTCTCCTGCCTCAGCTTCCCGAGTAGCTGGGATTACAGGCACCCACCATCACATCTTGCTGATTTTTGTATTTTCAGTAGAGGTGAGGTTTCACCATGTTGGCCAGGCTGGTCTCGAACTCCTGACCTCAGGTAATCCATCCGCCTAAGCCTCCCAAAGTGCAGGGATTACAGCATGAGCCCCTGTGCCCAGCCCTTTTTTCTATGTGCCTGAAAGTTTTGGATTGAATGCCAGACATCATTTGCAGAGAAACAGTAGAGACTGGGGTATGTAGTTATCACTCCTGGAGATGAGTACCCTCTTCTTTTGTCAGGCCACTGCCATGGGAAGTCAAGTCAGCCTACTGAATAACAGCTGGGTTTTGGCCTTACTGTCACTACATTTACTTTGTGTTCCACAGTCTTCAAATAATTCCTCCAGTGGTAGGATGCTGTTACCTTATGCTTAGCGGATGCCTAGGTTACCAGTGGATTTTTCTCAGTGTTTATACTCTGAGCTTTCTGCAGCCTCTACACACACATACCTGTGCCACAGAGGGGTTCTGTCCCCACACTATTGCCCTTCCGCCAGTGGTAGATTGCTATTACTTCATGCTAGAATTGTGGGGCAAGGGGACATTTTCAGTTCTCCTGCTCCAGCTGCAATCCTAAGCATGACCTATGCTTCTGGGCCTTGGGGTGAGATGATCTTCCCCACATCCCCTGACTCATCCCCCAGCATGCCTTCCATCCCTGGCAAATCTTGGCCAACGAACATTTCCTACCCCTCACTAAGAAGTAAGGGATATTTCTCTGGGGCGTGCAAGAAAGAGTGAGTTTGCTGACCCACCCAGTGCCTTGAGACATCTGCACCAAAAGGTTGAAAGTAGGTGGGTTACATAGTAAGACTTGTTTTAGATATGTCATCCCTATAGAAATGTCAAAAATGGGCAAGGGGTAGACAAGGCTGCGGGGGGGGGGCAGAGAGACTAGCAATGAGGCAAGAGTCAAGGCAAATATAAGGAAGGCCTAACAGATTTGTTTTAGTACTATGTGGGAAGTACTATACTAAGTGGTGTGTGTATATCTGAAATCTCATTGAATACAACTACTCCATAAGGAAGATTTTTTATTAGCCCAGCTTTACAGACGAGATGAGAAACTAAAGCTCAGATAGCTCGGGCAACTTGTCAGATTCAAACCCAAGTCTCCCTGATGCTAAAACCTGTCTCTTAACTGCTGTCCTGCCGCGATCACCACTTCTCTGCTGTGGTGGCCACTGTCGGCTGTGGTGGCCACTATCGGCTGTGATCCAGTGGAGAGAAGGGAGCAGACAGCTGTGAGATGTTAAAGAAGTAAAAGGCACAGGAGCTGGCCACTGATTCCAAAACGAGGTTGCAGAAATGGGGAAATATAGAGGAAGACTCTCCAGGTTTTGGCTTGAGTGGATGGGTGACTGGCGGTCTGTGAAAAGAGAGGAAGATGGGGAAGCTGCTTTTGACCATATCAAGTTTAAAATGCCCGTGGGACATCCTGATGCAGATGTCAGAAGGCAAAGGCAGAGAGAGTACAAAGAGAGATGACTGCAGGGGCCCGGGACTCTTGGTAGCCAGGGCCCTTCGTCCTTCTCATGTGCTGTGAGCTAATGACGTGTTCTTTGATTACAGGCTCACCAGGACCAAAGGGGAGCCCAGGCTTCCCCGGTATGCCAGGCCCTCCTGGGCAGCCCGGTCCACGGGGCTCAATGGGACCCATGGGACCATCTCCTGATCTGTCCCACATTAAACAAGGCCGGAGGGGCCCTGTGGTCAGTATCTTATCAGAGATCCACTTCCTGTTTGGGGGAAAATGTGTTTTTGTCCCATGCTTTTCCCTGTGGTTAAACCAGATCCTTTTGTATTGTAGGGTCCACCAGGTGCACCAGGAAGAGATGGTTCTAAGGTAAGCCTTATGAGTGGTCCTCACAAGCTAAAGGTCTCTCACGTTCGATTTTGTTTTGTTTTGTTTTTTTGAGATGGTCTTGCTCTGTCACCCAGGCTGGAGTGCAGTGGCGCAATCTTGGCTCGTTACAACCTCTGCCTCTCGGGCTCAAGCCCAATTCTCCCGCCTCAGCCTCCCAAATAGCTGGGACCACAGGCATGTACCACCACTCCCGGCTAATTTTTGGATTTTTTAGTAGAGATGGGGTTTCACCGTATTACCCAGACTGGCCTTAAATTCCTGAGCTCAGGTGATCTGCCCGTCTCGGCCTCCCAAAGTGCTGGTATGACAGGCGTGAGGCACCGCTCCTGGCCTGAAGGTCTCTCACTTTCTACCTCTTGCACTGACATCGAGGAAAGCTTACCAGTTACTGTTTACCATCCCCATTTTGCATGCAGCAAAAGTGAGACACAGACACCAGATATAACTTTTTCCCCAAAGCTGGGAACAAAATCTGAAAAGCCATTTTCTTAAATTCTGAAACCAACCCCAAAGACAAAAACCACCACCACAACCGGTCATAGGAAAAATGACCCCTATAAATTTTAAATGAGCCTCTGCATTGTGATACTCACATGTGTTTTTCTCTTTAACCAGTGTTGCTTTACAGGACAGCGTTTTGTGTGTTTCCATTTCTGTGAGATTTTCAAGTCAGGGACAGGAGATGCTGCATTCTTTCTGCAAGCAGGGTGGTTCCCCTCTGAGAGCCGCCTTCTCTTTTTTGCCTCACAAAGAAGTCAGTGTGAGATATTTCAGAAAGTTTGTTACTGCACATGCTGCTGGGAAATACGAACATTCCTCTTGCCAGGAAGGTTTGAAAATATATGGGCTCAAGGGAAATCAGAATGAGAAACACTTGACCCAAGCAATCTTGTTCAAATCAGTGGTCCCGTGAGTCCAGCTCAGTTTTACATATGTTTTCTATAGAAAATATTTGTTGTTTTGTGCAGGGAAGTGGTTATGGTGGGTGTATAAATAGAGACTATTGTTGTGGTATCCATGTGCTCTAGAAAGCTAACCCTGGCCTTTCTGTTTTTAGGGGGATAGAGGAGCGCCTGGGCCCAGAGGGTCTCCAGTAAGTAGCATTCTGTGTCCCGCTTCCCCAGGGGAACATTCTCAGGGATGCAGCTCTGATGAGCCTATAGGTCAGTCTCGTAGCAAAGGCCCACCCCTTCCTGATGGCACTCAGCTCACCTGAGCAGAACTTTGTGGTTAGGAAGACAGTCATAGAAGACCTTAGCTGCTAGTTTGGATTTATTTTTCAAACTTGTTTTCTGTTGTTGTTTTTTCTTTTATCATGGCTAATCTTCATTTAACATGTCTTTCCTAAAGCTCAAAACCCTACTATGCCATGAGTCTGTTTCCAAGTTTTCTCATAAAATGTTTTATGAGTCTGTATCATAAAACATTTGAAAGGTCTAGGAAAGAAATCTATAGGTTTAAATCATAACTCTGCATACTTGAGAATTTAGCCACTGCTACAACCCTAGCCGGTCAGATGCCCATCTCCTCTTAAAAAGCGCAAAACCATGCAGGGCTGTTTAGGATCTGAGAAGAAATTAGCTGCATATATGCATAGTGTCTGGGAGGTTAAAAATGAGAAATAGTAGTATTCAGAAGCACAGAAAATTCAAACCACTTCACTGCTTCTGAAGAAGTATCATTTCTGAAATCCAAAAGCTGTGGCCACAGAGGTGGAAGTCGTGGGTTCCCATCTCAACTCTTCTACCTGCTAGCTTTCTGACCACGGCACATCACTGAGGGCCTCTGGGCATCATTCCCCCACCTGTGCAGTGGCAATAGTGGAATCTGACCTGCCATCCCTCAAGTGGCTATTGTGAGGGTCAAATGATATGAAAATCCTATGCCTGTCTTAGTGCTTTACCATGTAAGCTCTGCTTCCATAGTGCCTGCTGCTGCTGCAGCAGCTGTGGGAAGTGATAACAATTTTATTACAAACTTCTGACAAGCCCAGAACATGCGTGTTTATGCATTTCTTTTTTACCATGCCCCACACAGCACTCTATAAAATTAAGGCTTAGTAAATACTATATGATGATAAAGGATACTCAAGACATAGAAAAATTAGGAAGCTTTTGTTTGGACCTTTCCTAGATGATGAGGAGTTGACGTCTTTACAACATCCTCTCAACCTCATTTAGTTTGTGCTTATAGTCGGCCATCTTATAAACATTTTAATAATTTTGAGACAGGGTCTCACTCTGTCACCCAGGCTGGAGTGCAGAGGCGCAATCTCAGCTCACTGCAGCCTCGACCTTCTGGGCTCAAGCGATCATCCACCTTAACCTCCCAAGTAGCGGGGTCCACAGGTGCCCACCACCACACCTGGCTAAATTTTTGTTAATATTTTTTGTAGAGACAGGGTTTCACCATGTTGTCCAGGTTGGTCTTGAACTCCTGGGCTCAAGCTATCTGTCCACCTTGGCCCCCCAAAGTGCTAGGATTACAGGTGTGAGCCACCACTCCTGGCCCAGATAATGTTTTGAATACATATTATGTTCGAAGCGCTTTACATACATTTACTTATTTAAATCCTCACTTATGAACCCTATAAAACCCTATGAAATTGGGACTATTATTATCCCCATTTTACAGATATGGAAACTGAACCACAAGAAATTAAGACCACACAGTAAGCAGCAGAGATGAGATTCAAACCCAACAGAACCCCAGTCTCTTAACCACTGCTCTGCTGCCTTCATAAGCATCTTCCAGACTGCTTTGGAAAGTAACTTAGGAGAGTTGTCTTATATTCTTTCCTCTACTGGATTTGATAAAGCCTAGAGTTAGGAGGGAGGAAAGGTGAATACATCACCAAAGCTCATCTGAGAAGTGACAGAATTAGAAAACAATGTGGAGGACCCCCAGGCTCCTGTAGCAGTCCTCACATTGACTCCATTTGGGGCAGTTATTGAGAAAGTAGTTGCCAGCAAGCAGCAGGTCAAGTCATGGAGCCCCGGAGGCCATTGCTGTCTGTCATATTCTAGCTTTGATTCCTCCCATGTACACAGGGACCCCCTGGTTCTTTCGATTTCCTGCTACTTATGCTGGCTGACATCCGCAATGACATCACTGAGCTGCAGGAAAAGGTGTTCGGGCACCAGACTCACTCTTCAGCAGAGGAGTTCCCTTTACCTCAGGAATTTCCCAGCTACCCAGAAGCCATGGACCTGGGCTCTGGAGACGACCACCCAAGAAGAACTGAGACAAGAGACTTGAGAGCCCCCAGAGACTTCTATCCATAGCACATCCCAACACCGTCATGCCAAAGGAAGAGAAAGATCAACTCACCTGCAGTTAAACCATCTAAAGAGAAAAAAACACCACTGGAGACCTAGAAAACATACATTTTTCTCTTCTCTTCTCCTGACATCTCTCTATTCCTCTTCTTCCAGATACAATACTATTTTCAGAGTCCCCTCCTAGGCCTGCAGACACATGGGAGTGAATGATTGATTTACCTGCTTCTTACTAAGAGTTCATTGGAGTGGTTTGCATTGTAACTTTTCATTTACATCCTATTTTTCCAGGAACTTTGGATTTTAGGTACTCTCACAGTGTCTTAAATCATAAATTCTTCAAGTTAAATTTGGCAGAGTATCAAAAGGGAAAATGGCAAAGTGAGCTCTAAGAAAATGTGAGGCTACTTCTAAGATGTGTATTCAGAATAGACCGTAACTCCTCTAGTATCAAAATTAGGGCTCTTCAGTTAAAAAGGGGTGGAGAGGACAAACGTGTAGATGTACTTTGGTGGAGAATTCTTTTTCCTTGTGCTTCCAGTAGATTTTAAATATTGTATGCCCTTGTCAAACGTTTCCCAAATTCAATTAAAGAGAGGAGAGAACTGAATGACATTTAGAGAAGATAGAAAAGAATTGCAGTCATATATTTACTGTTACATAGATTGCCACATTCTAAAATTCAAATATGGTGCTTAAGGTTTCATGCCGTGCTTATCTGTAAGTATCCTATTTAGGGAAGAAGATTAAATCCTCTTTTCAAAAAACAAAGTGAAATGCCTGGATTCACATTAAAACAGTGGGCTCTGGTTTGCTAGAATATTTTAAAGCTGTTTAATCAAGAGTGGAGCCTGCTGTATACATCACAGATTATTTGTTCAATAAAGTGGCTGACCTTAGAGAGAGGCACAGAATTCCTGGTTCTGAGCAGGTGCCATGATCCAGGCTGAACCAATACACAGTGGGGCTGAAGGCCGCAAGGAAGTTGCTGGCTTGGGTTGACCTCACTAACGCCATCAGCAGCAGTAGGTAAATTTGCTCTCCTTGGGTGTTACAAGTTTCTGTCTGGAGCCAACCAAGCTTGCCACCAACATATTGAGAATAATACACTATTGAAAGTTATCTTGGATGGGGAGAAAAAACAGTAGTTTTCCTTGTTTGCAAAAACTTCCTTCCTATTCCCATTTTTTCCTTCTTTCATTTAGTCCAAGTTCCAGTTCTTTCAGGCATTTTCTTTGATTTCTTTTCCCCTGCATGTGAGAAGCAGTTCAGAAAAGGGTCTATTTCTCCACCTCCTAGTGAGTTAGAGTGTTTTCTCAGAGCACCTCTGGGTCCCAAAGGGAAGCATGTTCCTGCCAAGGTTTGTTGTGCATTCAGAAGCACCAGGAGCAAGAGATCAGAAGGATGATCTGCTCCTTTGTAACGTTGTTGAGGGTCCTCTTGGTTCCAATGAGCAGCTTATAAGTTACTCACAGTCCACTTTCTCATTGGATACACAAAGTGGCTGTTCATCTGCCTTTGCGGGAGACTTTCACTCTTCTATTGAGCTTCACAAATGATCGTTCTCACACTCATATTCGCTCATGTTGGAATTTCCCATCCTGCCATGTCCTTTCCTATTTCTTTTTGGCTTTTTTGCCTCCACCTTTCAGCCCACATCATTGAACTCCACTACTGTGAAAGCTTGCTTAAAGAAAATCCCTCTTGGCTGGGCATGGTAGCCCACGCCTCTAATCCCAGCCCTTTGGGAGGCTGAGGCGGGCAGATCACAAGGTCAGGAGTTCGAGACCAGCCTGACCAACATGGTGAAACCCCGTCTCTACTAAAAATACAAAAATTAGCTGGGCGTGGTGGTGCATGCCTGTAATCCCAGCTACTCAGGAGGCTGAGGCAAGAGAATTGCTTTAACCCGGGGGCAGAGCCAAGATTGCACTACTGCACTCCAACCTAGGCAACAGAGCAAGACTCTTAAAAAAAAAAAAAAAAAAAAAAAGAATATCCCTCTTGTTGTGTTTGAATGCCACCTTTCAGTCTTCTCCCTTAAGAATGATAGGAAGGGGCTTTGCAAATCTCTAGTGGCAGCAGTCTTCCTTCCCTTCTTCCTACCATGTTGGAAATGCAGGACTCATGTCAGCGTGTGGCTGAGTCTTTGATGAACACGTTGCTCCTCTATGTCTCATTTATGCAAAATTCCTGGTGACTGTCCACTAGCATTTTTAAAGTGAAAGCAAACACATTCTTAGTGCTCTTTTTCTAGCATCTTTTCTTCCTCCTTCTCTCTGCAAAATTCAACATTCATGACAGAAGGTCACGCCAACCACGGGTTTATAAAGAGAGGAAGTGAACAGCTGTTGATTTCCATCTGGATATATTTAATGTTTGCCTGCTTGTGGAGCATGGTATTTAAAGGGTGTGAATGGATGAATGCTTTTAAAACACACACACACACACACACACACACAATGATGCACAAGCTGTATGAGAGATGGCTAGGTCCATCTGTGATTTTTTTTTAATGAGGAATTTTAATACCTTTTCTTTGACAGTGAACTGTATTTAGACATATGACCTTTATTGTGAAATGCTCATAAAATGCAACCAAACTGCATGTTTGGCCATAGGCTAGAATAATATATTAAAAGAATTAATGGAAAGTAGTATTATCTGGATTTCATGAAACTATTCCAGATAATATTCTCCAGCAAAACTTATAGTAACCTGTATTTTATAACATCAATCTGCTGGACCAACTTAATTTAGAAAATAATTTTTAATCCTCAGATTTTCAAAACTTGGACTACTGCAAGACTGATGTGTACTCTTTATGCCCAAATTTTATTTTTCAAAGATAGGACATCATAAGGCATCATTATTTCTAATGTATCTTTTAGCTAGATAGAAAAAGCTTTACTGTTTAAATAGGACTTCTGCTCAAAACCTAATGGGAAAGCCATTTCTGGGGTAAGATTTGCTACAGTGCATTTCATGTTTTATAGTGAAAAAGATGTTTGTACACCTCCTCAACCTGTTAGTAGAAATGTTGACTTCGATTTTTGCACCCTCTTCACAGGACCTCCTAAGTTATCTCTGTTCTTGGAAAGCAATGGGAATAAAAAATACGCTGTTAAGAATATACTACATGGGGCCAGGCACGGTGGCTCACGCCTATAATTCCAACACTGGGAGGCTGAGGCGGGCGGATCATGAGGTCAGGAGATCAAGACCATCCTGACCTACATGGTGAAACCCCATCTCTACTAAAATACAAAAAAAATTAGCCGGGCGTGGTGGCACATGCCTGTAGTCCCAGCTACTCGGGAGGCTGAGGCAGGAGAATTGCTTGAACCCAGGAGGTGGAGGTTGCAGTGAGCGAAGATTGCGCCACTGCATTCCAGCCTGGCGATAGGGTGAGACCCCATCTCAAAAAAAGAAAAAAGAAAATAGTACATGGAGGGCATGCATTTTAGTTTAGGAACACCCCCCTCCCTTCCCAGTTCCAGAGGGAGAAATTCTAACCTATACTGTGCCAAAAGTGAGTGGGGCTGCAGAGAGGATGGTGCCTTCTCTCACCTTCTGAGTTAATGCCCAACATCTGCCATAGGATTTATTGACCAAAGGAAGTCATTTCTACTGTATAAACTCAGACAGGTGTGTCATAGCCCAACAGGTAAATAATAAATGTTCATTGGTTTTGGAAGGAAGGAGAGGGGAGTATTACCCCACCAAATACCAGTGAAGAGCACCCTGGCTTCGGTCATCTTTCCAAGGTTCATAATTACTGTGGGCCTGGTGAGCCCTGTTCCCAGGGCTGCAAGGGAAGGCTTCCCCAAGCCAGACATTGCTGTGGGTTTTCAGGCAGCAACTCCCCCATCATATTTTGGGTGATACTCCCCACTGTCTCTCCCCACATCTCAGCCTGTGCCTCAGAAACCACCACAGCAGCCTCAGTCTGCAGACTTAACATCTTTCAGATAACCTTCCTGAAAAGGAAAGTTATTGCAGGAATCCAGGCCCAACAGCAAGTAGAATAGAGCCATCTAAAGTTATTAATAATGAGTTCAGGGAAATAGATGAATTTTTTCCTGGCACAGTCAATATTTGTATCTTACAACAAGTCAAAAAATAATTTTCCATTTGGAAAACAAAACACACCATGACTGTGATTGTTAAGGCATATAATCATGAACTTCACATGCTCCCTCAACAAATGTTACTGCTCTAGGGAAATCATAGAAAAGGACCCTCTTATTCCCCAGGGGATCAAAGCAAGTCCCCTTAGGAATTTCATGTGTGCCATGGGTCTGTTTTTATTTCACAGGGACTAGTCATGTACTGGAGTAGCTCTGTTGTTCATTATTTGTAACAGGTCCATATAACAGTCAAGCTAGCATTCAAACAATTGTGGATGTGATACTATGACGTACTTTTGATATGATTGTATATGCTTGATAACAAAGTTATTTTTCTTACATGGCTCTACTGTGTTTTGTCCTGACACCTGGTTTTGTGAAGCAAGTCATCTTTTTACCCAGTTAACAAGGAGATGGAGAGGTGCATTTCTCTTGAGAGCTGGAATCTGGAATCTGGGTCACCCACCTCCTGAGGTCTGGGTGTGGTCAGAGCATCTGAATCTGAATCAAGGTCTGAAGGCCCGGGTACCACTGAGTGTGGGTCTCAGAGATCCAGTTCCCTAGCTGAGATTCCCAGGGTGAGATTTTCAAACCAAGAACCCTCTAGACGCTCGTTGGAGCTGCCTTAGGAGCTCACAAATGAGAGGCTTGTGAAGACTGAGTGCTCCCTGCCCCCAGCGCCGCACTCACAGTGACTCAGTGTTCAACTAGTTGTCTGTTTTGGATTAGAATTCCACGTAGGATTTCCTCTGGGAGATGCCGTGGCTCATGCCTGTAGTCCCAGACACTGGGGCGAGAGGATCACTTGAGCCCAGGACTTCAAGGCCAGTCTGAGCAACATTGCAAGACCCCATCCCTAAAAAAATAAGTTGTATTAAATGTGGCACTTTCCCCTAGAAGGGCAGAAACCCCAGGAACCAGTCTGCCTTTTTTTGAATAAAGCGTATTTTTAAAAAGAAAAAATTTCCTTTTAGGGTGGGGGGAAAGTTGACTACCTTAAAAATAAAGTTGGAGGGAGGAACTCTCATGAGTTGGTAGCTATAGTCTTCTATGTAAAGATAAGAGAAGGGAAATTTTTGCTAATTGGGCCATATGGGAAGTGTAGTGGTATGATAAAATGAGAGCTTATTTCAAAGGGACTTTAGCCATCCTTAGCAGGGTGCATTTAGTGTCCTGAATTTAACCTGTATTTATACATCTCACTTCAGTTAGTAAATATTTGTAAGTGTCTATTGCAATCTAGGCACTGTGCTATGCACTGCAGACACAATTGGGAGCAAAAACATCTTAATCCCTGTTCTGCTGGGGATTTTTGGCAAAACAGATAAGGATCCTTCCAGACAAAATAATCACTTAAATATGCGATTACAAACCACAATAAGCTACGAAGTGTTAGGCGCTACAAGAGCCAATAAGGGTTCATGCCAGGGGAGCCCACCCTTGGCTCCGAAATGCACTCCTTCCCAGAGCCGCACGCTCAAAGTAGCCAACAGCATTCAGGCCAGCCACACAGGACCTCATGGCCCCTCCCAGCCTTTCCCATACAACAGCTTTACAAAGGCTCCAGGTGACATAGCAGATTATGGAAATCTGGGAGACAACTTCATATATAATTTTTCCAGCCCTCTTAATTTAATCAACCAAAAGCTGGTTGAGCACTTACAGTCCTCATGGCCTCTTGGCATCTCACTGTGCAGCTGTTGGGTAACATCACGTGTTCCAGTCTTGATTCCCAGCAAAATTTGAGGCTTGCTTCTTCTCGACCAGGACACTGCAGTTTTGACAAAGCTCGCTATGCTTTTGAAGCCCAAAACTTTGAAATACCCCAGCTCAGCTCCATGTGCAAATTTCCACAGGCTTGCTCATGTCTAGATGCAGGGTTACAGGACAGCCAAATGGGAAGTGGCGCTCAGCCACTGGGTGGTCCACAAGGAAAAGGCAACTCTTCCAAGATGTGTGGGTGACGGCAGTTGGATCATAAGATCTGGGGAACTGGTGGAGGGGTGGATGAGTTTCTTAGGCTGCCAAAACAGTATCACAAACTGGGTGGCTTAAAACAACCGAAATTTATTGTATTACAGTTCTGGAGGCTGGAAGTCTGAAATCAATGTGTCAGTAGGGTCGGTACCTTCTGGAGGCTCTTGGGAGCAACCATCTCATCCCTGTGTCATTTCTGGTGTTTGCCCACAGTCTCGGCATTCCTCGCCTCCAATATCACATGGTGTTCTACCCTCCTGCCTCTGCGGCTTCACATGGTGGTCTCCAGCATTCTCCTCTCTAAGTCTTCTGTGTGCCTATTTTCTTTTCTTATAAAGATGCTACTAGTGGCCAGGCATTGTGGCTCACGCCTCTAATCCCAGCACTTTGGAAGGCTGAGGTGGGCAGATCACTTGAGGTCAGGAGTTCGAGACCAACCTGGCCAACATGGTGAAACCCCATCTCTATTAAAAATACAAAAGTTAGCCAGGCGTGATGGTGCATGCCTGTAATCCCAGCTATTCGGGAGGCTGAGACACAAGAATCACCTGAACCCCAGAGGCAGAGATCACAGTGAGCTGAGATTGCACCACTGTATTCCAGCCTGGGCAACAGAGCGAGACTCCTTCTCAAAAAAAATAATTTTAAAAAGGTACTACTTGTTGGCTTAAGGCGATGTGACCTCATCTCAGTTTAATTATCTCTGCAAAGATTATTTCCAAATAAGGTCACATTCTGAGTCTCCCGTAGATAAGAATTTTGAGGGGACACTTCAACCCAGTACAAGAAAGACATTTTCTCCCTATTGACCTTTATCCTGCTTATTTCCTTTAACATCATTTTTTTTCCAACTTGAAATTCTTATTCACTTCATTCAACAAAAACGTATTGAGGGTGAGGATAGAGTATTGAATGGTACAAAGTTCCTGCACTGGTAGAGTATAGCTTCTGGTCCAGGAAGACAAACAGAAATATATGTATCAGTCATGGTTCTTGAGAAACAGCACCAAGAGACAGGGATTTATTTTAAGAAATTGGCTCACACAGCTGTAGATCTGGAATTGGAAAAACTGCCAAGCTGGCAGGCTGGAGACAGAAGAGTTGGCATTGCAGTTGGAGTCCACAGGCTTCCTGCTAGAAGAATTCCTCCTTGCTTGGAAGGTCAGTCTTTTTCTATTAAGGCCCTTAGCTGATTGGATGAGCCCCACCCACATTATGGAGGGTAGTGTGCTTTACTCAGTCTACTAATACAAATGTTACTCTTGTCTAGAAAGTACATTCACAGAAACATCTAAAATATTTGACCAAATATCTGGGTGTTGTGGCCCAAATTTATAGTAAAATTAACCACCACGCTATATATCAGTGCTAAGAAGTGCTGTGGGGAAACGTAATTAGGGTAGAGGAGTGAAAAGTAACAGAAGGACAAGGCACGGTGGCTCACGCCTGTAATCTCAACACTTTGGGAGGCTGAGGCGGATGGATCACGAGGTCAGGAGATCGAGACCATCCTGACTAACACAGGGAAACCCCATCTCTACTAAAAACACAAAACAATTAGCCAGGCGTGGTGGTGGGCACCGGTAGTCCCAGCTACTCGTGAGGCTGAGTCAGGAGAATAGCGTGAACCCGGGAGGTGGAGCTTGCAGTGAGCCGAGATTGGGCCACTGCACTGCAGCCTGGGTGACAGAGCGAGACTCCGCCTCAAAAAAAAAAAAAAAGTAACAGAGAGTGGGAGTGTGTACTTTAGATGGGCCTTCTGGAAAGGTGGTGTAAGAGCAGAGGCCTGAACAAAGGGAGAAGTGAGCCCTGTAGATGAAAGTGATCCATACAGGGATTACAGCCAGACCCTGAGGCTGACCTGCTTGGTGTGCTCAAAGAGTAGCAATGGGGCCACCCATGTTGCTGGAACAGAATAAGTGAGGCAAAATGGGGTAGGAGATGCCTTGCAGAGGCAGACGGGGGCAAGGCAAGGCCTTAAGGCCCTGCAAGAGGACTTTGCATTTCCTAGTGGACACATAGAGAGTTGCTGAAAGGATAAGAATGGGAGTAGGGAAACGCATTCGGAAACTGTTGAAGCAGTGTACTGGTCAGGTGCCAAATCATGACGTTTTAGTCAATGGCAGATCACATATACAACGGTAGACCCCTAAGATTATACGGGAGCTGAAAACTACTTCACCTAGTGACATGATGGCCATTACATAACACAATTACTTTATTTTTAAATAAATTTGGTGTAACCTAAGTGTACAGTGTTTACAAAGTTTACAGTAGTGTAGCAATGTCCCAGGTCTTCACATTCACTCACCGCTCACTCACCCACCTACGGCAACTTCCAGTCCTGCAAGCTGCATTCACAGTAAGTGCCGTATACAGGTGTACCATTTTTTATCTTTATTCAGTATTTGCACTGTACCTTTTCTGTTTTGATACTCAGATACTCACCATTGTGTTATAGTTGTCTGCAGTATTCAATCAATAAAATGCTGTACAGGTTCATAGCCTAGGAACAATAGGTTGTACCATATAGCCTAGGTGTGTAGCAGGCTATGCCATCTAGGTTTGTGTGAGTGGTACATCCCATGATGTTCACACAGCAATGAAACACCTAATGAGACATTTCTCAGAATGTATCCCTGTTGTTAATCGATGCATGACTGTACTTGTTTGTTGACTGTCTGCACTATGAGAATTGATACTGTAATTGCTTTTTTGTTTTTGTTTTTGGGGGTTTTATTGAGACAGGGTTTTGCTCTGTCACCCAGGCTGGAGTGCAGTGGCATGATCTCGGCCCACCACAACCTCTGCCTCCCAGGCCCAAATAATCCTCCCATCTCAGACTCCTAAGTAGCTGGGACCACAGGCACAAGCCACCATGACAAGCTGATTTTTGTATTTTTTGTAGAAACAGGGTTTCCCTGTGTTGCCCAGGCTGGTCTCAAATTCCTGGACTCAAGCGATCCTCCTGCCTCAGCCTCCCAAAGTGCTGGAATTACAGACGTGAGCCACTGCACCTGGCAGGTACCGTACTTGCTTATCTGCTTCCTTTCTAGGCTAGAAAATCCTCAGGAGCAGGAACTATTTTTCTACCATATTCCCAGCATCTGCCACAATACCCAGGACACAGTAGGAGTTGAATGAATGTTTACATAATGAATTTAATTCAGTTAATGCATTTAGTCTTCTCAAAATCCCATAAGGTAGATATTTTTGGTATCCTCAATGTATACATATCCTAAGAGGTAAACATTCATAACACACAAGTGTATTTCAGAATATTAATGCACTGTGCTGGTTTAATCCCATCTGATAAACATAGCACAGACACTCAGCCCCACATTCTCTCCCACTTTGGAATCACACATGACTTCACAGAATGGGCCTCCATGGTGCAGAAAGTCACAAGAAAATTGTCTAGACACAGGGCCTTTTGCTTCCCACCATCCAGTTTTCTAATCTATGCTGGGTTGACAACCTTTCTGACCTCCTGCTATGAGGTGGCTAACAAGTATATAGTAAAACTATTGAGATGTTAATGGAGAAGAAAATAAAAGAAGAATGATACTAATATAATCACTGTGATAGTTGATTCCTAACACCCCATGCAGTCGAAAATCTGCAGATAGCTTTTGACTTCCCCGAAAACATAACTACTAATAGCTTACTATTGATTGGAAACTTTACCGATAATGAACAGTTGATTGACATATATTTCCTATTTTATAGGTATTATATACAATGTTCTTCAAAAATAAGCTAGAGAAAATGTTATTAAAATCATAAGAGAAAATATATTTTAAGTGGAAGTGGATCATCATAAAGATCTTCATCCTTGTCTTCAGGTTGAGTAGGTTGAGGTTGAGGCTGAGGCTGAGGAAGAAGAGGAGGGGTTGGTTTCTCTGTCTCCGGTGGCAGAGGCAGAAGGAAGTCCACGTATAAGTGGATGCACCCAGTTCAAACCCATGTTGTTCAAGGGTCAACTGTATTTAGTATCCGATATGACCCCAAAATAACTGGGAGTCAGTTTTAGTCTGTTTTCATACTGCTATAAAGAACTGCCTGAGACTGGGTAATTTATAAAGGAAAGAGGTTTAATTGACTCACAGTTCAGCATGGCTGGGGAGGCCTCAGGAAACTTACAATCATTGCGGAAGGCAAAAGGGAAGCAAGGCATCTCCTTCACAAGGTGGCAAAAGGAGAAATGCTGAGCAAAGTGAGAAGACCGCCTTATAAAACCATCAGATCTCATAAGAACTCACTATCACAATAACAGCAGGAGGGAAACCTCCCCCCATGATTCAGTTACCTCCGCCTGGTCTCTCCCTTGACACGTGGGGATTATGGGGATTACAATTCAATATGAGATTTGGGTGGGGACATAAAGCTTAACCATATCAGAGTCAAAACTCAAAATAGGTTAAATAAAATTAGCTAATAAAAAGTAACATTGTATTGTTCAGGAAAGGTTCTTTTCTAGAAGGAATATGGTAAATCTTTATTAAATAGTCACTGATCAACATATATTTCTTATAAAGTTTCATGCCAAAAGTAAGGGAACATTAGAATGCATGTTTTAATTCAAGTGTCTTTGCACAGGGATTAAATGAATGACCTGCAAATATTAATCTGATGGGTGAACTTCGTTAAAAAATAAAATATAGACTGCCTTGATATGTAAATAACCAGCCTGTCATAAGATCAGCAGGCTTCAAATGTTTTTGACAATGACCCACTGGGAAAATATATTTTATGCAGTGACACAACATTCACATTTATCTATACGCTATTGAGACGTAAGTTTTACAATATTTACTACATAGGGTGCACTCTCATTTTCTCTGTGCAATTTGCTTTTTAAAAAAAATCCTGGCTGGGCACAGTGGCTCATACCTAAAATCCCAGCACTTTAGGAGACTGAGGCAGGAGGATTGCTTGAAATCAGCAGCTCAAAACCAGCTTGGGCAACAAAGCGAGACCCTGTGTAGTTCTACAAAACTAAAAGAAAAAAAATAGCTGGGTGCACATCTATAGTCTTAGCCACTCAGGAGGCTGAGGCAGAAGGATCACTTGAGCCTAGGAGTTCGAGGCTGCAGTGAGCTGTGATTTGTGTTACTACACTCCAGGCTGGGCAACATAGTGAGGCCCTGTCTCAAAATAAAACAAAATCCTGGTCACAACCACTAAATTGACTTCATGAGTAGCAGCCCACAGTTTGAAAACCACTTGCTTAGACTGATGTTTCTCAAACTTCTTTGTGCATAGGAACCATCTGAGGATTTTATGACAGTGAAGATTCTGATTCAGGAGTCTGAGGTTTCCCTTCTGGCAAACTCCCGGGTGATATCAGTGCTGCTGTTTGGGAACCACACTGCGAGTAGCAAAGTCTTCCCTCACACAGGAGCATGTGCTCTGGACTTTAGATGGGAGCAGGAGAAAATTAGATTAATTTAGAACTCTGACAAGTGTCAGAAATTCACATATGGCTATTATGTCTCAATTATTTAATCCGTGTGTGTTCAATGTTTTAAAACATAGTTTCTCCAGGAAATGGCATACCTTAAACCTTACCTCTCCATTAACATGTTAGCAGGCATTAAATTGATAGCTGCTAAAGGGGAAGAAGATGTCTGGAGGGAGAGTCTGGGTAGCGAGACTGGGAAGGTGACTCCCTCCCTAGCATGGGCCCTGGCCTTGCCACAAGTTGCTAATATTTTGGAGGCTGGTTCCCCAGGTGGGAGGGCAGAAATGACGCCCATGCAGCATGTTGACCCTGGTAAGCTTCATTCACCTACTGTTCCCGCATGGTGTCGCTTTCACCAGCATCCCCAGGCGATTCAGGGACTCCTGATTCTCAGCGATTCTGGGAGGTGACAACTTACGTGCTGAATCCCCACTTCTCCTCCAGCCTGTTTTCATGGCTTCTTATCCTCTTCTATCTCTAGCATCACAACCACACTGGGGATGAGAGCTGGATGGGAAAAATGATTAAAGCAGAAGGAGAGTTGTATCTATAGTCATTTTTTGCTTTACAAATAGCTTTTGTGATGTATGCAGACAGAACAGTTTCCAAATTCAAGTTTTGTCGGGTTTAAAAAAAAATGTAACCCATGGACGTTCTTGGCTGTGTTCGCCACCGCCCCCTCACAGTCATGTAATGTGCTGGACCTGCCCCAACCCATCTTGGACATGGCTATAGACCATTTTACCCCAGGGCTCTGGAGATAATACACAGAATCTTACTAACTGCCATCATATCATGTAATTGCAGGACCATGTAATGTGAAAGGAACACTTCGACGGGGTCATTTATTTACAATTCTGTAAAACTCTCAGCCAAAACCAGCAGATCATATGCACAACTACAGCAAGCCATATGCAGGTAATTTGCCTTCTGGAAAAGAAAAAGGTGCACAAAT